>NC_138372.1:66698834-66725824 GCF_054177405.1 Leptonychotes weddellii | reverse complement strand
CTCTGAAAAACAAACTGAGGGTTCTAGAGGGGAGGGGGGTGGGAGGATGGGTTGGCCTGGTGGTGGGTATTGAGGAGGGCACGTTCTGCATGGAGCACTGGGTGTTGTGCACGAACAATGAATCATGGAACACTTCATCTAGAACTAATGATGTAATGTATGGGGATTAACATAAGAATAAAAAAAAAAAGAAAAAAAATTCTCCCTCTGCCCCTCCCCCTACTCATGTGCACATGCTCTCTAAAATAAATCAATCTTTAAAAAAAAAAAAAAAAAGTCTGGGCTATAGATGAGTATCTAGATGTTCAAGCCGGGAAAGAAGAATGGAAACACAATTCAGGCCAATAGTAGTAATTTCAAAATCTTGAATGGCAAACAAAATAGTTTAGTTGGGCATTTGTGGGCATATGGGCATTCATGATGTGAAAGATTAGGCAATAGGAACTGGGGACTTAGGTCAAAAGTCTGAGTATATAAGGAGATCAAACCAGTCCCACCAACTCTGGTACTAGTTACTATACAGGTGGTGACAGAAAAGACCATCTTAGGTGTTGAGTCAAATAGTTCTAAGACTGGAGCTCCACAATGGAACTAGAATGGGGATTGGTGCTTAAAGATGGCAAGGAAGAACGCCTGAGTGTGGTATGAATAGTCACTTCCTATTAGTTCACCTAACTAGTGAATATTTTAAGAATCCACTTAGTAGGTATACAAATGAATATTGGACTCTCATAAAATTTAACATTTATGTTTAGGCTTGTCTTTTTTGTCCTAAAAGCAAGTTGAATAATTAATTTGTTTTTTTTTTAGGGGGGGTGAGGGGCAGAGGGAGAGGGAGAATCTTAAGCAGGTTCCATGCCTGGTGTGGAGCCTGACACGGGGCTCCATCTCACCACCCTGAGATCATGATCTGAGCTAAAATCGAGTTGGACCCTTGACTGACTGAGCCACTCAGGTGTCCTGGAGGAATAGTTTTAAAAAGCAAGTAATATACTAGAGGTTTCTGAAGCGGTTATTAGTCCTTAGTGGAAGCACAGATAAGTTATTTGTTTACATAGGCATAAATGAATATTTGTTCATTGTTCATGACCTTTAGAGTTGACCATACTGGATTTTGTCTTGCCCCTGCTCAAGGTTTTATTCTGAAAACAACTTAGGATACAGTTGAATTTTTAGGATGATATCTATTAGACTTTCTCAGCCTACCTTCACAACTTCATTTCCTACTACCCTTTTCCCTGGGTCACTAGTTTCCAGACACACGGGCCTTCTTTCAGATATGTGAAGTTTCCAGGCTTTCTACTAAGTCAGAATCTTTGCACATGCTCTCCCTTCTCACTGGAAGGCATTTTAATTCACTTTACCTGGATAGTTTGTTTATATTTAAACTGAGGCCTAAAATATGTTCTTCAGAGATCCCTAAGCTCATTAGTTCCCTTTGTAATTCTCTTCTAGTAACTTTTTCATTACTTTTACCGTAATTGATATATTTGTTGCAATTGTTGGCTTTCACTAGAATGTGACCTTTACTAGACACGGGGATACTAGGCATTAATTTTTTTTTTTAGAGGAGTGTGCGTGCGTAAGCAGGGTGGGTGGGGAAAAGGAGAGGGAGAGAATCTTAAGCAGACTCCATGCTCAGTGCAGAGCCCTCCCTAGGGCTCAATCTCATGACCCTGAGATCATGACCTGAACCAAAATCAAGAGTCGGACACTTAACTGACTGAGCCACCCAGGTGCCCCGGGGACGTTGGTTTTTTTAATAACTAAGGTCGGGGAAGAGAAAAATGAAATCCAGTAAGGTGACAATAGGCAAAAGAGGCAGGTAAAATTGAGAATAAAATATACATAAGAATTAAACAACTGCAGTCTGATGACCAGTTAATGGAAAGCAAAGTACTTAACACATCTCAGTAGCCCCTGATGAGTACTCTTAATGAGAGATCAAGAAATTTAGGATGTACAGACATTGGACTCCTGTACATGGCTGGTGGGAATGTAAAATGGTGTAGCCACTTTGGAAAAGTCTGGCTGTGTCTCAAAGAGTTAAACATAGATGGTATGACTCAGCAATTCCCTTCAGACTATAGCTGCATTATTCATAACAGCCCCAAAGTGGAAACAACCTGGATGACTACCGAATAATGGATAAAATGTGGTATAGTCATACAAAGGAAAATTAGCCATCAAAAGCAATGATACATGCCGTAATATGGATGACGCCTGAAGACCTACTAAATGAAGGACCCCAAATGGTCACATATTGTATGATCTCATTTATATGAAATATCCAGAATAGGCAAACCCGTTGGGACAGAAAGCAAAATTAGTGGCGGTCAGCGCTGGGGGTAGGTGGCTGTGGGAGTCACTGCTGATGGGTATAGATAAGATTTCTGTTTGAGGTGATGAAGATGTTCTCAATTTAGATAGTGGTGATGGTTGCGTGGCTCTGAATATACTAAAACAACATTGAATTGCATACTTCGTGTGTTTTAAATGTGAATTGTATCTCAAAAATGTAAAAAGTTATAGTCCATTCTCAGTACTCAAAGTAGTTCTATGAAGTTGCTGCCAACACTGAACTTTAACAGACCATTGCTCTCAGGGGACATACAGGGAGGGTTAAGTTCCTGGAAGCCCCTGGTCACAATATTTTTGTCAACCTATCTATAATCTTGTTTTATGTGTTTCTATTTAAAGACACTTTAATGCATATTGTTGATTTATCATCATTGAACTCATGGCCCACAAGTCATGCCTCAACAAAACTAAAATGCGTTTTTTTCCATAAAGCGCATCCTAGCCTTCTTGTTCTTATTAGGAACACTAGACAGCACTTTAGCACTATGCTTGGGAGCCATTTTAAAAGGCTAAATCACCAACATAAAGCACAAAAATGCAAAAAACTAGAGCATGAAAGGATATTTGTTTACAGCATGAGAGCTGAAACAAGGCAGTGTCCCGTTGTTTGACTTTAGCTGGGAATGTGTGCACTGAGGGACTCAAATTTTTTGTTCTGCGCCCACCTGCGAATGACTTCAAAAGTACCCTGCGTATTATGACTGTGGGGTTACAGATAATTTTAATGAGTATGTGTATTTGTAAATATGGAATTCATGAATAATAAGGATTGACTGTAGCTTAGTTTTTCTAAACTTTTTTTAGGGCTAAACTTCAATCTCTTCATAATGCTGGACAGATAAAATGGCTGTATTTGTAAAATATGTTTCAAGAGTGGCTAAAAGGAAAAGCCTAGTTATAGAGGCTGCAGACGATTATTCTTCATTTCCTCTGCGTTTCTAAATAACCATGTCTCATGTTACTGATTTCTGGCAAAGGGGCAGTTTGAAGGTAAAATGTTCAGCAAAAGCCTACTCTGAATTTTTTATCACAAATGCAGGCCTTTTCCCAAAGCAAGTCCTCTGTCACCACAGAATATAATTAAAAGGCATTTTAATTTTCAAGTAAAAGAAATACTTACCTAGTTGTGCTCATATCTGGAATCTCTACTCCTCCTTCCCATGTATTTGCTTTCACATATAAGGGAAGGCCTATTTTAATTTCCAAAGTTTTGCAGTATTTGCTTTCACAAGTGTTTTTTTGCATTTTATTATCTTTAATTTTAGACTAGCTTTTAAGCCTCAAACCCTCTTAAAACAGGAAATAATGTTTGTGTTCGTAGTTCCTTTTAAGAGGCTTTTGCCAAATTCAGGAATTTACAGATAAATTAACTGTTTTACATTATAAGTAACATTTTGGCAGGGGGAACAAATTTATAATTATCAAGTATTACATATCCATATTTGTGAGCCAGAATAAGCTTAATCAAATATCAGAACTGGGCTACAAAATGGCACTTTTTGGATCAGTATTTCTCTTTCTCTCCTGGTAATCATTTGTCTTTTATTTTATTTTTTATTTTTTTATTTATTTGCGAGAGAGAGAATGAGAGACAGAGAGGTCAGAGGGAGAAGCAGACTCCCCGCCGAGCAGGGAGCCCGATGCGGGACTCGATCCTGGGACTCCAGGATCATGACCTGAGCCGAAGGCAGTTGCTTAACCAACTGAGCCACCCAGGCACCCTCGTTTGTCTTTTTTAAAAAGAGCTTTTAGGTGTTCTTTGATTGGAACTAGCGAAAAATAGTTGGAATTGACTGATTTGAACCTCCCAATTAAAATAGTAGAGCTTGGTGGATACACGGTTATTCATCAACTCAAGAACTTCAAGCTCTAAGCTACTATGGGGGTTCTTTAGCCTCTTTTGCTCTCTGATAATAACTTGAAGAGTTTTTAAGCTTCCTTTCACTTTTTTTTTTTTAAGCCAATGCCAGCACTCATTTAACTGGCTCTTCCTGCCCAGACAGCCGTCCAATTAGCTTCCTGTGCCAATCCCAGAAGTTTTGAAGTTTCATCCCTTTATCCTACTGTTCATCTGTACGTGGTGGCCCCTCCTCATGCTATTTTTCCCACTGTCCCTGACCAGCTTCATCTCCCTCTTGTTCTGATAACGGCCACGGGGATAGTGCCACACCATCCGGGGTCTTGCACTATCAAAACGATGGCTCTCTCCATTACTCTAAATAAAAATAGAACCTAGTCTGCTTGCCAAGACTTCTCACAGTGTTTTATTTTGTTAACCAACTTGCCTAGGGTTTATTCTCTTCATGGCTTTACAAATATACTTAATTTAAAATATGACATAATACAAAATGCTAGTCATAATAACCAATCTCTTAAAAATATTCTATAAACATTTCCTGGTAGTATCTTTGAAGACTTCCAAATATCCTTCATTAACATGGTTTAATTCTAATTTATTTCTGAAGTTTCTAGATTATAAGAATGTATCCTGAGATTAAGCAGACATAAGATTAGACCCATTTGATAAGAGGTTTAAATGACCTAAATTCATTTGGATGAATGTTGTTCTTAGTGAACCACCAGAGGGTCAAGCAAGAAAAATAATTTTTAATAGCGCAATAAAAATTCTGCATTTTAAGAGCTATTCCTTAAAGGAGATATCAATAAAAAGTGTTCACAGATAAAAGCACTTTGAGAAACTGCTAGACAAGTATAAAGTAATATCATCCACAATAAGTTTGAAACATTATAGCCATTTTAACATTTTGGATAACATAGGGCTTCTATGAAAAAATAAAAATGCACTGAGAAATGTGTCATTTTTAAACACGAGAGGACAAATCAGAAGAATTTCAAATTCTTGATTTTTTTTTGAAACTTTATTTATATTTTGGTCTTAAACAAATGATCATTTTTTATTTTTCTGTAAGAGCGTGAAGCACAAAAGTTTGCTAAATATCAGAACCACACAAATCCTCCTGAAGGTTTTCTGTGTAGTCTTCATTAATGCAAATCTCTGTGAATGTTTCATTCTTACTGTAGATCTTGAATCTGTTTTACAATAATGAAGCCATAAAGTTTTAATGCAACACATTCATTCTGAACTATAACATTTCTATTAAAAGGAAAGCTGGGAAAACGAGAAGCAGGCAATCTGTTGAGGCTCAGTGGCTCATACTTTGTAGTTTTTGCTGTTGCTTTCAAAGAGCACACAGCACGTGCATGAGGCACAGTAGGCATCTCCCTTATCACCCGCCTACTCTAAACATCTGCTGTTCCTAAAACTGGACCAATTATTACAAACTATCATTTGCATAATTAGCCAACTATTACAAAGCATTTCGTTAGTGGTATCAACAAATGCGGAAGGATGGAAATTTATGAAAACTGGGTTTTGTTAAGCTTGCCAACTCCTCAGATACCATGGGCTGTGCTGCCACTTCAACCGTTAATGAGCTGTTTAATGCCTCACAGAAAGAAAGATCAAAGGAAGGAGGCAAAACTAAAATATTCTCTAGGTACTGTAATATTTCATTTGATAAAGTAACAAAAGGATAGGACAAAATTGAAGCAAGATTTATATGCGTTCCAACTTTTCACTCAGGAATTCTTCTACACTGTCTGTGTTCCATTTGAGGATGCTTAATTCTTCAGCAATGTTCCCGTTGTCATCCAAGAGCTTTAATACAGGATCTGAACCCCGAACATACTACAAAAAGAAGGACATCATTTTTATCTGCTTAGAAGAGCCTTCTCAGCCTCAACCAAAAACCAAACAATTTAATCCAGCTTTACCCTATAAAAAAGGCATGTAGATATAACATAATAGGTCTTATAGGATTTCAAAAAAGAACTAAATAATTACATTTACCTCTAAAAAGAGAAACACCTGTTGGTATCAAGACTAAGATATAAGATTATTGAATGTAAACAAACATTTATTGTATATACAACAAAGTCCACATGAGCTTAAAACCTAATGGAGGAGACAAGTTCAAGATGAGAATGACTGTGCACACAAATTATCAAAATTCTGTATTGAGTTTTAAATTTTAAGAAATCAATTATTTTTTATTGTAATTAGTTTATAATTAGGCTGGATTCTGAAACTTCAGGCTCACTAGTTGACCCTAATAATATGACAGAGAACTGAGGAAATTTTAACAGTGACCAACATGATCAACAAACATGATTCCAATTCATTAAGAAATCCATCTTCAATGCTAAATTAAGTTGAATCACATATCCAAAAATGCAGTAGTGATGATGAAGGCAGCTCTCAGAACTTCTTTCGGCAATTTATGCCTCAGGTGTCTAGTCTGTGAACTCTACAGAGCTGGAGACAAGCTCTGGTGTGATTAGCACCTGGTATAGTCTCAAGCCATTTGTAATGAATCAATACCATTAATAAACCATTTTTGGTTAGATTATCTACAAACTATTTTAAAAGATTTGACTTTTCAAAAACTCATTTTAGGGGCGCCTGGGTGGCTCAGTTGGTTAAGCGACTGCCTTCGGCTCAGGTCATGATCCTGGAGTCCCAGGATCGAGTCCCGCATCGGGCTCCCTGCTCGGCGGGGGGTCTGCTTCTCCCTCTGACCCTCCCCCCTCTCATGTGCTCTCTCTCTCTCATTCTCTCTCTCTCAAATAAATAAACAAAATCTTAAAAAAAAACCCTCAGTTTAGTTCACAAAAAGAAAAATTTACATAGAATATAGCTGTAAAAATCTTCAAAATATTGTCAAACCTAACTGTATGAAGGAATTACATACCATGACCAATTAGGATTTATGCCAGGTATACAAGCCTGGTACAACGTTTGAAAATCAGTTACTATAACCTCACCAATAGGCTAACTAAGAAAAATATTATCAATAGATGGAGAAAAAGCATCCTGTCACACGCTTCAAGGTAGATGAACCTTGGGGGCCTCATGCTAAGAGAAATAAGCCAGTCATGAAAGGACGAATACTGCATGATTCAACTCGTATGAAGTATCTAAAATAGTGAAAATCACAGAAACAAAGCAGAAGGGTGGTTGGTCAAAGGGCTGGGAGGAGGACAGGGGGAATTAGTGTTTAATAGGTATAGACTTTCAGTGTTGCAAGATGAAGAAATTTCAGAGATCTGTTGCCCAACAGTGAATATATACATATACATATATATACATACATATACACACACATATATATACACACATACATATATATACATATATACATATACACATATATATATGTGTGTATATATATATATTTTTAAAGATTTTATTTATTTATTTGACAGAACGAGAGACAGCAAGAGAGGGAACACAAGCAGGGGGAGTGGGAGAGGGAGAAGCAGGCTCCCCGCCGAACAGGGAGCCCGATGCGGGGCTTGATCCCAGGATTCCAGGATCATGACCTGAGCCGAAGGCAGACGCTTAACTGACTGAGCCACCCAGGCGCCCCCAACAGTGAATATATATATAACACTGCTGAACTGTATGTTTAAAAATAGTTAAGATGGTAAATTTAATATTATGTATTCATCACAATTAAAAATTTAAAAAGTGGGCTAAAGATCTGAACAGATACCCAAAAGACCTAGAGACGGCCAATAGGCTTATGAAAAGATGCTCAATTAGGGAACTGCAAAATAAAACGATGAGATAATATCATGTACTTATTAGAATGGCTAAAATGCCAAGCACTGACAATACTTAATGCTAGTGAAAATGGGGAACCACAGAAACTCTCATAACTAGTAGGAATGCAACATAACACAGCCAATTTAGAAGATAGGTTGGGAATTTCTTACAAAGCTAAACAATCTTACTATATGATCTAGCAATTGTGCTCCTAGGTAATAAGTTGAAAACTTATGTCTACACAAAAATGTGTATGGCAGCTTTACTCGTAATTGCCAAAGATTGGAAGCGACCAAGATGTCCTTCCATAAGTGAATATAAAAACTATGGTACAACAGAATGTTCATATTATTTAGTGTTAACAAGAAATGAGCTACCTAGCTGTAAGGAAGATATGGAAAGAACCTTAAGTGCATATTGCTAAGTCCAAGAAGCCAATTGAAAAGGCTACATACTGTATGATTTCAACCATATGACCTTCTGCAAAAGGTAAACTACAGACAGATCAGTGGTTGCCAGGGGTTTGCGGGAGGGGGTGAGGCAGGAAGAGGTATGAAGAGGTAGAGCACAGGATATTTTTCGGGCAATGAAACTATTCTGTAAGATACTATAATGGTGTATACATGGTATTATATACATTTGGCAAAACTAGAACTATGCAATACAGAAAAAGTCCTAATGCAAGCTATGGAATTGAGTTAATAATGTATCAGTACTGGTTCATCAATTGTACCCCATAAATGCAAGATGTTAAGGGAAACTGGTGGGAGGATACAAGGAGGGGGTATATATGGGAACAGCGTACTTTTGGATCAATTTTTCTGTATACCTAAAATTACTCTAAGGTATTAAAAAAATACTGGAAAAAAGGAATTCCATTAAAATCCTCTTACCTTGATTTGTAGTCCTCTGAATAGTTTGGGTTTATCACTCCTGACAAAAGCTTAAGAAAAAAGATTCCAATTATTCACTCTGAAACTCAAGCTAGCTACAAAGATTAATACAAAAAGTACAAATACACTCAATAAAACATTAGATCCTACATAAAAAAAACTAAGGAAATTCAAACATATAAATAAATGGAAAAGGCATATCATACTATTCAATAAGAATAAATATTTTAAGATGTTAATTGTTTCAAACTTAATCAAAATCCCAAATTCTAATGGGATTCTGAGGGCCTGGTAGTAAAGCTCTGTGATAAGAGTAAATGTGTAAGAAGTCTGGGTAGTTTAGAAAAAGTGAAATACTGGAGGGGAATTTGTTCCATTGTTAATAGACAATGTCATACCAGAATAGATAAAACAGATTAGGAGATCTAGAGATAATCAAATACCCGCATGCATTGTTTAATATGGTAAAACTATCAAATCAGAGAGGGAAGGAGAAAATGATTATGTGTTTGTGTCTGGGGGTGTATGTGTGAATTATTTAACACACTGGAGAAAATCTGTCAAACTATTAGGGAAAAATAGGATCTAGGTACCTGTTTTTCTATCTTGTATCTAAATGAATTCCTGATGGATTAAGATTTTCAATTCATTCAACAAATATTTATTGCAGACCTAACTGTACGCCAGACGACAGAGATAAAATATGATTCCTGCTCTTATGGAGCTTACAGTCCAGTGAGGAAGAAAGATGCTAAACCAGTAGTCACACTAATAATTTCAGCTGTGGTAAATATTACAGAGAAGTTAACATACACAACTTCAATACGGAATATAAAATTCTTCTTCCTAACTATGACCATAGAGGAAATGCTTTATGGATATGCCTATATAAAAATGAAAACTTCAGGACAGTTAAACACCACTAGAAACAAAATTAAAAGTAAAACATAAATTATTAAATACATAATAGGTGCACAAATGGACTAAACAGAGGAGCATGTAATGTACAAATATACAAATGGTCAATAAACATTTGAAATAAATGTTCATCCTCACTAAAAATCCAATGTCAAAACAATGAGATACTCTCACTCAGAGTGCCAAAAGTTAAAAGGAATATTTAAGGTTAGAAAGGGGGTGAGGAGAGGGATTTTCCTGGGAGTTACTTGCGGGAGAAATATAAATAGACATGTATTTCCAGAGAGGTATTTAGCAAAATGAACACAGTCTTAAAATGTACATATTCTTCAAATCTGAAAGTCCCCTGTTGGGTATTTCTTTATTCTGAGGAAATAAGTGTACAATATAATGCAAAGATACATAATATATAAGGTCCTGCTAACCACATCTAGAAATTTGGAAAAAATCTAAATGTGTAAGAAGCTACAGGTTAAATAAATTAATGTGGACCATACCACAAAATGCATACAATCATTAAAAACTAATCTATTTACTGACATAGAAGCAAACTCATATATAAAAAGCAAGTTTGAGGGGCGCCTGGGTGGCTCAGTCGTTAAGCGTCTGCCTTCGGCTCAGGTCATGATCCCAGGGTCCTGGGATCGAGCCCCGCATTGGGCTCCCTGCCCCGCGGGAAGCCTGCTTCTCCCTCTCCCACTCTCCCTGCTTGTGTTTCCTCTCTCGCTGTGTCTCTGTCAAATAAATAAATCTTTAAAAAAAATAAATAAATAAAAAGCAAGTTTGAGATCAGTTTGTTTCCTCTGGTTGTTACAAAAAAATATTTCAATATATTTATTCAAATATCTTAAAAAAATTAAGCTAGAAAATATAAAATACCTGGTACAATACACATAACCTTTAAAAAATGTTAACTATTATTTTAATAGGGGGTTATATGTGGAGCACGGGGTTTGGGAAGTTTTACATTAAAAAAAATTTTTTTTTTAAGATTTTATTTATTTGACAGAATGAGAGAGAGGGAGAACGAGCACAAGCAGAGGGAGAGGGAGAAGCGGCTCTCTGCTGAGCAGGGAAGCCCGATGTGGGGCTTGATCCTAGGACTCTGGGATTATGACCCGAGCTGAAGGTAGATGTTTAACCGACTGAGCCACCCAGGTGCCCCCTGGGGAAGGTTTAAATGAACGTTTTCCCTTTTTTGGACTATTGATCTACACTCTACCAATTTTTTAGCAATCATCATATAAAACTGTTTAAGTTAAATTTAGAACACATTTTTCTAAAATACAAGTAGATATTTCATATAAATACTTGATAGTTCTTAGATTTTATGGTGACATACATGCTTCTGAGAACTTATTTCTTAAACTTACAATTAACTAGCACTGGAATTATAGACATGTTTCATTATAAAGGTCCTTATTTACTATTACTCTTTGTTTTATTGTCCTAAATGCAAGTATATAGTTTTTCTTTTTAAGATTAAGAACTTGTGGAAAGAGACTCAGATATCCTATCTATAATTCCCCTACAGAATTCAGTTCAAAATAAAGCTGATTGTTAAGTCTTTTTATTAGAATTTCTTATTAACTCCATCCTTTAGGATTTATCCAAATACTCTGCAGACTCTTGAATCCCCAAGCAAAAAAGATCTCATGATACCTGTTGCATTTTATACCATCCCTTTGGCAAATGCTATATGTATACTTGTGCAAAACACCGGTTAACACTAAGTGTGTTGTCTAATGCATAAGAAACTACTCTAGGGGAAAAGGATTGTTCTTATATATTTTTTGTATCCCTTAATAGAGCCTAGCACATTTAATAATTTTCATTCAATAGATTTTTAATAGGCTGAAATGAATAAACTTAATATGAGTCACTAATGACTATTTTCATCAGTTCTTTGCTTTTTAACCATAGATCTACAAAGCCCCCTAATCTTGAATGAGGGGAATATCTGTTAAATACCCTGTAGTAGCAAATCACATTTTACAAGCTGTGAATTAATCTTCCAACACATACTTGGGTGCTGTTATGTACACATGGCACTGGGATAGGCTATATGAGAGTATAAAACTTGCAAAAAGACTCTTCGTAACTTCTTTTCTAGTTTACTTTCTGCTGTTTTAAAAATAGCTCAATAACATCAGTTTGATTATTCCTAAAGAAATCTAGTCACTGGGACTCCTGGGTGGCTCAGTCAGTTAAGCGTCTGCCTTCGGCTCAGGTCATGATCCCAGGGTTCTGGGATCAAGTCCTGCATCAGGCTCCTTGCTCAGTGGGGAGCCCTCTTCTCCTTCTGCCTGCCACTCTCCCTGCTTGTGCTCTCTCTGACAAGTAAATAAAATCTAAAAAAAAAAAAAAAAAATCCAGTCATTCCATTTCTAGAAAATGTTCTTATGCCAACTTATTTGTCAGTTATAAAGGCAGTTTTGTGAATAGTACTTTAAAGTGATCAAATATATAGAAGTGATTAGAAAACACATGAAATGTTTCAGCTTTTCACTCTGGATTCTATCAGCAGGGCATTTGCACAGCTCCCTTGGAGAGGAGCTTGGTTTTGCTATATGTAGTACTTAGAAACTAGTAGGACTCTTCTAATTCAGACTCTTCAGAGGTAATAAACAATATTAAAAACAAAATCTATCCTCCTAGTTCCAAAGAGAGGGTAAAATTGGGGATGATGAGATAACAGGAAGGGTATGTCCTGAGGTTAAAGGAAAATGTTTGAATTTATTTTCAAAATAAGTGAAAATATAAATGAAAAAGACAATATACTTGGCTAGATGTAATGATATACCCTTGATCACATCACAATTAGTCAGTCATACAATGTACTTTACTGGTTTTAAGATTTAATTTGATTATAAGGGCTTATAGAAAGTATGGTTAAGACTTGTGAACTATCACATAAAATTATAAGGAATGACAGATGTTTTCCTGTTGATAAAAATAAACATTTGAATCAGAATATATTCTAAATAAAAATGTCGTATATCACACCCAGAAACAATACAATGAGAACGACCACCAACAACAAACAACAGAACTGAATTCTCAACTGTGCTCCAGCAAGCTTCTGGGTACCTAAAAGAGTATCTCTAAAATAAGAAAATTTACTACTGTATACAAACCATC
This sequence comes from Leptonychotes weddellii, assembly GCF_054177405.1. Classification (NCBI taxonomy): domain Eukaryota; kingdom Metazoa; phylum Chordata; class Mammalia; order Carnivora; family Phocidae; genus Leptonychotes; species Leptonychotes weddellii. The sequence continues at coordinate 66,712,882 of NC_138372.1, read as the reverse complement.
TGGAGTGTAGAATTATGAGTCATGTGGGTCTTCCCAACAAGACCATTTAAAAGCACTTGAAAAAACATTCAGAAAAGAGCAACTTAAATAACTGAAAGAATCTGAGGAGACTGGAGGTACAACAATGAAGACAAGACAAACTAAAAATATGACTTCTTAGTGTGGAAAGATAAAGAAAAAGAATGTTTGAAGACTATAAATCCATCAGGGATATATTAACCAACACAAACACAGGCTTTTCACCCGATTCCCATTTGTCAAAAGTGGGGGCACCCTTGAATTAGATACATTCTGTAATTCCATTCAATAAATATTTGAATTCCTCTTAATATGAGGAGTAGCGTTAGATAGATTCTGGGTAAATTAATGACAAAAAAAAAATTCTGGGCTTTAAGAGTTCCTAGTTCGGTAGAGGCAAAAGACCAATAAAGCAAATAAGTACATTATAATATTATGTATATATTATAATATTATGTGGCAACTGTGGAATATAAAGGATAAAGTGAAAAATTCTGTCTAAAGGCCACAAAAAACGTTTGGACTAAATTTTGAATGAACAGCAGTTTGCTACAAGAACTGGAAGGGGCATACGTCAGGAGGAACATGCGGTGTATGCAAAGTCTTAGAGGTCAGAGTTCAGAGAAATGCAGATAGTTGTGCACGTGAACTAGAGGTGTGAATGACAATCAAGAAAAGCATGTTGTGATGGGTCTTGTACTGTGAAGCTATTGAGTTTGACAATTTATTCTGTAATGGGGAACTATAGAGGGCCACAGAAATCAAATATGTCTACTGGAAAAGGTCTTTTTGGTAGTTGTGTAGAGGACACAACAAAAGAAAGAAAAGGGAACATAGATACCTAGACCAGATAACAAATAACTAATCCTTCTAGAGAAAGATGCCAAAGGCTTAATTTAAATCACAGAGAAGGCCAAGGAAGTAAGATTTGAAAGTTCTTAAGGAGGGGAAGAGATACCATTTGGTGACTGAGTATAAAGTGAAATAAAGGTTAGTCATGATTCCTGTGTTTTATGCTTTTGCTTGGTGATACTGCCATTTGTGGAAACAGGAAAGAAGATGGTATACTTTTCTAAGAGAAACCCAGCAATTCAGTTTTTGGATATGCTGGGTTTAAGGCCTCTCTACCAAAAATGTGGGCCACAGCCTGGAGGATTACTAGAAATGCAGAATCTCAGGATCCACCCCAAATTTACAGAATTTACTCTATATTTAACAAGATTTTCAGACGATTCATAGGCTTAAGGTATCTACGAGATTATACAAATGAAAATGTCCACTTGCAGTCAGAAATGTGATTTCTTTTTTTTAATTTTTTTAAAGATTTTATTTATTTATTTGAGAGAGAGAGAGAGAGAGAGCACAAGAGGGAGGAGCGGGAGAGGGAGAAGCAGACTCCCTGCTGAGCAGGGAGCCCGATGCGGGACTTGATCCCTGGACTCCGGGATCATGACCTGAGCCGAAGGCAGTCGCTTAACCAACTGAGCCACCCAGGCGCCCAGAAATGTGATTTCTAACAGAGAGATGTGACCTAAAGATACAGATTAGGAGTCATCAGGTAACTAAATTGGTACTGAGGGAGTGGGACATTCAAGAGAGTAAGAAAGGAAGGAAAATATAAAGATAGACCCTGACTATAACTAATATTTGAAAGGTGGGTGGTAGATGAGATGCTAGGAAAGGAAAATGGAAAGCTTGTTAGTTGTAGGAAAAACTAGGAGGTAACAAATTCACAGAAGTGAAGGGAAGAGTTTCAAATACTAGAGTCGAGTAAGATTTAAACATCAGGAGGTAAAATGGTAGAAACAGAAGCCAGAATGTCATAGGTAGAAGAATGGCTGGCAGCAAATAAACAAAATTCTGCTACGGTTATAACTGATATACTGATTTGAGCTGTTTTTATTTTTTTAAAGACGGCAAATAAAGGAGTACAGAAATGCCTGATGGTTACTAATGGAAATTTATTACCTAAAGAGAGTATGTTATAAAAACAATACCCACCATTTAATATCCTTGGTACTGAAATAGTGCTTGACACACAGTAAAGCACTAAGTATTCACAGAATTAGTGAATGGTTTACTCTGTATTTGGTGGTGCCACGCACATACTAAGTGATGTAGGTGTGTTATTTAATCTTCAGAACAATCTTATAAGGTGTGTTTTTACTGATTTTAAACCATCTATTACCCATTTTATAAATGAGAAAAACTGATGAAGTGAATACTAATGAATGATACTACTTCTAGTAAAACTCTAATGTAGCCTTATAATTCTAGGCATTACTACTGGCATGAGAAGTTCGTAGAAGTGAAATCATCAACATGCCTGATCTCGTCTGACCTAAGAAGCTAAGCAGAGTTGGGCCTGGCAAAAAAACAAAAAAAACCCAAAAACACTTTTTTTTTTTTTTGCCTTCAAAGGTATATGATTTTAATAAGGAATTGGCAAACTATAGTCTGAGGTCCATAGTCTAGGCTGCTGCTTTAGTAAGTACAGTTTACTGGAACAAAGCCACACTTACTTAAATATTGTCTATGGCTGCTTCTATACTACAGAAGTAGAGTTCAATAGTTCTAGCATAGACCTGTGTTGCCTATCAAGCTGAAAAATTTTATTTAGCCTTTCACAGAAAGTTTGCCAAGACCTACATAATTAGGGAAAAAAATTTTTTTGAGACACACACATATGCTTAACATTGTAAGACTCATGCTTAAGAAGGAATTGTCATTATTACTTTTCATGCTACTACAAATGATAAAACATTAGGTCCACAGGGCCACTCAAAGTGACTCCTGCCCTGGGGAGAGGGAGAGCGAGCCCCTCACCCCAGCATGACTGCAGTTCATGAAGCTGAGCCCCTTAGCTGGTTGAACAGGGAGAAAGCCCTGCTCTTCTGTGTGCTTGCAGCTGTGGCAGAGAGGCTAACTGTGGACAACTAGGATGACTGCTGGCTCCACCCTCCAATGACCCCACATCAGCCCCAGGTGGGCCTCAACAGCACAGGGAGCAAACTCTGCCCAGTGTGCCCACAGTAGGCAAAGAGGGTGACTGCCTTCAGTGGGTAGCTCAACCATAATAGGACGACACATGCAGCCCACAGAGGGGATACCCCTGGAGCACTGAGTTCTGGTGAAAAGAATGGATTGTGTTCTAGGGCACCACAACACCATTTCCTTACAAGGTAACTACTTTCTTTTCTTTTCTTTCAAAGATTTTATTTATTTGTGTGTGAGAGAGAGCGAGAGTGCACGCAAGCAAGCACAAACAGGGCAGAAGGAGAAGCAGGCTCCCCCGCTGAGCAGAGAGCCCGATGCGGGACTCGATCCCAGGACCCTGGGATCATGACCTGAGCCGAAGGCAGATGCTTAACTGACTGAGCCACCCAGGTGTCCCACAAGGTAACTAATTTCAAGACCAAAAGCTGTAGTTGACCTAATACACACAAACACAGAGTAAGGTAAGAAGACTGAGGCATATGTCCCAAATGAATGAACATGACAGAAATCACAGTAAAAGAGCTAAATGAAACAGATAAGTAATATGCCTGATGAAACTTTAAAGTAATAGTCATACTCAGTGGACTTGAGAAGAGTAGATAAACACAGTTACAACTTCAAAGACACAGAAAATATAAAAAAGAACCAGAGTTGAAAAATTCAATAACTAAAATGAAAAATACACTAGAAGGAATCAACAGATGACGGAACGCAGAAGAATGGATCAGCAATCTAGAAGACAAGGTAATGGAAAGTAACCAAGCCAAATATCAAAGAGAATAAAAAATGAGAATAGGTTATGGGAAATATGCAACATCATCCAGTATAACATATTCACATTATAGGGATACCAGAAGGAGAAGAGAAAAACAAGGGGTCAGAAAACTTACTTAAAAAAATAGTTGAAAACTTCCCTAACATGGGAAAGGAAACAAACATTCAGGTCCAGAAAGCATGCAGAACCCCTAACAAGACAAACCAAAAGAGGTCCACTCCAAGACACGTAATAATTAAAATATCGAAGATTAAAGACAGAGAACCTTAAAAGCAAAGCAAGAGAAAACAGTTAGAATCAGGGAAACCCCATTTTTCACCAGAAACTGAGGCCAGAAGGGAGTGGCATGATAAATTCAAAGTGCTGAAAGGAAAAAAACCTTCAAGAATACTCAGTGAGGTTATCATTAAGAATAGAAGGAGAAAAAAAAGTTTCCCAAACAGAAGTTAAAGCAGTTCATCACTACTTAACTAGGCTTACAAGAAATGATAAAGGGAATTCTTAAGTAGAAAGAAAAGGCCATAATGAGAAGAAAATTAGGAAAAAGAAAAAATTTCAAAGGTAAAAAGCAAACATAGTAAAAGGAGTAGATTAAGCCAATGTGGAGATTAAAACACAAAAGTAGTAAAATCAATTGCATCTAAAAAATTAGTCAAGGGATACACAAAAAGATGTAAAATACGAAATCATACATAAAATGTAAGTGGTCATCAACTTTATATAGACTGCTATACACAAAGAATGTTATATATGAACCCAATGATAACCAAAAATTAATCTGTGATATACACAAAAAATAAAAGGAATCCAAGCATAATGTTAAAGCCATCAAACCAAAAGAGAATGAGAGAAGACAGAGAACTACAAAAACAACCACAAAGCAATTAACAAAAGGACAATAAGGACACATCCATGAATACTTAATTTAAATGTAAATGGAATATGGCTAAGTGGGTTAAGTGCCTGACTCTTAATAAATTTTATTATTTTTTTTCTTTTTAAGGATTCTTATTTATTGAGAGAATGATAGAGAGCATGAGAGGGAGGAGGGTCAGAGGGAAAAGCTGACTCCCCGCTGAGTGGGGAACTGACGCGGAACTCGATCTCAGGACTCCAGGATCATGACCTGAGCCGAAGGCTGTCGCTCAACCAACTGAACCACCCAGGCGCCCAAGTGCCTGACTCTTGATTTCGGCTCGGGTCATGATCTCAAGGTCCTGAGATCGAGCCCTGCTTAAGATTCTGTCTCTCCCTCTGCCCCTCCCTGCCTGTGCGTGCACCTGCGTTCTCTCTCTCTCACAAAGAACAAGTAAATAGACTAAATGCTCCAATCAAAAGACACAGGGTGACTGAATGGGTAAACAACAAAAAAGACCCATCTATATCTTGTTTACAAGAGACTTGCTTCGGGCGCCTGGGTGGCTCAGTTGGTTGGACAACTGCCTTCGGCTCCGGTCGTGATCCTGGAGTCCCGGGATCGAGTCCCGCATCGGGCTCCCTGCTCGGCGGGGAGTCTGCTTCTCCCTCTGACCCTCCTCCCTCTCATGCTCTCTCTCATTCTCTCTCTCTCAAATAAATAAAATCTTTAAAAAAAAGAAAAAAAAAAAAGAGACTTGCTTCAGACTTAAAGACACATAAGGAGTGAAAAGTGAAGGTATGGGTAAAGCTATTCCATGCAAATGGAAGAGAGAGAGAGAAAAAGGTAGGAATACTTTTACAAAGACTGTAGCAAGAGATAAAGAAGGGCATTACAGAATGATAAAGTGATCACTTCAACAAGAGGACTTAATTATAAATATCTCTGCACCCAAAATAGTATCACATAAATACATAAAGCAATTATAAAAGGCATAAAGTAAGAAATTAGCACTAAAATAATAGTAGGTGACTTAAACACCCCACTTACATCAATGGATAGATATTGTGAACAGAAAATCAACAAGGAAAAAGTGGCTTTGAATGACACATTAGACCAGATAGAACAGATACACACAGGATATTCCATCCAAAAACTACTGAATATACATTCAAGTGCACATGGTACATTCTCCAGGGCAGCTCCTATCTTAGGCCACAAAGAAGTCCAAATAATTTTAGAAGTCTGAAATCATATCTTTTCCGACCATAAAGGTATGAAACAAATAAATTACAAGAAAAAAAACGTGAAAAAGCAAAAACACATGAAGGTTAAAAAAAAGACGCTACTAAACACTGATGGGTCAACAAAAAAATCAAAAAGAAAATAAAAAAATACATGGAGAGAAATAAAAATGAAAACATAATGGTCCAAAATCTTTGGGACACAGCAAAAGCAGTTTTAAGAGGGAAATTTATTGAGATACAGGCCTACCTCAAGAAACAAGAAAAACCTCAGAAAACCTAACCTTACACCTAAAGGAACTAGAAAAAGAACAAAGCCAGTGGAAAAGAGGGAAATTAATAAAGATTAGAGCGGAAATAAATGAAATGGCAACTAAAAAAACAATAGAAAAGTTCAATGAAACCAAGAGCTGGTTCTCTGAAAAGATAAATAAAATTCAAAAGCCTTTAGCTAGACTCATCAAGAAAAAGAGGACTCGGGGCACCTGGGTGGCTCAGACAGTTAAGCGTCTGCCTTCGGCTCAGGTCATGATCCCAGGGTTCCGGGATAGAGCCCCACATCAGGCTCCCTCTGTGGGGAGCCTGCTGCTCCCTCTGCCTGCCACTCCCCCTGTTTGTGCTCTCCCTCTCCCTGTCAAATAAATAAATAAAATCTTAAAAAAAAAAAGACTCAAAATTAGAAATAAAGGAGAAATAACTGACACTACAGAATACAATGAATTGTAAGAAAATATTATGAAAAATGAGTAACTTCCCAGCAACATACAATCTTCCAAAACAGAATCAGAAATAGAGTATTTGAACAGACCAATCATGTGTAATGAGACTGAATCAATAATTTAAAAACACCCAACAAACAAAATAAAGTCCAGGACCAGATGAATTCACGGGTGAATTCTATCAAACATGTAAGGAAGATTTAATACTTATCCTCAAACTATTCCAAAAAATAGAAGAGGAGAGAAAGGAAAGCTTCCAAATACACTCTATGAGGCCAGCATTACCCTCACATGAAAAAAGAAAACTACAGGCCCGTATCCCTGCTGAACACAGACACAAATATCCTCAACAAAATATTTGCAAACCACATGCAACAAGACTTTGAAAGGATCACTCACCATGATCAAGTGGGATTTGTTCCAAGGATGCAAGAGTGGTTCAATATTCGCCAATGTGACATACATTAATAAGAGGAAAGATACAAACCATATGATCATCTGAATGGATGCAGAAAAGGGCATCTGACAAAATTCTACCTCTGCTTATGATACAAACTCAAAATGAGGTGGGTTAGGAGGGAATATACCTCAACATAATAAAGGCCATATATGAAAAAGCCAAAGCTAACATCACATTCAATGGTGAAACACTCAAAGCTTTTCCTCTAAGATCAGGAACAAGAAAGGATTCCACACTTACCACTTTTAGTCAACATAGTACTGGAAGTCCTAGCTGCAGCAGAGAAGAAAAAGAAAGGCAACCAAATTTGTAAAGAAGTAAAACTGTTATTATTTGCAGATGACAAGATACTTTATATAGAAAACACTAAAGACCACCAAACCCGATTAGAACAGATACATTCAGCAAAGTTTCAGGATACAAAATTAATATACAGAAACTGGCTTTATTTCTATACACTAATAATGAAGTAGCAGAGAGAGAAATTAAGAGAACAATCCCATTTAAACTGCACCAAAAAGAATAAAATACCTAGGAATAATTAAACCATGGAAGTCAAACACCAATATTCTGAAAACTACAGGACACTGATGAAAGAAACTGAACATGACAAAAACAAATGGAAAGATATTCTGTGCTCATGAACTGGAGGAATTACTATATATATATATTTTAAGGTTTTATTTGAGAGGGGGGGGGGGAGAGAGAAAACATGAGTGGGGGGAGGGGCAGAGGGAGAAGCAGACTCTCTGCAGAGCAGGGAGCCCGATGCCAGGCTGGATCCCAGGATCCTGGGATCATGACCTGAGCCGAAGGCAGATGCTTAACCGACTGGGCAACCCAGGTGCCCTGGAGGAATTACTACTATTAAAAATGTCCATACTACCCAAAACAATCTACAGATTCGATGAAATCCCTATCAAATAGCATTTTTCACCGAACTAGAACAGATAATCCTAAAATTTTTATGGAAATGTAAAAGACCTTCAATAGCCAAAGCAATCTTCAGAAAGAAAAGCAAAACTAGAGATAATACAATTCCAGATTTCAAGATATACTACTAAAGCTGCAGTAATCAAAACAGTAGGGTACTAGCACAAAAACAGACACATAGATCATGGAATAGGACAGAGCCCAGAAATAAACCCATGATTAAATGGTCAATTAATCTATAACACAATATACAACGGGAAAAAGACAGTAACTTCATTAATGGTGTTGGGAAAACTGGACAGGTATATGCAAAAGAATTAAACTGGACCAGTTTCTTAAACCATTCACAAAAATAAACTCAAAATGGATTAAGGACCTAAACGTGAGACCCAAAATCATTAAACTCCTAAAAGAAAACAATGGCTATAATCTCTTGGATAACTGGCCTTAGCAACATATTTATGGAAATGTCTCCTCAGGTAAAGGAAACAAAAACTGTTGGGACTACACCAAAACCAAAAAGCCTCTGCACAGCACAGAAAACCATCAACAAACCAAAAGGCAACCTAGTGAACAGGAGAGGATATGCAAATGACACGTGTGAGAATATACAACTCAACACCAAAAACCAAACAATCTGATTAAAAACTGGGCAAAGGACCTAAATAGACATTTTTCCAAAGAAGACATACGCGTGGCAAACAGATACATGAAAAGATGTTATCACTGATCACCAGGTTAATGCAAATCAAATCCCAATGAGATCACTTCACACCAATCAGAATGGCTAATATGAAAAAGACAAAAAATAACAAGGGTTGGCTATGATGTGAAGAAAAGGGAACCCTCATGCACTGCTGATGGGAAAACAGTATGGAGGTTCCTCAAAAAAATTAAATAGAAAAACCATATGATCCACTTATTCCACTACAGGGTTATTCAAAGAAACGAAAACACAAACTTGAAAAGATACAAGCACCCCCTATTACTGCAGCATTACTTACAAAAGCCTAGATGTGGAAGCCACCCACGTGTCCACTGATAGATGAATGGATAAAGTATATGTGGTATAGGAAGGTTCTGGTCCAAGATGGCAACTCAGGAAGACCCTGAACCCACCTTCTCCACGGACACATCAAACTTACACCTATTTATAGAGCAAGTCCTCCTGAGGAACTTAGGGCCGACTGAAAGTTTCTGTACAACAAAAGATAGAGAGCACAGAGAGAACGGCAGGAGAGAGGGTGGGAACGGCAGTGGAGAGGGATAGTACTGAGGGTGAGCAGATTCATCTGTCCTGTGGCATAGTCTACGGCACTGGCCCCTAGCCCACTGTAGCCCTGGATGTCCTGGGGCACAGAAAAAAAAGCTGAGGTTTAAAAGAGCAACTAGAACAGAAAGGAACTAGCCCCAGAACCTTGCCAAATAGTGAGAAAGCTGCTGGAACTCTCTCAGGGTCAAAAGAGCAGGTGAGTACCATATTTACATTCCCTCTCTATTGTGACAGTGCAATCAAGAACAGGGCCCCCAGCCCACACCAGCCTGACATCCTGGGGCATGGGGTAGGGGTGGGGAGGGGAATGAGGGGAAAGGTGTTTTAAAGTTCAAGTAGAGGGGCGCCTGGGTGGCTCAGTCAGTTAAGCGACTGCCTTCGGCTCAGGTCACGATCCCAGGGTCCTGGGATCGAGCTCCGCGTCCGGCTCCCCGCTCAGCGGGAAGCCTTCTTCTCCCTCTCCCTCTGCCTGCCACTCTGTCTACTTGTGCTTTCTCTGTCAAATGAATGAATGGAATCTTAAAAAAAAAAAAGAAAAAAAAAGTTCAAGTAGAATTTAAAGATCCAGCACTAGAACTCTGCCAAATGGGGGGAGAGCTGCTGGCACTCTCTAGGTTGGAGGGGCTGGTGAGTGCCATCGTTTATGTTCTCCCTCTACCCTGATAACTTGGATGGGAGGAGGGTCCAGGTACCCTAACCGGCCTGTTGCCTCAGTGAGTCCTGGGTGCCTCGCCCACATCAACCCCAACCACCCCACCAAGCAGCTCCAGCACAGCGCACACCAGGACACCCCTGGTCAGTGCTCACTGTAGAGCCAGCAGCTGTGCCAATGTGACACAAACACAAAGCACTCCCTAACACTCCAGCCCCACACCTCCCTGGCTCCTAAATGCTTCCTAGGACACCCCTGGCACAGAGAGTACTGGGACCTTCTGGGTCACCTGGTTCAGCTCCGGGAACGCCCAGCCCATGCTGGCCCAGTTCTAGTCCCCTGCCAGGATACTCCCTGCACTGAGCATTCTGGGATACCCTGACCTTACCCACTTCAGCTTCAGCTATCCCACAAGGTGCTTTCTGCCTGGAGAGCCCTGCGACAGCCACAACCCATATCCACTGCAGCTTTAGCTGTCCTCTCAGGGCTCCTTGGGCACAGAGAGCTCCAGGACCACCTTGGCCCATGCCCACTTCAGCTACGGATGTTTTACCAAAATGCGCCCTACAGAGAGTACCCTAGGACCCCCAGGCCCATGCCCCACCTTGCATCAAGCTGCCTTGCCAGGTGCCCTCTAGATGGAGAGCCCCAGGACACCCCAGCATGCACTTGATCAGCTTCACAGTCCACCCAGGGGACAACCATACACAAGACATTCCTCCAAGTTTAGAAGTAACTGTTCTGCCTAATTCATAGAAACAAGCAGACTGGAGAGACAGAAGAATATGCTACCAAAGAAAGAAAAAGACATAACTTCAGGAAAAGAACTAAATGAAACACAGATAAGCAATGGTCTGATAAAGAATTTAAAAGTAATGATCATAAAGATGCTCACTGGACTGGAGAGAAGAGTGGAAGAACTAAGTGAGAACTTCAACAAAGAGAAAATATAAAAAAGAACCAGAGTTGAAGAATATAATAACTGAAATGAAAAATACACTGGGGGAATCAACAGTAGGTTAGCAGATGCAGAACAATGGATCATAGATCTTGAAGACAGGCTATGGAATGCAACCAAGCTGAACAGCAAAACGAAAAAAAGAATTTTAAAAGTGAGTAGAGGGGTGCTGGGATGGCTCAGTCTGGAGCGTGTGACTCTTGATCTTGGGGTCATGAGTTCAAGCCCCATGCTGGATGTAGAGATTAATTAAATAAATAATACTTAAAAAAAAAAAAAGATGAGTAAGAGGTGCCTGGCTGGCTCAGTTGCTGGAGCATGTGACTCTTGATCTCAGGATCAGGAGTTCAAGCCCCATGTTGGGTATGGAGCCTACTTAATTAAAAAAAAAAAAAAAAGAGTAGAGTTTTAGGGATTTCTTTGACAACGTCATTTGCATTATAGGGGTCCCAGAAGGAGAGAGAAAAAGGGGCAGAAATCTTATCTGAAGAAATAATACCTGAAAATTTCCCTAACCTGGGGAAGGAAACAGACATGCAGGTTCAGAAAGCAGAGTTCAAAACAAGATGAACCTAAGGAGAGCCATACCACTACATAAAATAATTAAAATGTCAAGTTTAAGATCAGGGAAAAATTTTAAAGCAGCAAGAAGAGAAGCAAAAAGTTTTATACAAGGGAAACTCCATAAGGCTATTGGCTGAATTTTCAGCAAAAATGCTGCAGGCCAGAAAGCAGTGGCATGATATATTCAAAGTCCTAAAAAGGAAAATGAACCCCTCCCGCCCCGCCCAAACCCTACAACCTACCACCAAGGGTACTCTACAGGTAAGATTATCATCCAGAATTGAAGCAGAGACAAAGAGCTTCCCAGACAAAATTAAAGGAGGTCATCACCACTACACCAGCCTTTTAAGACATACTTCTAAACAACCAATGGGTCAACGAAGAACTCAAAGAGGAAATAAAAACACAGGAAGACGAATGAAAATGGAAATGCCAATGGTTCAAAATCTATGGGTTGCAGCAAAAGCAATTCTAAGAGGGAAATTTATAGCAATACAGGCTGACCTGTAAATGAGACAGGAAAAATCTCAAACAACCTTACACTTAAACGAGGACAAGAATAACAAACAAAACCCAAGGTTAGCAGAAGAAAAAAAAACTTTTAGAGCAGGAATAAATAGAGACTAAAAATACAGCATAAAAGAGTTGGATCTCTGAAAAGATAATCAAAATTGATAAAGCTTTAGCCATACTCATCAAGAGAGGACTCCAAATCAGAAATGAAAGACATAACAACCGACACCACAGAAAAACAAAAGATTTTAAGAGAAGACTATGAAAAATTACATGCCAACAAACTGAACAACCTAGAAGAAATGGGTAATACCTAGAAACATACAATCTTTCAAAACTGAATCAGGAAAGAAAACAGAAAACCTGAACAGCCCAATTAACTCTTAGAGGAATTGAACTGGTAATCAAAAAACTTCCAACAAACAAGATTCAAGGAGTAGATGGCTTCACAGGTGAATTCTATGGAACATTTCAAGATTTCATAACTATTGTCAAACTATTCCAAAAAATAGAGGAAGATACATTCCATTAGGTCAGTGTTACCTTGATACCACAAAAAAGTAAATTACAGGCCAATATCTCTGATTAACATAGATGCAAAAATCCTCAACAAATTATTCAGTCAACCAACAATACATTAAAGGGAACATTCACCACAGTCAAGTGGGGTTTTTTCTAGGGATGCAAGGAAGGTTCAATATTCACAGAACAGTCACTGATACACTACATCACCGAGAGAAAGGATAAAAACCAAATGATCATCGCAACAGATACAGAAAAAGCCTTTGACAAAATCCATTATTCACGATAAAAACTCTCAACAAAGTGGGTTTAGAGGGAACATACCTCAACATAATAAAGGCCGTATTAAAAAAAAAAACAACCCAAAGCCAACATCATCACAATGGTGAAACACTGAGAGCTTTTCCTCTAAGATCCAAAACAAGACAAGGATGTCCACTGCTGCCTTGCCACTTTTATTCCACATACCACTGGAGGTCCTAGTTGCAGCAATCAGATAAGAACAAGAGATAAAAGGCAAAGAAATTGTTAAAGTAAAACTGCCACTACATGCAGATGACATACTATATATAGAAAAACCTGAAGAGTCCACCAAAAAACTATTAGAATTGATAGTGAGGTCAGTAAAATTTCAGGATATACAATATACAGAAATTGGTTATAGTTTTAAACATTAACAATTTAGTAGCAGAAAGAGAAATAAAGAAAAAAATCCCATTTACCACTGTACCAAAAAGAATGAAATACTTAGGAATAAACTTAACAAAGGACATGGAAGACCTGCACTCTAGAAAGTATAAAACATTTGTGATAGAAATTAAAAATGACATAAAAAAATGGAAAGAGATACCATGCTAATGGACTGGGAGAACTCTGTGAAGTTCTTTGTGAAGGACATTGTGAAATGTCCATACTACTCAAAGCAATCTACAGAGTTGACAAAATCCCTATCAAAACACCAAAAGCATTTTCACTGAACTACAAATCATCCTAAAATTTGTATGGAACCACAGAAGACCCTGAACAGCCAAAGCATTCTTGAGAACAAAGCTGGCTGTATCAAAATCCTAGATTTCAAAATATAAGCTATACTAATCAAGAGTATGGTGCTGGCATAAAAACAGACACACAGATCAACAGACCAGAATAGAAAGTCAAGAAAAAAACCCCATGCTTATATGGTCAATTAATCTATAACAAAGGAGGCAAAATATACAAGGGAGAAAGACAGTCTCTTCAACAAATAGTACTGGTAAAACTAGGCAGCGATATGTAGAAGAATAAAACTAAACCACTGTCTTACACCACATAGAAATATAAACTCAAAATGATTCAAAACCTAAGTGGGATACCTGAAATCATCAAAGTCCTAGAAAAACACACAGGCAGCAATCTGTTTGACATCAGCCTTAGCAACATTTTTCTAGGTGTCTCCTCAGGCAAGGGAAACAAAAGCAAAAATAAACTATTGGGACCATACCAAAACAAAAAACTTATGCACAGCAAAGAAAACCATCAACAAAATGAGATGGCAACCTACTGAATGGGAGAAAATACTTGCAAA
>NC_138372.1:66676538-66698334 GCF_054177405.1 Leptonychotes weddellii | reverse complement strand
ACCACAAAACAACTGGTTAAAAATACTGGAAACATGTTCTTTAATGAATAGGCAGCTCAGATGTGACTTTGTCAGAGAGAGACAGCGAGAGAGGGAAGACAAGCAGGGGGAGTGGAAGAGGGAGAAGCAGGCTCCCTGCAGAGCAGGGAGCCCAATGCGGAACTCGATCCCAGGACCCTGGGATCATGACCTGAGCTGAAGGCAGTCGCTTAACCAACTGAGCCACCCAGGCGCCCAGCAAGCTTATTTTTTAAATACCAAGTTAGTAGCCCTCTTTTTTATAGGCCTCAAGAAGCTCATTTGTATAGCTATCTCTATCTCTAGACACTAGTAGGTCCTTATTCCATTATATTATACTGACCAAATAATTTAAATGGAAACACATGAAAACCCTTAGAAAAATATAAAAATGACATGCAAAATTGCATTTTTTCCCTTGGGAGTCCACACTTATTTCCACATAAGTTATGATTAATAGGTTTTCCTAAACTTTCTAAACCATCCTCCCAATGGAAAGCAAAAAATAAACTACTTCAGCTCTGTAACTGATTTGCCTTATTAGTAACATGACTTTTGAATCCCCTAATTTCCACCTCATTTAAAAATAAGTGGTTTTTAAAACTGAATTATAATTAACATAGTGTTATATTAGTTTCAGGTGTACAATACAGTGATTCAATTCTATACATTACTCAGTGCCCATCAAGGTAAGTGTACTCTTAATCCCCTTTATTTCAGCCATCCCTCTACCCACCTTCACCCTCTGACAGCCACCAGTTTGTTCTCTGTATTTAAGTCTGTTTGTTTTTCTTTGTTCACTCATTTTCTTTCTTAAATTCCACATGAGTGAAATAATACGGTATTTGTCTTTCTCTAACTTCTTTCACTTAGTATTATACCCTCTAGATCCATCCATGTTGTAGTGAGTGGCAAGATTTCATTTTTTATGGTTGGGTAATATTCCACTGTGTGTGTGCGCAAAAGTGCGTGCCTGTGTGTATACATACACCACATCTTTATCCATTCACCTATCGATGGACACTTGGGTTGCTTCCATATCTGGGCTATTGTAGATAATGCTGCAATAAACACAGGGATGCGTATATCTCTTTGAGTTGGTGTTTTCATTTTCTTTGGGTAAATACCCAGTAGTGGAATTACTGGATCATATGGTAATTCTTTCTGAAGTTTGAGGGAAACTTCATACTGTTTTCCACAGTGGCTACACCAATTTGTATTCCCACCAACAGTACATGAGCGCTCCTTTTTCTCCATATATTTGCCAACACTTGTTATTTCCAACAAGAGGGTATAAAAATTGTAAGTATCTATGCACCCAACATAGGAGCACCTAATCCATAAAACAATTATTAACAGACAAAGGAAGAAATTTATGGTAACACAGTAACAGTAAGGGACTTTTTTTTTTTTTAAAGATTTTATTTATTTATTTGACAGAGAGAGAGACACAGCGAGAGAGGGAACACAAGCAGGGGGAGTGGGAGAGGGAGAAGCAGGCTTCCCGTGGTGCAAGGAGCCTGATGTGGGGCTCGATCCCAGGACCCTGGGATCATGACCTGAGCCGAAGGCAGACGCCTAACGACTGAGCCACCCAGGTGTCCCGGTAAGGGACCTTAATACCAACTTACATCAATGGACAGATCATCTAGACAGAAAATCAACAAGGAAACAGTGGCTATGAATGACACATTAGACCACATGGGCCTAACAGGTGTATTCAGAACACTCCAGTCAGAGGAATACGTTTTTCTTTTTTTTTTTAATTAAAGATTTTATTTGAGAGTGTGCGTGAGGGGCAGGGGCAGAGGGAGAAGGAGAGAGAATTCTAAGCAGATTCTGTGCAAGAGCCAAACCCTATGTGGGGCTGATTTACATGACCTCGAGATCACTACCTGAGCCAAAATCAAGAGTCAGATGCTTACACAACGAGCCATCCAGGCGCCCCTACACATTCTCTTCAAGTGCACATGGAACATTCTCCAGAAAAGATTACATGTTAGGCCACAAACAAGTCCAAATACATTTGAAAAGACTGAAATTGTATCATGCATCTTTTCTGACCACAATGGTATGAAAATCATTCAAGAAAAAATCTGGAAAGAACACCAATACATGGAGGCTAAATAACAACATGCTACTAAACAATGAATGGATCTACTAAGAAATCAAAGAAGATATCGAAAGATATATGGAGACAATGAAAACACAATGATCCAAAATTCTTGGGATACACTTAAACCTAAAGGAGACAGAAAAAGAAGAAACACAGCCCAAAGACAGTAGGAGGGAGGAAATCATACAAATTAGAGCAGAAATAAATACATGGAGACTAGAAACCCAATAGGACAGATCACTGAAACCAAGAGCTGGTTCTTTGAAAAGATGAACAAAACTGATAAATCCTTAGCCAGACTCATCAAAAAAAAAAAAAGAAAAAGAGCGAGAGAGAGAGAGAGGACTCAAAATCAGAAATGGAGGAGAAATAACACCATAGACATACAAAGGATTATAGAAATTATGAAAAATTATATGCCAACAAATTGGACAATCAAGAAATGGATAAATTTCTTGAAATATATAACCTTTCAAAACTGAATCAGTAAGAAATAGAAAATTTGAACAGACCAATTACTAGCAATGAAATTGAATCAGTATTCAAAAACTCCCAACAAACAAGTCCAGGACCAGATGGCTTTACAAATGTATTCTACCAAACATTTAAAGAATTAATACCTATTCCTCTCAAACTATTCCAAAAAACAGAAGAGGAAGGAAACCTTCCAAATTCGTTCAACGAGACTAGCATTACCCTGATACCAAAACCAGATAAAGACACTACAAAAAGGAAAACTAGAGGCCACTATCTCTGATGACCGTGGATGCAAAAATCCTCAAGATATTAGCAAACTGAATCCAACAATACGTTAAAAAAATTATTCACCATGATCAAGAGGGATGTATTCCAGGAATGCAAAAGTGATTTGATATTCACAAATCAATCAATGTGATCCACCACATTCACAAAATGAAGGATAAAAACCGTATTATCTTCTCAATATGCAAAAAAAGCATTTGACAAAGTACAACATTCATTCGTGATAAAAACTCTAATAGGCAGACTTAGAGGAAACATACCTTAGGCCATGTATAATAATTTTTTCCCTCTCATACAAACCTGACCAACCTCTTGTTTTAAATTTTTAGGGCTAATGAGGTTTTTACATATAGCCAACAGCCAAAATCTTAATTTTGTGGGGTTAACTTGCTGTAATTAAAGTAAAACCATGTGGCTACAAAATGGTTCAGATTAACAGGCAAGACAAAACAAAACAGGTCTATGCAGTTTCTTACCAGATAACTAGATTACAAAATAAGTTGATTTAGAACACTGAACAAAGGTGACACTTTTGAGTCATGTAAATTTTCTGAATTAAAAAAAAAAAGGCATTGCATTTGTTAACTATTTTACTGTGCCTTCATACCACCACCACAAATCTGTAAACTTGCTCCATGTCAGGCCAATTAAATTAGGATACTCGGGGATAAGATCCAGGTATCAGTACTTTAATTACCATTACTGCTTTTAAAGGTACCCAAGTGATTGTAATGAACAGCCAGGGATGAGAATTACTGCCTTGGACTATACTCAAGTATTAATAAGGCAAATATAGCAAAACGAACAAACAGTAAGCTTTTGCTCAAGAGACTAACCAATTCTAAAAGATAAACCAAGTAAGCATTGACTAGAGCAAGACAAATGCTGTAATATTGTTTACTTCCCTTATGAAACCTTGCTTACAACCATATACTCTTATTTTCGAAATCCTCTTTTAAAGGCAAAACTTTAACATTAATAAAATTCAGTACTATCAGAAAAAATTGAAAAAACTTTGAATATTAAGTAGCAATATGAAGAAAATGCTCTAATGTTAGGTGAACAAAAGGAAAAATTTTAACTGTTGAATAGAATTCAGATATGGGGGGGTAACTATTTTATAGGTCTACTGAAGGCTTGCCCTTAAATGTAGGGATTTAAAAATAAGGAAGTATGGCTAGAACATGACAAAAGCAGAATATTACATTATTTAGAGCTCTTAAATAGAAACAATTATGATGCACTCAAATATATAAGTGAGCCATTCTTCCAACCATTAATTGCAGCCAGTGAAATTTCTTAAAACCAACTTTACTCCTTTTTTATAGTAGAAAAATACATCACGCAGAAGCTATTTTTTTGCAAAATTTGGCCAGTTAATTCTTAGGGAAAATGTTTTCAACCAAAACTGTATATTTAGTAATCTGCTAATGTCTTAAATTTTAATTCATTATTCATCATCAAATCATTCCCATCTTTTTGGGGGTGCCTGGGTGGCTCAGTTGGTTAAGCAACTGCCTTCAGCTCAGGTCATGATCCTAGGGTTCCGGGATAGAGTTCCGTGTCAGGCTCCCTGCTCAGCGGGGAGCTTGCTTCTCCCTCTCCAGCTCCCCTCCTGCTGTGCTCTCTCTGTCAAATAAATAAAATCTTAAAAAAAAAATAATTCCCATATTTTTAAATATTTTTTAAAGTGCATAGAGTGCTAGAAGCAACAAGCTACAATTACAGATGGACAATTAGGGCACTAAATTTTTTGAGATCTAGTAGTAAAGCTTTTGTCAAGATTTCACTTCAAGTCACTGAAGCAGCAGATGTGTAAGGCATTTGGTTTATCTGTTGACACTTCCATATACTTCGACTAATGGCATTCTTGCAAAGGAACAATGAATGAATATGGAGGATTAGGTAAATAAGTTCAGCTTTACAATTTTAGCAAACGAAGCTGGTAAATATAATTCTCTAATATTATATCCTTGAGATTACACTATTTTTAAGGTGCTTTCTAATGAACTCTGAATAAAACAAAGGAACGACTGTCTAAGGAAGCTTAAAGCTTATTCTACTACATTATTAAAGTGCTCTTTAGTTTTGTATTTTGTATCTTTAGTTTCTGCCTTGAGATTGAGAAAGCTACTAAACAAGCAAGGTAACATCTACCTTAATTTAAATTAAGTTCTGAGAAAGTAAGAATACACTGGGGGAATCTGTCA
The DNA here is from genome assembly GCF_054177405.1 of Leptonychotes weddellii. Taxonomy (NCBI): domain Eukaryota; kingdom Metazoa; phylum Chordata; class Mammalia; order Carnivora; family Phocidae; genus Leptonychotes; species Leptonychotes weddellii. The sequence goes on along the minus strand of NC_138372.1, from coordinate 66,693,228 downwards.
TTAAGATACAATCACTGTTCCATTAAAAAGCTCATTGAAAATGTTTTAAAATAAAGTACAACAAAATGAAACAAAAACCAAGAAATAAAATGTTTCTTTGACATCACCACATTCTAAATTAGACAATTCCAACTATGAAATCTGAGGGAAAACAGAACAAGGTTTCTTCCAATATTGTGACGAATAATAGAATTTGTTCATGTACCTAAAACAAAGAGAATTTCATAACCAAGACTTAGGACTGTAATGATTAGACTTTCACCTGAAAACAAATACACCCACAGATATACCCCCCTCCTCATCTATAGTTACTGGTGTGAAAAATCCAGGATCATCACCTGGGAACAATGCATTCAATTCTACTGATATTTAGGAAATATCATAGAATGAAAGGAAATAACCTGACACATCACCACTATATTTCCTGAGGTCAAAACATCCAAAGAGTTGGTAAAAATGACCCTGAACTTGAGTATTTTTTTTCCCTAAAGATTTTATCTACTTATTTGACAGAGAGAGAGAGAGAGAGAGAGATCGTAAGTAGGCATAGTGGCAGGCAGAGGCAGAGGGAGAAGCAGGCTCCCCGCTGAGCAGAGAGCCCAATGTGGTCTTCATCCCAGGACCCTGGAGTCATGACTCGAGCCAAAGGTAGATGCTCAACCGACTGAGCATCTAAGTAGTTTTAAAATAAAACCAATTAGCCCCTTGGTAGTAAGTAAAAATATTTTAGAAAATGGCAAAGTATTTAGTGTATGGTACTCAATAAAAATTCAATGTCTTGGGGTGCCTGGGTGGCTCAGATGGTTAAGCGTCTGCCTTCGGCTCAGGTCATGATCCCAGGGTCCTGGGATCGAGTCCCACATCGGGCTCCCTGCTCCTTGGGAGCCTGCTTCTCCCTCTGCCTCTCTCTCTCTGTCTCTCATGAATGAATGAATAAAAATCTTAAAAAAAAAAAAATTCAATGTCTTTTTGCTCCTAAATGTTTGAAAAATACAACCCATTTTCCTCTTAACTTGAAAAACTGAGATCCAGACACACTATGGTTCAACACCCAAATATTCAATAGCCTCAAAAACAGACCATAGGGTGCTATTATATGGCAGCAAAAGCTGCTTTTCAAAAGAGAATTCAGTTCTATTACTGTTATTACCATACCAATACTGAACATCATTATTTGTCACGAAATGGGCAGTTATGATTAAGAAGGTTGCAAATATCTGAAATAAAAAACAAAACCACCAGCACAAATTACATTACGGTTGCTCTCTATTAAAACTAAAGAGGGTAAGCACCTAATATATACTAAGAAACAAAAATAAAGCTATAATAACCCAAAAGCTTAAATTTCTTAAATATTAAGAGTGTCAATACGAAAGTAGAACAAAAGACACTAGGCTGTTCCACACATTTTTATTTTTTGCCCATTTTTTGACAAGCACACTATCAATTTTAGAATACATTATGGTACCCAGATAAGCTTTTAACACTTAATTCTTCAAAAGGAAAACTGAAAAGGCAGTTTGTACCAAAGGGGTATGCTTTTATGAAAAGTTATCCTCCTTAATGCCCCTTCTCCCATCCCCCACTGTTGCATTAAGGGGCTACCTTGTAACTAGTTGAAGTCTCCTGTAACCTTCTTTCCTTGAGGCTACTAGTTTCTCAAACATCTTTACTCACCCCTTCCAACCAGTAAATTGATAAATCCTGAAGGTTTTATTGCCTAAATCTGTCTGCTCCTTCTCTATTTTTACTACCAATATGTTGGCTTAAGCCCTTTTATCTTGCCTCTGGAAAACGGCAATATAAGTTATTTTTCTGGCAACAGTATTCCCCTCTGTCCTATCAACTATCCTTCATACTGACAAAATTCATTGAAATACAAATCTGATGCCAGTTCATTGTTTATAATTTTTTAATTTTGTTCCCTGCCTACAGAACAGAGTCCAAACTTCTTATCAAGACACACAGGTCCTACCTTCCTAACCAGCATCATCTCTCATCATAACCAAGCTATCTGATTTATCTAACATGGCCATCTTTTTCATGACTTTGCCTTTTTGCTAACTTTTCCTTCTGCCAGAGAGAACTTTCTCCTAATTATTTTCCAAGTTAGGATAAACAGCAACTTCTATATAAGCAAGTGGTGATATTTACCCCAACTGTCAAAAGGTGGTATGTCCCTCCTTCTGTGTGCTTTCATAGCACCTGAGTATATTTTATTTACAGCCTACTTCTCACTGAATTCTTTTTCTTTCTTTTTTTTTTTTTTAAAGATCCCATTCATTCATTTGAGAGAGAGAGAGAGAGCACACGAGAGGGGGGAGGGTCAGAGGGAGAAGCAGACTCCCCGCCAAGCAGGGAGCCCGACGCAGGACTCGATCCCGGGACTCCAGGATCATGACCCGAGCCGAAGGCAGTCGCCCAACCAACTGAGCCACCCAGGCGCCGCTCACTGAATTCTTTAAAGAAACCAATGCATCTGGAAATAATAAAGAAACTGTACAGAAGGGTATAAAAGAAGTAAAAACTTTCCTCTGCCTCCCACTCAATAATTTTTGAACTGTTTTTAGTTCTTCTGTTGGTCATTTTCATTGTGATTAATATGGTTATATCTATGGGTCTGAATACATCAACTTTAAGAGATTTATTGATTCTGTCCTCTTTTCAACTTTTATTTCTAACTCTTTTAGTGGGTACCTTCCTAACACTGAATATTATGTTTTAGCCTAATAAAATATCCTGCCAACTGTATTCAAGTTCCATGCCTGTTTCTTCTACTGGACTCCTTGAGGACAGTGACTATTGTCTTACTTTGACATTCTAGAAGCCTATAACAAGAAGAAATATTTAGTATATAAACAAAGTTTATTTTGACTCTTAGGTAGGTATGTCTAGGAAATATAATTGTAAGGCAGCCTGGAAACAGACCATGAATTACTTTAAGGGTTTATTTCCTTTTTAAATATTGTAATCTGCAAATGTGATAAAATGTTTTAATATGCTTAGATAGAACCTTGATCCTAATTTGTAAATACCTAAAAAAACCTGATATTTAAGACAGATAAATGCTACATTTAGAAAATATTAAAAAATTAAATATTACCAATTCAATTAAATAACTACATAAAATATTTTAAGACTTCTGTTACATAAATATGATATATTTATAACCATTTACTAGCTGAATGACTTTAGGTAAGATCTCTATGCCTTAGACTCAACTATGAAATGGGGATAATAATGGTACTTACCGCAGGGTTGTGAAGATTATATAAATTAACTCAGATAAAGGAATAGCACCCTTCATATAATAACTTAACAAATGTTACTGGCTATTATTAAGTAAATATTTGTGTTGCTATGCAGGAGTCTTAAGTGATTCTTTCAGTGAATTAGAACTGTTGCCAAACATTATTCACATCTTTAAAAAAGCTTCTTAGTGAAGAATGTTTTATATTATAATTAGAATAATCTGTTGAAGACTTATATTTGTTTCCTTTGAAGAAATCAGCTCATGTATTGATGCTACAGACATACTACAAAAGTAAAGCTATTTTAAGCAACTGTGAAATTTCTTTAGTGACTACAATTTCACGCAGTTAGCTTAACCTCCATTTCATCCTTCTAAGTTTTACACTCCAGTAGCATCTCTACCAGTAGTAGATAGGCTAAAGCTTAATACATGCCACTTTCTTGAATAATGCTGCTTAAGCTGACTTCTAAATTACTCTGAAATTGGCTACAGATTTTCCATGTAAATTGAATAGAACTAAATGTTTTGATGTTCTTTTACTTGAATTATGAAATGCTATGTGACTTATTTAAAATGTTTGGGCCTTAAATAAGCCAAATTTGTTAATATACCCTCAAAAAACACCAAGTAATGGGAGTCATTAAAGTCTATGTTACACTGAAAAATAAAGATTAAATAATTTAAAATAAAAACTAGTGGTGGAATTGTGTTAACTATAAATGCAAAAGGGACCTTCAAAGAGTCAGACTGGTGTTTTATATTTAACTCACTCATTTTCTTCCAGTAAAGTCTGTGAAGTAGGTATTCACATTTTCAAGATAAGAGACAGAATAGAGGTTTAAAAACTTGGGGCTCTAAGGTGCCTAGGTGGCTCAGTTGGTTACGCATCTGCCTTTGGCTTAGGTCATGATCCCAGGGTCCTGGGATCAAGTCCTGCTTTTGGCTCCCTGCTCAGTAGTGGGGCCTGCTTCTCCCTCTCCCTATCCCACCCATTTGTGCTCTCTCAAATAAATAAAATCTTTAAAAAAAAAAAAATAAAAACTTGGGAATCTGGAGTCAAACAGACTTGAGATGAAGCCAGGTTATGGCACCCAATTGCTTGGGTAACTTTGGATAGATTAACACCCTAGTTTCCTCTTCTGTTAAATAGGGATAGTAGTATTACATTATAGAGTTGTTGTGAGGATTAAATAATGTAGGTAAGATACTTTAGCATATAATCAAGGTACAATAAACACTGAAAGGTGAGCCAGCGTAATTACTACAACAAAACTGAAGATTCCAAAGTAATTTGCTAACTCAAAGTCACAAAACTAGTAGCTAAGACAATAATTTAACTCTTTCAAAAACTTTTATAAACAGAGAGAAGGGGATAAACTTCTAATAAACTATACATATATTAATATTTCCTCTCTACTGTCTCTGGCTTGCTGGGAGTGCATGTAAATGTGAAGGAAGAGTATTACACATAGAAAATGGGAATGCTACTATATGTTATATAAAGTGGGACAATTAGCATTAGTCTAATTCCAATTAAGTAATGGAATGGGAAGTGGAAGGGATCTAACTACATTCTTAAAATTATTTTATGCACTATGTAGGTCCATTTATTTAAATCTAGTGTAATACAATCATTACCAAAGATAAATATTTTTTAATTTTTAATATTATCTGAGTAGTAGATCTTTAAGTGAAAATAAAAGCCCTTTATCAAATACGTGAACTGTTGAGCTATTTTCCAGAACCAGTAATGGTATAATTTGGTGATCTGCAGCCTAGGCTTCTACTTGTATTCTGTGAATGAGACCAAGATGTTCCAAAATTCAAATAAAAAAAATAAAAAATAAATCACTTTTAAGTGATTTCTCTTCCAAAATTTTCTTAAACCTTTGAAACCTGTTACTATGTATTAGATTAAAAGTATAAGCAGCAGAGGAATGTCAGTAGGAAAATAACTGTAATTAGTCTGACAACTTGCTTTTTTCACGAAGTGATCATTTTTATATTACAAACAATTTAATTTACTGTTATTTCTGCTTTCAAAGAAAATCATAGCTTCAAACCGATGTGTCATCTGAAAAAGTCTGAAAACCAGTAATATATTTTATTCTAAATTTACTTTTTAAATTTTATTTTTTTTAAAAGATTTTATTTGACAGAGAGCGAGCGAGAGAGAGCGAGTGAGAGCGTGTGAGAGAGCACAAGCAGGGGGAGCGGCAGGCAGAGGGAGAAGCAGGTTCCCCCCTGAGCAGGGAGCCCGATGTGGGGCTCGATCCCAGGAGCCCGGGATCATGACTTGAGCCGAAGGCAGACGCTTAAGCTGCTGAGCCACCTAGATGCCCCCTAAATTGACTTTAAAAAAGGGTCTCATTTAATTTCTGGAATAGGTTTGTCCTAAGACAAAGCTCCACTTTATCAATGGTTTTTTGTTTTTTTGAGATTGAGGGCACTTGTGGGTGGGGGTGGGTAGGAGGGGAAGAGAGAGAGAGAATCTTAAACAGGCTCCATGCCCGGCACAAGTCCAATGAGGGGTTCAATCTTACAACCCTGAGATCATGACCTGAGCCAAAATTAAGAGTCAGATGCTTAACCATCTGAACCACCCAGGTGCCCTGGTTTTGAAAATTTTTTTTAGTAAAATCCTTTATTTCCAAATGAAGTTTTCATATGCATTTAAAAATGATCAGAATGCTACATATTTTTAAAATTCATTTTTATAGTATTCTTATTAAAATATGTCAATCAGCAGGACTAAAAAATTTGAAATCAGGGTTATGTCTGGCATAATTTATTTCTGTATTTTGTTCCACATAAACAATAGTTGCAAATGGTGAAAAGTTTTCATACTACTAATTCTGTTATCATATTTCTTCTTGTTCTTCTTGATTCAATTGATTCAGGAGCTCGAAAGCAGAGTAACAGAAAATTAATTGTTCCAAATTTTTAAGACTGGCAAGTGTAATAGTTCATGTTATATCTCATCTATTTTTTTAAATCCTACTTTGCCAACAGCAATTATTATTATGCTATTCCCAGAGTCCTCCGAATTTTTTGTGTTTTTAATCAGCAAATCAGATACCACCACCAGCCCCAACTATTCACCTAGGATTTATTATACACCAGGGACTATTCTAAGCAGTGTACATGTATTAACTCGTTTAATCCTCAAAACCACCCTATAAGATAGTAACTATTATTATCTCCAATTTATAAGTAAGGAAATAGACACAGAGTGATCAAGTAATTTGTCCAAGGCTGTCAGCTGAGTAAAGACTTTTTTTTTTTTTAACATGTATTCATTTGAGAGAAAAAGAGCGCGTGCGCGCGAGCACGAGTGAGGGGGGAGAGGCAGAGGGAGAAGCTGACTCCCCCACTGAGCATGGAGCCTGACGTGGCACCAGATCGCAGGACCATGACCTGAGCCAAAGGAAGCCCCTTAACCATCTGAGCCACGCAGGCGCCCAAGACTTTCTGAACCTAGTTGGGTTCCAGAGCCTGTGCTCTTAACCACTACTCTAAATTCCCTCCTGATACAATCAAGACTGAATGAACAGCAAATTAAGTTGAAATCATTTGCTTATTGGTTCATATTTTTGACTAATTCAGCTAAGTCAATTTTTTTCTCTCCGAAGGTACTCTGGTTTCACCACTAGTCAAACCTTCAGAATGACAGCTCACAGATAAGGCAGGTATAAATGGGAAAGAATAGGAAGTACTAAAAACCAACTAAATAATTGATAATTAATTAAAAAAAATATTTAGAAAGAAAAAGGAAAGCAGTGGGACTACAAGGATCTTGATGAACCAAGATCTTAAAGAGAACAGGTGCTAGCTAAAGAAACAGGAGCAAACCATTAAGGAAAAATACAAAAGTCCTATAACTATGTCCAGAAGAAGTTGAAATCATTAAGATATGAAAACCTTAAATGAATGAGGAGACAGGAAAAAAGCACCAACCTGCCTTAATCAAGTTCAAATTCACAGAACTGGAAAGATTATAAAAAGAGGAGAAAAATAACCCATCTATTGAAATACTACATTTAATCTTATAAATCTTAGATAATAGAAGTTAAAAAAAATCTTTATAGAAAAAAGTATCTGATTTATGCTTATCCCCAGGAAAATTCCAGGAAACTTTTAATCTGATAGTGGTGTACTGTTTGCAAAAATACCTATTAAGGTTAGCAGTCAGACCTCAATCTCAAAATGTGTGTTAAAAAATTAACTTCTCTTTTTAGACCTATTTGGGATGCTTACAATATCTTTATAAATAAAATATACAAATGAGAGATCTATACTTAGATGAACAGTTGTAACAAAAGTGTTATTGATAACTGCCAACATAAAGACAAATCTTATTTTTATATTCAGCATAAGTGAAATATATGAAAAAGGTCTTTCACAAGTGTCTACAAAGTTCAAGTATATTTTCAATATATATATTTTTAAATTATCTTTTCTATGTCTACCGGTAGTTGATCAGTTACTCCCTGGCCTAGAAACTTCCACTGGTTCCCATTCTCTCAAGATAAAGTCTAGACGTCTTAGCATGGCTTCTGAGACTCATGATGTCCTGGTTCCTGCTTTTATCTCTAGACTCCTCCCTTGCCATCTTGCACTCTGGGTCCCAGTCTTCTGTATCCAGAGATTCCATTTTGATTCCCTTTTCTTCTACTCACCTGGGTACATTTTCTGTCAATTCTCAACCCAAATCTTAACTCTTCAAAGCTTTGTTCCCTCTTCCCCTAGCAAACCACACCTATCACTCTAGGCTTACTTGCCTGCTTACTGGTCTATCTCCCCATTAGACTATAAGCTCCTTGAGGGTAGGGACTGCCCTTCAATTTTTTTTTTTTTTTTTAAAGATCTTTTTTATTTACTTGACAGAGAGAGATACAGCGAGAGAGGGAACACAAGCAGCGGGAGTGGGAGAGGGAGAAGCAGGCTTCCTGCGGAGCAGGGAGCCCGATGCGGGGCTCGATCCCAGAACCCTGGGATCATGACCTGAGCCGAAGGCAGCCGCTTAATGACTGAGCCACCCAGGCACCCCAATTTTTTTTTTTTTAAAGACTGTATTTATTTATTTATTTATTTAGAGTGAGCAGGGGGAGAGGAGGGGAAGAGGGAGAGAGAGAATCTCAAGCCAACTCTGCACTGAGCGTGGAGCCATGCAGGGCTTGATCTCACGACCCTGAGATCATGACCTGAGCTAAAATCAAGAGCTGGATGCTTAGCCGACTGAGCCACCTAGGTGCCCCAATGCCCTTCGATTTTTGTATTAGCAATGCCTAGCTTGGTGCCTGGTATATAGAAAGCACTCAAAAAAGGTTTAATGAAAAAAAAAAGATCACCTTTTCCAACTTACTCTTAGTAAAAACAGCCTCATTCAAGGACAAAAACTTATGAAATACTATATGCTGAAGGCCAGGGATTCAGAAAGAAACTGTCCTAGACTTCAAACAGCGTAATTTTATGGGATGAGAAAGAAAAGCAAAACAACAGATACAGTATAGTGAAGGTAAGTGCATGTCAAGGTGTCCTCAGTGCTTTGGGAATACAGAGGTGTAGCTAACATAACCTGGGAGTGGAGAGGTAAGGGAGCTGAAATTAGGGAAGCCTTCCCAGAAGGGTGGACACTTGAACTAAATCTTTAAAGACAGCTTAAGTAGAAGTTATTTACGGGCGCCTGGGTGGCTCAGATGGTTAAGCGTCTGCCTTCGGCTCAGGTCATGATCTCAGGGTCCTGGGATCGAGTCCCGCATCGGGTTCCCTGCTCAGTGCAGAGCCTGCTTCTCCGTCTCCCTCTGCCACTCCCTCTGCTTGTGCTCTTCTGTCTATCTCTCTGTCAAATAAATAAATAAAATCTTAAAAAAAAAAAAAAAAGAAGTTATTTACTCTAGTCATTGGTGGGGGGGAGTGACAGTTATCTATGGGATTGCTTACCTAATATCTGCTCTTTAGTGCTTCATCTCTCTGTACCCCAGGGCAACATTCCACATAGCTGCTGTGGCAGCCAATGGGCCTTATATTATTCTCTACCTTAGCTAACAACTGGTAGTGATCTAACTTGAGCTAGTAACAATCCCTGCCTAAAATATCTCAAAAATAGTCAACGAGAAAGAATTAATCCTTTTCTCATGGGAAAAGCTAAAAGATACAACACTCAGAAACTGGCAGTTACTATGTTGTCCCACCACAAGGAAGCAGTCAGTCAGTAGTAGAAAAAAAATGGTCCCTTCCCTTCCATCTTAAGATTCTATACATTAAGCTGAAGTGACTCATGCTAACCGTATAAAATACCAACTGTATAAAAATAGCACCAAGATTTAAATATTTAAATTTAAATATTTTTTCTTTCATTACATTTTTTACATTTTTTCTTCAAATTATGAATTATTACACTCTTTACAATTAAGCCAACATCCTAATGTTTATAAATGGTACCTAGATACATAGTTATGAGCAAAACTAGTAGTAAAATAACTTATCAAAAAATCTCATTCTAGCTAGTATTTGTGATGCTTACTAGTAGGTCCTTTATGAACAGAATGGGTGGGGGAGAATGAGACCCAGTAAAAATAATGGAGCATGTACTTACAGAGTAAGAGATTTCAAACACATTTTCTGCTATTTTTTTTTTTTTTAAAGATTTTATTCATTTATTTGACAGAGAGAGCGAGAGAGCATAAGCAGGGGAAACAGTAGAGGGAGAGGGAGAAGCAGGCCCCCCGCCAAGCAGGGAGCCTGATGCGGGGCTCGATCCCAGGACCCCGGGATCATGACCTGAGCTGAAGGCAGATACTTAACCATCTGAGCCACCCAGGTGCTCTAGCTTTTTTTTTTAAAGCAAATTTTATGCTTCTGGCTATCAAAGACTAAATTCAGCCTGTTAAATGAGTAAGCATTACTAAAAATGATTAGCCTCATCTCTGGAGAGGCCTATAAACCATATGACTAAGCAAGAACCAAAATGAGGGATTCTGGTTACACTTTTTTATTATATATAAATTGCTAAAACACTCCTGTATATAATTTTCTTTTCTAAAGAATTTATATTCACGATGATTTACACACACACACACACACACACACGTACATATATATACACAGAGACATATTTAAGTACTTTTAATGTTTTTAATGTAAGGCACTAGTCTACATATTGCAGATTTTTACTTTTATTAAACTAAGCCTAAATTAAACTATGATTTCAAAATTAAGCCTTAAGCCATGGCTGAAACAGAAAAAAATATTGTATATAATATTACATATGATCATGTACCAATGAGAGCAGTACTGAAGTACTGCTTCTATACCTGAATGTGGTTTGCATCTGAATGGAGGCTTGTCCGACATGCCATACTTTTGTATGTCCAGCAATATTTCTAAGTGTTCCTGACATGTTTTGGTTCCACCATTCATTGATTTTGTGCAACAGTATGCTAAGCAAATGCTTAATGAAAAGTACATTGTAGAGATGATGGGCAAGGAGTAAAGAAAAAACAATGGAGACAGCATAAAAGTTATATTAGGATACAGCCTCACTTGCACTTGCAATTATTTCAGTGTATAATTAGTTAGGCATATATTAACTGGTAGACTACTTGCTGATGGTTATCGCCGAACTGTTAAGTGCTGAGAAGTGTCAAGATACCACACAGAGCTCAATTAATAATTAAAACTGAACAGGAATATAATTTGAGAAGTGTGTGATTTAAGCTTGGTTCTAGTAAAAGTATAACATAAAAATGGTATGCTGGGTGGCTGGGTGGTTCAGTCGGTTAAGCGACTGCCTTCAGCTCAGGTCATGATCCTGGAGTCCCGGGATCGAGTCCCGCATTGGGCTCCCTGCTCGGCAGGGAGTCTGCTTCTCCCTCTGACCCTCCCCCCTCTCATGTGCTCTCTCTCATTCTCTCTCAAATAAATAAATAAAATCTTAAAAAAAAAAAGGTATGCTATGAAGGATTACTGAGAAAGAGCAGTAAGTAAAAATAGCTTTTATATGCACTTGATTTACAATTTAGGAATATCTGATATCACTTAAAGGATAGGGCCTCTCAATTTACCCTAATTACAAGACGTTGCATATGATAAACATTGTTTATTATTATAAAACACTCCTTGTTATTCAATTCCTTTAAGTTTGGTGCCTTGGGAAATAATCGTCAGCGAAGTAGTAGTATGGACCATAGAATAACAGCATTATGATTAGAGGATGACATACAGATTCCTTTGGCAATTCGTCCCATATGAGTATCTCATAAAAAAAAATAAAAAACAAACCCCAAAAATTAAGAGGGAAGGGTCATGCTAAGCTAGTTAAGTCCTACATCTTAAATCTATTTAAAATCAAGTTTTTAAAACTTGTTTAGATATGACCTTACATGCAATGAAGACTAACTCATGTACAGAAATCCTTTTTTTTTTTTTTTAAGATTTTGTTTCTTTGACAGAGAGAGTGAGAGAGCACAAGCAGGGGGAACGGCAGAGGGAGAAGCAAGCTCCCCGCTGAGCAGGAAGCCCAATGCGGGGCTCGATCCTAGGACCCTGGGATCATGACCTGAGTCGAAGGCTAACGCTTAACGACTGAGCTACCCAGGCGCCCCTAGAAACCTTCTAAACATGAAAATATATCAACGATATTTGTGAACCAAGAAAATGAAAAACACAGAAGACTCTGAAGCTATTGTGGGGACAGCAGAAATTTCAGGTTCACAACTGAGAAATCAAATATTAAATTTTGGTTAAATATTAACATTTTTAAAGCTTTGCTTATTTTTCTTTTAGAACGATAAAACTATACTTGGTGTTAGAAATTAACCTTTTACTATCTATAGGGTACAATTATGGAAAGCTTTACAAACTGTAACACCTCAAAACAGAATTCAGTATGTACAAGTGAAAGAGAATATGAAAAGGAAACATAACAGAGATGCTAACTTTTTCTCCTCATTCCAAACACAGGGGACTCACTGATTCAGTTTTATTTGGCTTATATAAATGATCTTTTCAGGCCGCTTCTGAATTTTAAAAAGTGTAGGGGCTTAAAAAAAGATTTAAAAATCGAGCAAGTTAACTATTAATTTGAACAATGGGACAAAACAGATTTTATTGGACAGTCAGAACTACCCATCCTTGGCTGTTTTCAAGTGTTAAAGAGGAGATTACGTGTCTATAAATATTAGTAAAAGCCATGTAAATTAACAGACCATATTCTTTGTAAACTAGATAAAAAGTTATAGTTTATTTATCACCTCCAATTATGTGAAAGGTAGTAGGTGCTATACTTTTTTTTTTTAAAGATTTTATTTATTTATTTGACAGAGAGACACAGTGAGAGAGGGAATACAAGCAGGGGGAGTGGGTGAGGGAGAAGCAGGCTCCCCACCAAGCAGGGAGCCCAAAGTGGGGCTCGATCCCAGGACCCTGGGATCATGACCTGAGCCGAAGGCAGACGCTTAATGACTGAGCCACCCAGGCGCCCTAGGTAGTACAATTTCATCTCATATTTCATTTTAAGACTGAGTTCTTATTACAAATGAATAGAAGCATCTTCATTTGGCCAGAACTTAGGAAGACTGGAGAACTTTAGGATCCAAGCATGCTATAGTAATTTTGCAACCCCTCTGTTAAACAACCACGGTAGAATGGGGTCCTAGTATATAAACCTTAACTTTTCCTTCCTAGTTGCTTTAATTGATCTAGTGGGCCAGAAAGAAATCAGTTGACTTCTAAAACTACAAAATGTAAAAGCTAGAGACTTTATATTTAAGTTGATGAGGCAATTTAACATTTCACCTTATCTCAACTACACCAACTAATGGAAGAGAGATACTAGAAAACAATACCTTTTTTGTTTCAAATTGTGCTTCTTCCTGACAGCATCCTCTACAGTCAGGATCGAGCTGAAGCAGGTTAAACTGTCCAAGAAGATCACAAGAGCTGCAGAGCAAGTTGCTGGAGAAGCCTAACTCTCTGCAAGCCTCTGATGAAAACTCTGCCCCGAATGCAGATACCTGAAAATAAACAAAATGAGAAATAAAACACTATTACATATTTATATTGGAAAGCAGTAATTCTTACATAAAATAGATTGAGGTAAGATGAATGAAATTACTTATGCAACCAATCAGAACAACCAGCAAAAGCAGGCTTTCAAAAATATCTGTTCTCTTCCCTTATCCATTCTCTCATGCATGTCTCAGTGAATATGGTATACCTTCATTTAAGGTCAATCCCTCTACCCATGCTTTGGAGCTTACCTTCTGCCATTTCCACAGGGATTTAACTTAATTGGTAACTCAGTTCTTCAGTGTATTCAAACCTTACCGTTCTAATTGCTCTCCCCACATTCTGTCATTTCTGAATTGTTACTATAGTCTAGCTTCTGATCCTACCATTTAACTAAACTTGCCAAAAACCACTGAATGCAAAGGTATTCAAAACTGTTCTGGCTCCAGCTGTTCTTTCCATGGGCTTGTCCTCCTTAAGTGCTGCTGTTTCCCATTTCTATTTCTGGCTCTGTCTTTGCTTTACATATTTTCTATAGATGACTGCATCTTTCCCAAGGCTTCAAATACCCACTTATTTAAAACTCCTGAGTCTTTTACTTAAGTTCAAACTTCCAAAGCCAACAGCCTGCCTGACCTCATTTATATGTTCCAATGGCACTGAAAATTCAAAAACTCCAACAGTGAAACTTACCTTTTCTGCTTAAATCTATTCCTCCCAATGTACCCAATATCTTAGTAAAATGGCACCATTTTCCCGGGCCACTAGTTGCCCAGGTCAGTCATCCTAAATTCTACATTCTCTGCCTTCTTATAGGCAATTAATTAACAAGTTTTGACAATTCTGTTTCTTAAAGAGCTTTCAAATCATTTCTTGCCTCAGTGGCTTAAATGGTCACTGCCAGTCCTACCTTTCTTTACTTCTCCAATCCCACTCTACTTTTCAGCTGTAATGAATTCCTGGAAGAATAAAATTCCTACTCATACATTTGCTTATACTTTTCCTACATCTAAGGCTCCCTTTTCACCTTTTTAAATTTCTACTTATTTCCAAGAACCTGATCAGTATCAGTCTTCCAGGAAGCCTTCTCTGGGGGGGGAAGGGGGGGATCAGATCCTAATCTTTAGCCATAGTGCTTTTCAGATAAATAAATTTGTGCATAGTTCTAAGATAGCACCACTCATGACACTGTACTATGTAAATGTAGAGTTGTCTGATTCCCTAGTACTGTGAACTCTTTTGAGGGCAAGCATTAAACTATTACTACTCTGTATTTAAAGCTAGTTCTCATCTGTGCTGAACAAATGAAAACTACAGCCTCAAGTAGCGGGAATTTCAGACTGTGTGCAATTGGTTGATCTTCTAGACCAAGGGTATGCAAACTTTATGTAGAGGGCCAGAGAGTAACTGTGTTAGGCTTTGTTGGCTAAATGGTTTCTGTTGCAACTACTCAACTCAGGTATGGCAGCACAAAAGCAGCATAGACAAAAATAAATGAGTGGGTGTCTTCCAATAAAACTTCACATAAACAGGGTCAGGTGGATTTGGCCCACCAGCTATAGTTTGTCAAACCTTCTTCTAGACAAACCAGGTAGATAAAAACACAAGTGCATTTGCCAATGTAAAAAAGGAGTGCTGGCATACACTCCCAAAATGCTGATCATCCCACTGGTCTTGTGCCAATCAATACCTTAATTTGATACGTTACACATCTTTCATCTTTTCTCAGTAATAATGTGGAATGTATGTAATATTCAAAATAGATCCCAGTGTTGTGGGAGGCACCTAAGACACGTATTACTGTACTAGTACTTTGAGTAATTTCTTGATTAGTAAAGCGATATGCTTGATCTATTTCACAAGTTAATCTGTATTTTCCAAAGATGGCCACACCAATATGTATACATCATCCCACATGGTGTTCTTACAATGTGACTGGCAGTCCTCTCGTGGGAAGTAGGAGGCTGTTTTCCCTCCCCTTGAATCTGGGCAGGGGCTTGTGACTGATTCTGATCAACAGAGTACAAAAGAAGGGATACTATGTGGTTTTTGAGGGTAGGTCATAAAAAAGGAAACAGCCTCTGAATGGCTAATGCTCCTACGTGCTGTGTCTTTGCCTCTCTCAGAACACTAAATTTTCAAACTTTGCCACCACGCTGTAAGGTAACCTAAATTAGAGGGACAACATGGAGGGGCCCATGTAGAGAGCAACTGAAGCCCCCAGCTGACAACCACCATCAATTAGTAGACATCTGAATAAAGAACTTCATATTTCAGACCTTTCAGCTGAGACATCATGGAACACACAACTCACCCTGCTGTGACCTGTCTGAATTGCTGACCCACAGAATCTAAAAGCAAAATAATTGTTTTATACCACTAATTTTATGGTGATCAGTTTTGCAGCCATGGTAATTAAAATAGGCAATAAAAGTGAAATCACTTTGAAACCATGACCTGCTTAACAAATATAAGAAATTGTTATTGCCAAAGCATGTTTCAAAAAACAAAAATTTCAAATGAATGATCATGCAATCATATTATTTGATTTTATTCTGGCATTTATTGAGCACCTACTGACAGGTGGCATAAATATGCAAAACATGTGTTTTGGAGTCTGATGACATCTTGATTCAAATGCCAGCACAGAGCAACCTTACTTCTGAATTTCTGAATAGGAATAACTACCATTTATCTCACAAAGTTTTGAGGATTAAAGGAGAAAAAGTACAGGAATCATCTAATTTTTTACCCAGGACCCAGTGGGTACCTGACAGATGTTTGCATTATTCACTTTCCAGTACTCTTAAAAACCCTCAAGAGATACAAAACACTACTTATGTTTTAATTATTAGAGATGGGATAAAGGATAAGTGTGGTGGAGATACAAGGCTCACTTGAGTTTCATGAGTGAACTACTTCTTTCTAGCTCTTCTATCATTAGTTTTGCAGACTCAAGGCTCTGTGTTTTGGGGGGAGAGGGGAGGGGCAGAGAGAGAGGGAGCCAGAGAATCTTAAGCAGGCTCCATGCCCAGCACGAGCCTGATGTGGGGCTCCATCTCACAACCCTGAGATAATGACCTGAGCCGAAATCCAGAGTAGGACCCTTAACCAACTGAGCCACCCAGGTGCCCCTCAAGGGTTTGAATCTAAGGATATCAGAACATATTTTTAAGTACTTCCCTAATAAACATCAATTGCTAAATAATATAGATGTTCAAAATTTTAATTTTTCCATGCAGTACTCATTTATTTTTCTGGTATTATTATTTCTTTGTAGATGAGGGTTGTTGGCGGAGAAACTGGATTAACCATATTGTAACAATACATTTTCAGGCAAAAGTCTGGTATAGATATACATTTTATTATACATACATGATTAGTTTTCTCTTAACTGGTCCTTAATCTCAGAAAACTCATAGGTTT
>NC_138372.1:66656190-66676438 GCF_054177405.1 Leptonychotes weddellii | reverse complement strand
GGGAGCCCGATGCGGGACTCGATCCCAGGACCCTGGGATCATGACCTGAGCCGAAGGCAGTCGCTTAACCAACTGAGCCACCCAGGCGCCCGAAATAGGTTTTTTTTTTAAGTTTTTTTAAGATTTTATTTATTTGACAGAGAGAGACACAGCGAGAGAGGGAACACAAGCAGGGGGAGTGGCAGAGTGAGAAGCAGGCCTCCCACTGAGCAGGGATCCCAATGTGGGGCTCGATCCCAGGACCCTGGGATAATGACCTGAGCCGAAGGCAGCCGCTCAACCAACTGAGCCACCCAGGCCCCTATGAAATAGGTTTTACCCCCATTTTACAGAGAGGGAAATAGAGGCTTAAATAGGATAGTTATGGTAATCTAAGACAACACAGCAGAACAGATGGCAGTATCAAGATTCTAATCCTGATCAGCCCTCAAAACCCTTATTATTAACTATCGTATCTCACAGAATCCTTCATGCACCATTATCATATGTACCACTAAGAATAATAACAAAAACGCTGGCAATTATAATTGTGCAGCCCACTGTAATAAGATGGATGGAGGTTAACCTTGAAGGAGGATGAGGTGTTGTGTCTCAGAATCAAAGATACACAGTATCATTCTATACTGCTTTCAGTACAGTGCCTCTTTTTTTCCCCCAAGATTTTATTTATTTGTCAGAGAGAAAGAGAGAGAGCACAAGCAGGGGGAGCAGCAGGCAGAGGGAGAAGCAGGCTCCCCGCTGGGCAAGGAGCCTGATGTGGGACTAGATCCCAGGACCCTGGACCTGAGCCGAAGGCAGATACTTAACTGACTGGGCCACCCAGGCGCCCCAGTACAGTGCCTTTTTGAATGAAGAAATATTATGTATGAGCTGAATGAAGCCTTGAATGCCACTTAGTTCTGGGGTGCTCCAGAGAACAGCTCCCATAGGCCATACTAAGATATTACTTTTCTAATGCTAAAGCATACTCAGAATGTATTTTCAGATTAAATTACTTTATATCCTCCCAGTTGTCACCTCATCGGAATGCTGAGAACTATGCATTGCTATTAACTTTAAATTAGGGCTACACACCAGCACAGTGATAAAACTTGTCTAGTCTAAGGACTCAGAGGTGTAAATTAACAAAGTAGGAACTAAGTCCTCTCTCCATCTTGGTAGCTCAACCTCAAGGTGCCAAGAAATTCTTCCCTCATTTCCTTTTTATCCACCTGTCAGGTTCCAAAGATTTGGCTTTTTTTTTTTTTTTTTAAACCACTGCCAACAACTTATTCCACCTGGTCTTTTTCCCCTCCTTCAGACTAACAGTGAAATGCAGTTTTCTAACTCTTTAGTGTTTTTCCAACAATCCTTCATACTACCCTTTTCTTTCTCAAGGAATTTATTGCCTTATTTTCTTAAAAACACCACTCATTACCCAAGAAAGAGACAGAAATAAATGTTCAGGAAGTGAAAATAGTTCAACAAGGATGAACTGCTCAGGACTCTCTATTTTTGGAGTCATTTTGTATTTGTGGGAGCGAGTGGGGTTCATCACCAATCTGCACAAACTACAGATATCCTGAGGATTCTGATAGCAAGGAACAAACACAAATGAACTACGAGGCCATTCACACCTCTGAGAGATTTTATTTTTTAAAGATTTTAATTATTTTTTTGTGTGCATGCATGAGCATAAGCAGGGGGAGGGGCAGTACAGAGGGAGAAGCAGACTCCCTGCTGAACAGGGAGTCCGACGCAGGACTGGATCCCAGACCCTGGGATCATGACCTGGGCCAAAGGAAGACACTTAACTGGCTGAGCCAACCAGGCACACCCCTGAGGGATTTTAGTGAACAAATACATATGAGGCACAATATATTAAAAAAAAACAAAAACAAAAAACAAAATAAGGTCTCTGTATTCCCTTTAGCTACATTCTTGGCAGAGGAGTGGGGGAGTGGAGGGATACAAACACATACACAGAGGTATGGTGCTGTTAAGATTGTGGATCTGTGTAATACAGTGTAAGATATGATGATGGAATATACAAGGGAGAGAGTATATCTGACTTTGCATATCTGGAGGTGGTATGTAAATTAAGCTTTGCATTTTATCTAAATACTTTACTTTAGGCCTGGTGAGGGAGAACATGGTATGTGAGATATGTTAAAACAAATGACCCCAATTCTTCACCTTACCTTTTGGCTCTTGCAGTAGAGGTAGTTCTGGGAATTAAGCTGGCTAAACAAATAAGTATCAGGTGAAATAGGCCTTGTTAAGGAATGTTCAGGAGAACAGACTTCACCTTAAAAGCAACAGGGAACCACTGAAGAATTTTAATAATAAAGTTCTAAAAAAGATGACTGTTGATGTACTGTAGAGATTGGATTAGAAAGGGAGAAAATGAGATATGGAACCCAGTTTAAGGAAGCTGTTGTGGGAATTCCAGGCAAACAAAAATGGTGGCCTAAATTTAGGTACTGCCTGTGGACATAGAATTAAGTGGACTGGCTTGGACATTTTCAAGGGTTTAATGACTAATTGGATTCAGAGAGTGAAAAAGAATTTTAAAATGACTACTTGCTGGCTTGGGCAATTGGGAAGCTGACAAAGCCAACCATTTAGGTTCTGATAGCTAGAAGAGTGAACCAGGAGGTTATTAATGCTAACGAAAGAGATGTTGGTGGCCTGAATGAGGGATTAACATTAAGTGCAAGAATCTGAGAGATATTTAGGAAGTAAAATCAACAAGACTTGGTAATTGCCTGATGTGAGGTATGTTAAAAAAAAAAAAGTCAAAGATGATTAACCGACTTTTTGACTTATGTGGACAGTCACGGTGGTAGATTATTTAATGGCCCTAAATTCCTTCTATCCTGGTATGTACATTTCTTTGCTGAGTTTGTCACTCCTCCTATACAGAGATGGAGTCTGTTTCTCCATCCCTGAAATCTAGGTTGGTCCTGTGATTTGCTTTGACAAAAATCGTGAGGTGGAAGTGGTATCTGTGATTTTCAAGGCTAGGCTTCCAGAAGCATTGCAGCTTTTGCTCTTTAGGAGCGCTGCTCTGAGACTGCCATGAAAAGAAGTCGGGCTAGAGGATGAGAGGTCACACGGAGGAGAACCAAGTCACCCTTGCTGACAGCACCAAGTAAGAATGTAGCCATCTTGGATCTTTCAGTTCAGGGGACCTACTAGCTCAATGGAGCTCCGTACATGACCCAGAGGAAATCAAGAGAGGAACTGCACAGCAGACCCACAAAATTATGAGAAATTGTTATTTCAAGCCACCAAATTTTGGGGTGGTTACACAACATAGATAATTAAAGACAGAGAAATCAGGAGAAGTCAACGTGAAATGTTACTCCTTATCTCTGTATGGTGGTGGACTCTAATTATCGAAGATTGGCAAAGAAAAAAAAGGAGAAAACCTCCAGTAGAAAGTTTAGAGAGGGCTCTTTCAGTAATTTCTAAAGGGCCCCAAATGCCTGCATAACAGAATACTATGATACTAATTAGAGAAGTTAAAAATCCACCTTTAAGGTATGGTTGCAAACAAACAAACAAACAAACAAAAAAAACCGGGCAGGAACTTCAAACTCTTTGAGGAAAGAAAAGCTCGGGCTGTTTATGGATGTCTTCCGTAGAGGCCCTAACTTCCTCAAACCTTGCTTAAGTCAATGAAACCAGGTCTCCTAGGAGAAAACTTTTCAGCTGGCTCAGTAATGAAAATACCTGAAGAATTAATCTGATTAATGAAACGTGTAAAATCTCCCGCAGTGCCTAGAAAAAAAGAAGTTATTCATAAGGCAAAACATGGATCGCAAGCTTCTTAGGAGGAATCAACCAATATTAAGTTGTACATGAATGAATAGAAAAATAAGACCAAATTAGTCCTTCCCCATTCAAAGATTAAGAACGCGTCTGTTGTTAATGAAGAACTAATTTAAAAAGTTGGTTAACACTGCCCGATTTTAAACGAGATGAAGACTATCATTTTAGAAAATGGATTTCAAAAAAAAATTATGCTTTAGCATAGAGTAGCTCCTTTTATTGCAACAAGGTTGTTTAAAACCACAAATGGCACTGAAATGCACCCAGCAGCACGTGAATAACAGAGCTCGGAGATAAAGAATTAGAGACCACTAACAATTGAGAGGAAAAAGTAAACAGGAAGTGTACCCCAGACCAAAGACTTGGGGGCTTTCTTCTAAGATTTAGGGAGCCTTATCACAAAGAACGGTAGTTCCTTGTATTCTGCCCGTTTAAAAACAATCTTCATTCCTTTCTAAGATTCATTGCCTCTTCCCCTCCCCCCCGCCCAATGTGTGGTTTACAGGTTGTTTTTAGCTGGAACTCTGCAAAATATAAGTACTACTCAAGATATTCTGAAGTCAGGAGAAAGAACCGCTAGAAATCCGGGGCGGGAAAGGAAAAGCATCAAACGAGGAATGAAGCCACGTAGCATTCCGGTCGCAGCAGTCGCTAAGGAAGCCCAGTCCTCCCAGCCTCTCCAAGTGTGGCTACCATGCAGGATCGAATGTTTTGTATTCCTCAGCGCAACATTCCCCACTCGCCCTGGGCTGCCGCGGAGATGATCTCCACTTACCGTTTGAAGTACAGCAGCCAAGAGCAAACGCAGCCCAAACGCCAGCGGGAGCAATCCACCCGGCCCAGCCGCCATCGCTACCATCTTTCGTAGGTTTCCGACTGCCCGGAGGACCCCTCAACTAGGGGCGTCCACTCCAGAGCCTGATCCAAAACAGGATGTTAAAGGTCGTTGTCATCAAGTCTCTTACTCTGCAGAGACAGGTATTACCTAAGGGTATGTTGAAACTTAAAGGTGGTCAAATATCTTTATATTTGACATAAATATAAAGTCGCTGGGTCCTTTCGAAACCCCTATCAGGCATTTTCCTAAACTCCCCAAATCTGTGCGTCTCTGAGCTCCTTCCTTTTATTCACGACATTTCGTCCAGCCACCAAGAAGCCGCGCCTTCACCGGCTTCAGCCCGCCTTCTCCAAGTTTACCCAATCGAATGCCGCTTTGGTTGACACCCACGGCAAAGGAAACCAACCGTAACACGAACCAAGAGTGAGGCTCCGTGTTTCTTCGGTCCAATAGGCACAACTGAACGAGAGCAGAGGGTGGAGCCTCTGGTTGCCGAGCAGCGTACGTGGATGCGTGCGCGTGGGGGTGGCGGGGGAGGGGCAGGGGGCGGAGCCGAGGGCGGCGCAGCCGCAGCCGCAGCGCTGGCGGAGGAGCGCGCGGCCGCGAGCAAAGGAGGGAGGGAAGGAAGGAAGAGAAGGAGGCGGGCAGGCGGGCGCGGGGGTCGGGGACTGAGGCAGTAGAGAGGCGAGAGCCCGGCAGCCGCTTCGCACTGTGTTTGCTGCGCGGGCTTTTGGAGGGGGCGGCCGTTGAGTCGGTCCAGGAGAAGCGGGCACCGGCGGCGTTGGTGCTGGCGCCTGGGGGCGGGGGAGTGGGGAGGCGAGAAGGGGGGTCGCTGCGGTGGTTCTCTCGCTGTCGCGCTCTCCTTGCCTTTCTCTCGGCTCGGTGGGCTCCCCCCGGCGTCTCACTCGCTTCCGGGGCCCCGCTCCCCGCCCCCCGCGGTATGTCTTGATCCCGAGCAGCGGGTTTCATGGGGCTCCTTAGGATTATGATGCCGCCCAAGTTGCAGCTGCTGGCGGTGGTGGCCTTCGTAGTGGGGATGCTCTTCTTGGAGAACCAAATCCAGAAATTGGAGGAGTCCCGATTGAAGCTAGGTAAGGAGCAGAGCCACTCCGGGGTGAGTGGTGTGGAAGGGGCCGGGCCGGGGAGGCATTGCGACCGGAGTAAATGGGCTATCGTCTAACCTGCGGTCTGGCTCGGGGGCAAGAGGGTGAAAGAGCTTGCATCGAGAGCTGGGACTGGGGGCATCGAAAACACAAGCTCCAAGAAAGGTGTGAATTAAGCTTGAGGGACGTGCTGGGCTCGCGAGGTCACCGGGCAGAGGTTGCTAAGGTGGGCTTTCCCGTGCCTAAGGGTTACCAGAAGTAGGCATTTCCACCGGGGAGACGGCAAGAGAAGACCGAATTCGGTAGGGAGCGGGAACTGCTAGAGGAGGCAGGAACGCTTAGCCTTGTGTGTTTTCTTGAGTCTACGGAAAGCCCTGGCAGTGTCAGTCGAGGGGTATTCTAATTTTAGGTGTTGGTACCTGGAAGCACATCTTTTGGGGACGGGGAGCTTCATGAAGGGATAGATGCCCGGAAATGGAGGGAGATACTGGGAATGATGGTAAAAGAAATACACTGTAGTGAGTTGCACTCTTGTGCTGGGGGCAGCAAGGGACCACACAACTGATGGGAGAAATAGGCTGCCAAGGTAGGACAGGAAAGCAAATAAAAAGCTTCAGCGTGGTACTGAAAGGAGGCATCGAGGCATTTAAGTACTTTTTTTTAGTGGAGCTAAATTTTATTAATATTGTGGGTTTACGAAGAGGAATGTTTGCGTATGTGGCCCCCGGCAATGTTGATGTACATTTAGGAGAGAAGGGAACGCTGAAGGGGAATTATAGTGAGATTTAAGTTGGTGGAAGGAAAAGTAAGATTATGCAATAAATAAACCATATGCTTAAGTACCTTAAGGAGTTAACAGTGCTTACTTTAATGAGAGAAGGGGTCTGAAGTATATAATGTTGGAGTCTGAAGTTGTGAAAGACCAGAAAAATGCAGATAATAGGTGCTTTCAGATTAGTAGGGAACTTTGGCATTTGGGAGGATTTTGGGGTGGGGGAGGGAGTGTTAAAAGAATGCGATACATTTTGATTTAAAAATGTACATGGCATTTAAAAATCAGCTCGAGGCTGTAATTTGAATATGGAAAAGTAATGTGAAGTGTGTTTGTGTATATTCTTTCACCTCAGTATTGTTTTAAGTACTTTTTGAGAAGCAAGCAATAAAATACCAGCAGCAAAATCATTTAGACTAAGTAACAGCTAGATTCTGCTGTGGGTGATAATTAACATTACGGAAAAATGTATTAGTAAATAATTGTAGTATTAGAAGGATAGCTGCCTATTTGCAGTTTTGGCAGACTTTGCAAAAAGCCTTGGAAACATTTTAAAGAGCAGTCTATCAAAGAGTATCAAATAAATCTAATTGAAGTGCAGCTAAAGTTGAAGGAGGAGCTAAGGATAATTCCATTCCTCAACTCTAGGGTAAAACTTACCCTGTACAGTTTTGAAGAGATATCAAATTTATTTACCATGACTTTATTAATTATGTGTCTTGTGTGATGGAAGAATTATTCACCTTAAACATCGAATGTTGGCCAATACACGTTTCCTTTTTGTTTGGATCCACTTAGCATTCGGGGTCATTTTTCTGGCTTCTTTAATGATCCAACTTTACAGAAAAAAAATGACTCCTTTTAGAGAAATTTGAAAGTTATATTAAACATAAGATTCGTATTTCTTTGTTGTATCGCTATTTATATTTCTTGAGCACGTTACAGTGGCTAGGATAACTTCAATTTTTATTTTCTTTTTTTGCCTCAGATTTTTTTTCATAACACTTGAGAGTGGTTTCCATAGACACAAACTAATTGTTCTTCAAAAGAGGATTATCTTAACATGTAGAAAGCCACAGGTAGAAAATAATGTGTTTTTTTCCCCATGATTTTTTACAAGAAACCTTTAAATTCTATCAGAAATAGTAAATATAGATCAAATCACATACTCAAAAATGAGCCAAGAAAAGGAGCTCAAATACAAAACACTTGAAGGACTAATAATGCTCTGGAGCTGCAAAAATATGGCAAGTAAAATGTTTAACTTTATGTCAGCAGTCTTGATTTCTTAAAAAGAAAAGTCTTACAAAAGACAGTACTAAAACAGATGTTCCCAGTTAGTAATCTTACTTAGGGAAGGAAGGCAGAAGAAGGCATAGTTTGACAATCAGACTCTGTACTAGGCACTTCCATATGCGATATTCTTATGTGATCTTCCAAGAACACCACAGAAAGCTATTTTTACAAATGCAGGAATAGGCTCAAAGGTTGTATAACTTGACCACATAACTAATAGTGGCGGAGTCAGGATTGGAACCCAGGTATGTGTGATTCCAAATCAAGTGCTTCTTTAATTATACCAGGCTGCTTGGACTTTATATTGACATTACACTAAGATTTAGCAGTTTGAATAGAATTTTTAAATGGTAATATCAATGTTTAATTGCACTTATTGCTAAGAATGAATATAATTCTGGGAAAATCTAATTTCTGACTCAAAGAAATTGGTTTAGTGTAATGTCTGCTCCTTGTTTATATCCAAATAATGAACATAATTATATTACCCAATGAAACGACTGAAATAGGTTATTTCTGTTGTAGGAAAAAAAAAGAATGCAGTTGTTTTCTGTAAGTGTAAAGCTTTCTGTAAGCTTATGCATAAGTTACAAAATTTACACAGTCACATCTTTCAATTTAGGCAAGTAGGTTTCTTCTGTTATTTGAGAAGACTGTCCCCAACCAAGATTATGTACATTCTCTATATTTTGTTACAGTATCTTATAATTTTATTATATGTAGATATATTTATTATATATCTTAGAATTTTTATTTTTTACATTTAGTTCATTAAAGCATTCATATATTTATAGAGATTTATTATAGTTTCTTCCAGTGAATAGCAACTTATGGCAAATAATATGCTAATAAATCATTTTCCACTGTATGTTACAGTTCTTTTTTCATATATTACAATTCCTTTTTTCATATATTAAATTTTCCTATGTTTTTGATTGATTTTGGACTCCATTTTTTCTACTAATTACAGATTCTCTAAACTTGCAGGACCTCTATATAGGCTTCAAGACATCCATGAATTCCCTGAAATTATATACATAGCTTTCATCAGATTTGCAAAGGCATATGTGATCCCTTTAATGGTAGGAAACACTGACTTGCAGTAGATGGTTTGTATTTAATGAAGCACGTTTTTTATTTCTTTTTTTTAATATTAATATATTATAACTTGCAGCTTGAGAGTTACATTTAGGATACAAACACATTAGTTATGAAAATGTTCTCTGGGGTGTTATGTTGAAAAACCTCATTTTATTAAAATGTATACTTAATTTTTCTAATGGAAGATATGGAGTCAGTGAAAACTGTTACTTAGCTTACTACTTAGCCGTTAGAATTGTATATCAGAATTTGTTGCTTTTACAAAGTAGTTTTTTTCTGAATCTCAAGAGACACCTGTTGCTAATGCTAAGATGGAATAGTGCAATGAAAGCTTTGTTACATAAATGTTAGAATTAATATGCTTGATTATTTTATTTTCTATAGGGTCTAAGGATTTAAAATAATATTTGCTGTTCAAATGCTTCTAACACCACCCCTACATGAGTCTGTGAATAGCTTAGGACATAATCTTTTAAATGAGGACAGTAACTCAGAATGGACTATTTAGTCCTCTTCACTGGTGAAAATTATGTTACTCTCTCTGTTCTTAAAGTCCTCCTAAACTAATGAACTAACTAACTCCAGGACTAAGGTTGAGACTGAACTTTGGAATTTGGTAGTATTTAAAGTGCCTGAAATGATGCAAGAGTATATGCAATGTTGCCAAGTATGATAGATTTCTCTACTTCTGAAAATTGTTTGAAAAATGCACAGGAGCTACTGTTTAGAAGACTTTGGATTAATTGGAATGCAGTTATTCTAGAATTGCTAATTAGTGCCTCACTTATGAGTCCTGGATAGGGTGTCTAGTGCCATGGAGTAGTCACTAGAAACAAATTGGTCTCAATTAAGGTAATCCCGAGATGTCTGTCTCCCACTCTGTGAAGACTTCTAATAGCTTTTTGGCACCTAGTGGAGTTGAAATAATAGTGAATATTCAAACACTGCACTCCAGAAGACCACTTTTGAGGGATGTTCTTATAGATATCTGGACTTGACAGTCACTATAGCCTAATTATTTACAATTATCTACCCACCTACTAGTAACTGTGTTTAGCTACTCTACCTTTCTGCCTGTTAACAATAGATTATCTGCCTGTTGGATCACTTGTGCACCTGATCCAGTTTCCTAACCTACAAGGCATGGTTCCAGAAGTTTTCCTTCATTCTCCTATAATCATTACTTCTCTTTCTGCTTGGGTATTCTCACTAGCATATGAACATGCTATTATTTCTCCCACCCAAAAACCAAAGCAATACTTTGTCTTTTTTTTCATGAAAGCAATACTTTGTCTTGACTACCCTTTTTTCAGACAACCTCTGTTCCATATTTTGGCTTCCCTTTGCAGTAAAACTAAAAACTTGTCTAGTTTTGCTGACTCTTAATTGTCAAATTCCACAGTAATTTCCCTAAATCCTATGGTCAATTTTTGATCTTTATTTTATTTGACCTATCAGCGGAATTTGACACAATTGCTCATGTCCTCTTTTTTGGTAGGTTTTCTTTTCCTTGCTTCCAAGATACCATACTCTTGGTTTTTTTCCCACCTCATTGGTGGTTACTTCTCCAAATCCTGTGTTAGGTTCTCCTTTTCTCCTCAACCTCTTAGCATAAGCATAACCCAGGGCTCAGTTCTTGGAACTCTTCTCAATTTACTCTCCCTTAGTGGGTGATTTATATGCTGACAACTTCCAAATATATATTTCTAATTCAGGCCTATTTCCTAGGAATTTGGCTGCCCACTAGAGTTTGTCTTTGAGTAGTTAATAGACATCTTGAGCTCATGGTGTCCAAAATGGATCTTCTGATCTCTCTCTCCAGTGCCTTATTCAACCTGAATCCATTTTATCTTTGACCTTCCCTATCCTCAGTTGATGGCAGCTCTATCCTTTCAGTCACCAGGGTTTTACTTGACTTCTTTTTTCATACTCTGCATCTAATCTGTCAGAAAAATCTTGTTAGATTTACCTTCAAATATTTCTAGAATATGACTACTATTCAACAGTTGCACTGTTATCACCCTAATTCAGGATGCCATCATCTTTTCCCTGGATTACTGCCGTGTCTTAACTAGTTTGCTTCCACAGTTGCTTTTCTACAGACTATTTTTAATATAACAGCTAGAGCGATCCTTCTAAGATGTAAATCAAATCATGTCACTCTGCATAAAACTCTTTGGAAGCTTCCTGAGTTAGAGTGAAACTAGCTGCTCTTAAAACAAAGCCCCCAATTTTATTGGCTAAACATGGCAAATGACTTTTTTTTCCATTCACATATTAGGTGATCATTTTGGTGGATGGTTTTCTTCTACATGGGTGATTGATTCAGGGTCTTCGGTACCTCCTGCCATATAGGGTATGAAAAGGGTGAGGAGGCCCCCCTTTCTAAACTTTTTTGGCCTCTTTTATCCTCAGTTTATTGATGAAGACTTCACTATATGCAAGGGGGGAGGTTGGGAAATGGGGTTTTTATCTGGCAGTTACTTATCAGCACAACTGTATTATGGAAGGGGGCAGCATATATTTGAATTTTTGAATCTCTGCATAAATCCTAAAATTTATTTAGATTTGTTTTATGCCTCAGCTATAAACTGTCTCAGTAAGTGTTCTGTGTGAACATGAAAAATGTGTATTCTGTTGTTATAGGGTGGAGTATGCAGTACATGTCGATTAGGTCTAGTTGGTTGGTAAAGTTGTTCTTCTATATCCTTGATTTTCTTCCTGCCTACTTGTTCCATCAGTTATAGAGAGAGGGGTTTTGAAATCTCTGATAATAATTGTGACTTTGTCTATTTTTGCTTGAAGCTGTTACTTTTTGCTTCATGTATTTTGAAGTACTATGATTAGGTGCATAAATGTGTAGGAATGTCATGTCTTCTTGACTAACCCCTTTTTCATTATGAAATGACCCTTTTTATCATTGGTAATATTCTTTTCTCTGAAACCTACTTGGTCTGATTAGCCACTTCAGTTTCTTTTGATTAGTGTTAGCATGATAGATCTTTTCCCACTCTTTGATGTTAACCTGTTTGTCTTTTTATTTAAAGTGGATTTCTTGTTGGCAGCATGTAGTTGGGGCTTGCATCCAATTTCATAATCCCCCTTGCAAATGGTGGTGTTTAGAACACTTATTGTTAATGTAATTATTGATATGGTTGGGTTTAAATATGTGCATTATTATTTGTTTCCTGTTTGTTCCATCTGTTCCTTGTTTCCCCTTTTCTCTTTTTCTGGCTTCTTTATGATTGTTTTGTTATTCCATTTTATCTCATTTGTTGACTTATTAGTGGTGCACTTTTTTGTGATTTTTTTTTAGTGATTGCTTTAGGGTTTATGGTATACATTATACTATGTCATATGTAAGAACCTTAATTATACTTCCATTTCCTCTCCCTTAGCTTTTTGCTGTTGTTATTATAGATCTTATTTTTTTTTTTTAATTTATTTATTAGAGAGAGAGTGAGAGAGAGAGCGCAAGAGGGGGTAGGGTTAGAGGGAGAAGCAGACTCCCCGCCAAGCAGGGAGCCCGATGTGGGACTCGATCCCAGGACTCTGGGATCATGATCTGAGCCGAAGGCAGTCGCTTAACCAACTGAGCCACCCAGGCGCCCTATAGATCTTATTTTTACATGTAGGTTCTGTAACACATTGTTATTTTAAACAGTTATCTTTTAAAGAGATTAAGAATTCTTGTTTTATATTTACTCATCCATTTTCCATTCCCAATGCTCTTCATACCTTTGTGTAGATGCAGGTTTTCATCTGGTACTATTTTCCTTAATCCTGAAGGATTTCTTTTAAAATTGGTTATACTGGGGTGCCTGGGTGGCTCAGTCTGTTAAGGGTCTGCCTTTGGCTCAGGTCATGATCCCAGGGTCTTAGGATTGAGCCCTGCATTGGGCTCCCAGCTCAGTGGGGAGCCTACTTCTCCTTTTTCCTCTGCCTTTCCCCACTGCTCATTCTCTCTCTCAAATAAATAAAATTGTTAAAAAAATAAAATTAGTTATACTGAAAGTCTACTGGTGATGCATTTTTTTTTTTTCCACTTTTGTATGTCTGAAAAAGTCTCTACTTGCTTTAGATATTTTTGCTGGGTATAGAATTCTAGGTTAATATATATTTTTTCTTTCAGTACTTTACAGATGTTGCTCTGTTGTCTTTTGGCTTATGTTGTTTCTTATGAGGCTGCATCATTATTACCTTTGTTCAGCTGTACATAATATCCTTTATTATTTTGACTGCTTTTAAGACTTTCACTAGGTTTTAAGTTAACTGAAATGGACCTTGCTGTTTTACTAACAGCATGTTTTAGTATGTATGTTATTTTAATTAATTAATATTTAATTAATGTTGATACAGTATATTACCTTTGTTCAGCTGTACATAATATCCTTTATTCTTTTGACTGCTTTTAAGACTTTCACTAGGTTTTTTTTTTTTTTAAAGATTTTATTTATTTATTTGACAGAGAGAGACAGCGAGAGAGGGAACACAAGCAGGGGGAGTGGGGGAGGGAGAAGCAGGCCTCCCACCGAGCAGGGAGCCCGATGCGGGGCTCGATCCCAGGACCCTGGGATCATGACCCGAGCAGAAGGCAGACACTTAACGACTGAGCCACCCAGGCGCCCCTCACTAGGTTTTAAGTTAACTAAAATGGACCTTGCTGTTTTACTAACATACATGTTTTAGTATGTATGTTATTTTAATTAATATTGTTGATACAGTATATGTATTATTTTGGTTAGTAGTAACTTTTAAAAGATATGAATTAAGAAAATTTAGCTGCACAGTGTAAACATCATAACTGAAATCCTACTGCAAAAATGAATTTTTATTTGGTCTTCAGTAAAGAGAGTTGTAAACTCGACCCTCTTTTTGTTCTTCAGAAAAGAGCTTAGTGGTTAATTAGGGCTGTCTATGGTTCTTTCAATTTCTAAGATGTGATGTAAAAGGACAATATCTTAAGTGATAAATCTAATATTTTGAATATAGGGAGGAATGTTGGAGCTTTGAGTAAATTGAGTTATTGAATTAAAATCGATAGAAATTCTCCTTCAGCCTTGCATTTGACTTAGTTGTTTTAGCTTTGTCCATATCATACTGAAACTAGTTCAGCAGTTGGTTTTGACGTGAAGATTGTTGATCAAATACAACTGAGAAATTTGTGATTATTTTGTATTTAGATTTTAGGAAGCTGCCTCTAATTGCCAGCATTTTTTATTTCACCATAGTATTTTTTTTTTTTTTAAATAAAATACAGCCATCTCCAATAAAATGTTGCATGTTCCCTGTGTGTTATACATCTCTGGCAGAAAGCCAGTTTAACTGAATTGTTTCCTCCATAGAAGAGCTGATTAGAAAAACTGGCTTGACATGATCTTAAGG
This sequence comes from Leptonychotes weddellii, assembly GCF_054177405.1. Taxonomy (NCBI): domain Eukaryota; kingdom Metazoa; phylum Chordata; class Mammalia; order Carnivora; family Phocidae; genus Leptonychotes; species Leptonychotes weddellii. The sequence goes on along the minus strand of NC_138372.1, from coordinate 66,662,127 downwards.
TATATTTTAGGTATATTTTTCATTTTGTTAAATAGGATAGAATAAAAACCATCATTGTCCTCTAGAACATAAATTTTTTATCTTCCCTTCATGTTTTGAAGATTAAAACAAAAGAAGCAAACACCCTTCTAATGATATTTTAGTGTCTCAAAATAGCTTTCTAAGCCAGGAAAATTAGGGGTATGTGTGACTTTTGCTCCTGAACCTAGGAGTTGTTCGTGAAGTCTCTCTCTGATTTGGGATGAACCCATCCAGGAATGTCTGATTGGTGAGATACCATTATGCACCCTTTCTGTTTTGTCCTAGGTTAGAACTCTGACTAATTAAGCCTGTGACTAGCTACAGCTAGTCTTCCTCATGACCACGCTGACTTCCCTTTGATTTTTTTTTTTTTTTTTGATTTGAATCTCTTCCTTCTTTACCACTGGTCCCATATTTCTTCAGTGGTTTTCTGCTTTTCCCACCAGTGGCAAGCCATCATGATCTGTGAACCTTCATCTATAACAGACAATAATAACTAACACTTGTTGAATACTTATTGTAAACTAGGCATATTTTAAGTGTTTTATATGTATAACTTCATTTAATATAAATGTTGCTTATTTCTGCTGTCCTCAGAGAGTGGGAAGATAAAATGATCCTCAAATGATGTAATGAATGTGAAAATGTTTGTAAACTATAAAAACTACAATTAAAAAACTGTAATTATAAGTTGTTATTAATAGTGATGATAATATATTTATCTTTTCGTTGCTGTTGTCTTTTTGGTTTAATGTAGTTTTGAGTTTATGTTTTTTTGCTGCTGTAGGCTTTGTCCAATGCTCTACCTCATAGGATTACACTTGTCTTACAAGTGTTTAGATAAATCAAATGATATTACATGAGTTAAAGTTTTGACATTCAGATTAACTATTTCTTTCCTCTCTTAGGAAGGAGTAAAAATCACTGGCAGTTCATATTATTATTTGCTCCTAAAGATAGACATCTATTTACTTTCATAAAAATTACAGAAAAGTCTTGGCTCTTTAACGTGACTGAAGTTCCTTCACTCTTGCCTACTAATCTTTGCCAACTTGGCAGTTTAAGGATAGATTTTTATAAAATGCACGTTAAATTTGAATTGTGACAAGGGAATTTCTGTGTGTGTGTGTGTGTGTGTGTGTGTATGTAAAATAGTTTCTTAGCTTCCAAATAATTTTTTTAAAGCGTTGATAGTCAAATTAGTGGAGGAAGAAAGAACCCAAGCCTATTTCTCCATTATGGAAAAAGTTTTATGTGATAGTTCCTTTATTGTCAATTTTCCCACAGTGATTCATTGTCATATTCTTAAATAGAGGGGGAAAATGTATTCTGTATCCTTTATTTTAATTGGGGAATTTCAACTTTTTCTTTTTTATTTGAATATGGAATAGATTGTATTGTAGGTTTAATGCTGAGATCATGAGAATCCTAAAGAACATAATTCTTGAATCTTACACAGCATCAGAGACTTTTCAACTACAATTAAATATAATGCTTACTTCAGCTTCTGAGGTAAATTTTGGAGAAATAGCATCATTGCTGCCTTTTATTTAAGGAGTCAGGGAAACAATCCATACTTGCATTTGGTTTACACAATAAAAGTGAAGTGGAAAGGTCTTATTAGTTAGTATTAGTAATAACAAAGACAGTTTGGGAAAATCATAAGAATTGAGGTTATATAAGGTTGTAGCGTAAATGCTTTGTGATACTGCTCTTCTTGCTATGATATTACGGGCTCTGACTGTGATTTAAGGTTTTTACTGTCTATGCATTAAGGGTAGACAGAATTTAAGACCACATTGTTGATTATTTAGAAAAAAATTATGGTAAGTAAGTTATCTTTCTATTTGGTTTTTAATTTAAGAAAATCTGATAAAATAGTTTATAACTTATTCATATAGCCGTGATAGCTAAGAAAAATTGGACTAAGTTGACATTTCTAAGCTACAGTTTTCAAATATGATTTAAAATTAGTATTGTTAGATTAACATTAAAGGAAAAAAATAAATTGCGGAAGCTTAAATTAAAGATAGTTTTGAGGAGAGCTGTTGCCTTAATTTTTTTTTTTTTTTTAACCATTCCTCTGGTTGTTCATAGTATAGTACATACAGTTTCACATACTTGGTGTAATATACTGATTCATTTTATAGTCCAAGCAGTAGCTACCTAATAATCTTGTCTGGCGATGAAGATATTCTTGAATAAATAAAGTGATGCACAAAAGTCATATAATGTTTTGTTTTAGACTAGGGTCATGATCAAATATATTAACTTATGATTTATAAAATTGAAATTACTGATTTAATAAGTAGTAATACCTATAGTAATAGTCTTCTTTCTATATTAGAACAGCATTAATAATAGGTAAAATCCTGGTTACTAAGAGCACATGCACCATTAGACATAAGAAGTGGGAGCTCTTTTCAAGGGAGGAACAGAAGAAGGCAGGAAAAGTACAACAGTCTAGGTTAAGTTAGTATAATGAAGCTATCTTCCTTAAAAGCTTCTGAGAACAGTTCTGAAGAAAGTAATGCAGTTATGGTATGCTTATAAGATAATAGGACCCCAAATAATACTCTTTTTCAAAGTAGTTACCTTGAGAAAGTTATACATTAAAAATAATGTGGTTGCCAAAAATATTTTGGAACTGTGTAGAATTTGGTGTTAGAAGTTTTAAAACTACACAAGATCAATTTTATTTCCTTATAGACATAGCTTAAAATTATAATTTAAAAACTTAAATTATAAAAGTAATTATGGATTATTTGGAAAAAGGGGAAAGAAAAGGTAATCTTTGTTTTGCATACTAACAAGCCCATTATTCTTTGCAAGTTTCTTTCATGTAGGTTTCTTAGATAAAAGTGATTATAATATTTTATCTGTACATTTAACATCAGATCATAAACATGTTCCTAGGTTGTTATCACAGTAGCTAACATAACAGTGGCATAATAAGCCCCCTTTTTGAGGTGGGGAAATAGGAGTCTTTTAATAGTGTTTCAGCTTTTCATTACGGTAAACTATGAAGTAACTACTATGAAGTACTGATTTTGTTTCATTTAGCTCTAATATCCTAAATATAATAACATAAGAGTTTCAGAATCTCCTTAGTTGGATTGAAATTTAAAATCCCAATCTAGAATGCATTTGACTTTATTCTGCTTTCCCTTGTGGGTTTCATCCAGAGCTTATCCAGGTTTTGTGAGGCCTCTAGGTTTTGTAATTTCGGGGGTCCTTTTTAAGAAAAAGTACAAAATTATAAATATAAAATCATGCCTACGACTTTTGGAAGGGGCCCATGCCAAGTGTATGAACCAAAAGTTTAAACTTTATTAGCTTTATAGTGTAAATCCAATGTGTAATTCCATCCTTCTGATGCCTTATGATACTCAAAGTCCAAGAAGGAAAGTGCTCTCTGATATACTAAAGAACTGTTCTTTTTTTCTTTAAAGTGAATTATTTATCTTTCCATCTATATATTTCTGTCTCTATACCTTGTGAATACCTTGGTTTGTAAAACATTTAGATGAAGTTATAAAAAAACATGGTTGCTGTTGGAGATAACTGCTTGGGTCTGGAGAGCAGATAATTAATCCACCCCCCCCCATTGAAATTCTGTACCAGTTGAGCAAATACATAAGGGAATCAGATGGAGATCAGAAATTTGCAGGTGGAGATCAGAATTTTGGTTGGATAAAGCTGGATTGGAAGGTTTGGCTTAGATGTATCACCACAATGGCCTTCTCAGTACTCTTCATCTCTGAATACGATTTATCCAGCCATTTACTGCACTAAACAACTATAGGCCTCTTGACAGAGGCCAGAATCTAGGCTTTCCTTTAAGTCTACAGCACAGAACAGCAAAAACTGTGTGCATCTTCAGATAAAGACTGGCTCTAAATGAAAAAGAACTTATGCGACACTGAAAAAAGCATGCCCAGTTCTATCTCCCAAATTCACCAGAGAAGTCTATCTTTTACACTCTCTCTCCCCACACTATGAATGTTGTTTTTTTTTTTTTAAAGGTATTAAGGCTTTTAACTTCACAATTTTCCCTAGATAGTAGTTGGCTTTTCAGTTTGGTTCATGGTATTTTTATTTATACCATAGATTTTGATTTTGATATAATTAAAATTAGTCATCCTTTAGGGTTTTTGCCTTTGGTTTTTTATGTGTATATACATATATGTGTATATATTTAAATAAAGATGTAATAAATATATATACAGTTTTATTTGAGTATGTGCTTAATGGTGTTCTGGTTTAATCTTCATTTATTTAAGAGTTTTCATTTCTTTATATAAATTTAGTTTCTAACATCTATAATTTTTTTTTACCTCTGAAGAACTTTTAACATTTCTTGCAGGCAGGTCTACTGGTAACAAATTCCCTCAATTTTTGTTTCTCTTAGACAATCTTGATAATGTCCTTCGCCTTTGAAGAATCATTTTGCTGGATGCAGAATTCTAGAGTGATGTGTTTTTTTTTTTTTTCATTCAACACTTTAAAATATTTTACTTCAGTCTCTTGCATGGTTTCTGAAGAGAATTCTGATATAATTCTTAATGTTGTTCCTCTTAGATAAAGTGTTATTTCCTCTGGTTTCCTTCAAGATTTTCTCTGTCTTTGCTTTTCTGTAGTTTGAATATGATGTGCCTAAGTGTAGATTTTTTCAGTATTTTGTTTGATGGTCTCTGAGCTTTATGGTGTGTGATTTGGTCTGTGTCATCTATTCTGGAAAATTTTCAGCCATTATTCAAAGTTCATCTGTTTTTTTTTCTTTTTCTTCTGATACTTCTATTATGCATATGTTACACATTTTGTAATTGTCCCACAGTTCTTGGATATTCTGGGGGTTTTTTTGTTTATTTTTTCCTCTTAGTTTTTCAGTTTGGGAATTCATATTGATATATCTTCAAGCTTACTGATTCCTTTCTTGGCTGTGTCCAGTCTGTTAGCCCATTAAAGGCATTCATTTCTGTTACAGTGTTAATTGAGTTTTGTCATTTTCTTTTGATTCTTTCTTAGGGTTTCCATATCTCTGCTTACATTGCTTACATTATCCACCTGTTCCTTTATGGTGTCCACTTTTCCATTGAAGCCCTCAGTCTATTAGTCATAGATATTAAATTCTCAGATGTGATAATTCTAAAAATATGTTATATCTGATGCTTGCTTTGCCTCTTCACATGTTTTTTGCTTTTTAGCATGCCTTGTGATTTTTTGATAGCTGGTCATGATGCATTGAGTAAAAGGAACTCAGGTAAATAGGCCTCAGTGTGAGGTTTTATGTTACCTGGCTAGGAGGCCGTATTTACTGATTATTTTAACTGTGGTGTCAGAGGTTAAAATTTCCTCTAATGTCCTTGTCTTTGGGTTTCTCTAGTAACTCCTGAGGCTTGTTTTTCTTTCAACTATTAGATAATTATAAGGTACGAGCCTTATTGTTAGTAGGTAAAGAATGGGAAGAAAGGAAGCGTTCTATTATCCTATAATTAGGTCTAAGTCTTTTTTTTTTTAATTTAGAAATTCTGTTTAATCCACAAGCTTTATATAACTTTAGTTAAACAAACAAACAAAACAAAAACAATGAAAACAAGACACTATTTCAAAGTCTGGGCCCTTCTAGCCTTCCAAATACGAGAGCTCTGAAAGTTGTATGTATCAATTGGAAGAAAAGACAAAATTATGAATGGAGCCATGACATTTCATAAAACAAACTTTTTTTATAACTGAAGGATCCTTCCTGGTCTAAGTCTTTTTTTTTTTTTGGCCTTTTATTTTTTATTTATTTATTTTTATTCTTATGTTAATCCCCATACATTACATCATTAGTTCTAGATGAAGTGTTCCATGATTCATTGTTTGTGCATAACACCCAGTGCTCCATGCAGAACGTGCCCTCCTCAATACCCA
>NC_138372.1:66645907-66655690 GCF_054177405.1 Leptonychotes weddellii | reverse complement strand
AAATTAACAAGTCAGGAAACGACAGATGTTGGCGAGGATGTGGAGAAAGGGGAACCCTCTTACACTGTTGGTGGGAATGCAAGCTGGTGCAGCCACTGTGGAAAACAGTATGGAGGTTCCTCAAAAAGTTAAAAATAGAGCTACCCTATGACCCAGCAATTGCACTACTGTGTATTTACCCCAAAGATACAAAGGTAGTGATCTGAAGGGGTACATGCACCCCAATATTTATAGCAGCAATGTCCACAATAGCCAAATTATGGCAAGAGCCCAGATGTCCATCGATAAATGAATGGATAAAGAAGATGTGGTATATATATACAATGGAATATTACACAGCCATCAAAAACTGAAATCTTGCCATTTGCAACGACGTGGATAGAACTTGAGGGTATTATGCTAAGCGAAATGAATCAATCAGAGAAAGACAATTATCATATGATCTCACAGATATGTGGAATTTAAGAAAGAAAAGAGAGGAGCATAGCAGAAGGAAGGGAACAATAAAACAAGATGAAATCAGAGAGGGAGACAAACCACCTTAATCATAGGAAACAAACCAAGGGTTGCTGGAGGAGAGGTGGATGGGGGGATGGGGTACTGGGTGATGGGCATTAAGGAGGGCACTTGGTATAATGAGCACTAGGTATTATATGCAACTGATGAATCACTAAATTCTACCCCTGAAACTAATAATATAGTCTATGTTAACTAAATTGAATTTAAAGAAAATTTTATAAATTTATTTTATATTATATTTTTATTTATATTATATTTATATTTATAATTTAAATAAAATAAACAGTACAGACAACTGGAGATTCCCTTACTCCCTATCTTTTTTCCCATTGGTATTTGACTTTTATTTGCCCACCCTGTGACTTCCCTTGGTCTAGACTATAATCTGCTTCAGTCTCACACTCCTTGGTGCCAGTCATCTATGAAAGTGGCCCCTCTGCCCTTTCTTTTTATATTTGGCCTCATACTGATTTTTCTCGATTGCTGGGTGCATAAGAGCTTTATCTCTTCCATGCTCTCATGACATTCGAGGTACTGAGGATTAAGACTTCAACATATAAATTAGGAAGGAAGAACACAATTCAGCCCATAACAATGTCAGCAACCTGTTTTCAAGGGAGGTAAGGAAAGAAGGGAGTTGAGAAATTGGGAGGTGGGAAGTAGAACTGTTTGGAGAAACTTCAATGAGACAGGAAAGAGCAAGATTGGATTGGAGCTTCAAAGGAGGATTTGTTTTGTTCTGTTGTAATGTGAGAGAAACCTGAGCATATTTATACACAGAGGGGAAGCTGCCTGTGAAGGAGAAGTAAAATGAGAGAATGTGTGGAGAGGCTTGGCTTCGACCAGAAGGGAAAGCCTAGACCACAAGTGAGAAGAACAAGCAAGCACATAGACAATGTGGTAGGAAGACAGTATGGAAAGTTTAGGGACCTCTGCTTTCTCGGTGACATAGAAGGCCCAGGGCATTCATCAGGATTTGAGAAAGAAGACCAAAACACATAGTGGATATGTTAAAAAAGGTTTGGAAGAGTTGCTGAGGAAAGTAGAAGAAATAGCAGATGGAGGACAGATCTAGAGTTGCATTGATCTTCCTATTTGGAGTCTAACCCTGTATTTTCATTAACCTACTATGTGAGTTTGGCTACATTATCTAATTATTTTTCGTGTTATTCTCATCTGTGAAATAGGGTTAATGATAGCTATGTGAACACTCTGCATTACCGTGAGGATTAAATAAGAAAATGGTTTAGGGGCGCCTGGGTGGCTCAGTTGGTTAAGCGACTGCCTTCAGCTCAGGTCATGATCCTGGAGTCCCGGGATCGAGTCCCGCATCGGGCTCCCTGCTGGGCAGGGAGTCTGCTTCTCCCTCTGACCCTCCCCCCTCTCATGTGTTCTCTCTCTAAAAATAAATAAATAAAATCTTAAAAAAAAAATGGCTTAATTTTCAGTGACATTAGTAGCATTCTGTTTCTTGTTTTTTTATTTTTTAAAGATTTTATCTATTTACTTGACAGAGAGAGAGATCACAAGTAGGCAGACAGGCAGGCAGAGGGAGAGGGAGAAGCAGACTCCCCCCCGAGCACGGAGCCCAATGTGGGACTCTATCCCAGCACCCCGGGATCACGACCTGAGCCGAAGGCAGCCACTTAACTGACTGAGCCACCCAGGCACCCCCTGTTTCTTGATTTACTCAACACTAGTACCCTGGTTTAGCTAACTAGTTCTAACTCCTTTTTCTTTATTCAAGCTTCACCTGCGCCATTTTCAAGGGCATGCTTGTCTGATTATATAGACTTGGTAATGGTATTCCCATTTTCCATTCAAAATTTAAGCCTGGAGGGGTTACCCTGCCCATGGAATCTTAACTATATCCAGAACATCCCAAATAAAGCCTGCCTTTTCTCAAAGAAAATAAAACATACACATACCAGAACATTTTCAAATTAAAATAGGCACAAATAGACCTATATCTGCCAAGAATAATCTCTGCTCTACTCCAAGCTGGTTTATAGGATTGTAAATTGAGACCAGCCTTTGCTACTTATTCTATAGGGGCAGTGAGTCAGGATTTCCTGAAATTAAACAATCAGGTAAAATGCATTAGTGGCGGGCGCCTGGGTGGCTCAGTTGGTTAAGCGACTGCCTTCGGCTCAGGTCATGATCCTGGAGTCCCGGGATCAAGTTCCGCATCGGACTCCCTGCTCAGCAGGGAGTCTGCTCCTCCCTCTGACCCTCCCCCCTCTCGTGTGCTTTCTCTCATTCTCTCTCTCTCAAATAAATAAATAAATAAAAATCTTTAAAAAAAAATAATTAAAAAAAAAAAGAAAATGCATTAGTGTCTTCTAAAAGACCTCATGCTTCCTTGTGCTAAGAAATTAACCTGTTTTCTACTTGGCAGCTCTTTGATATTCACCAGTGACCTTAGTTAAGGTCCTCCCATCAGCCTCAGAGTCAGTATGACACTATAGCTAAAATTCATCAATGAGAATTTATGTTGTTCTAGAAACCTAAAAGCCAGGTGCTGACTGCTGCCTATCAGTGAGAAGGTCGGAGTCCAAGTCTGATTCATGATTTGTTTTTGGTCAAAGCTTCACGAGCTATTAGAATGAGTTCAATCCCTTGCCTCGATTAACCCAATTATAACCTAGTCTAGGTCCCACTTTAACAGTAATTCCTAATTGCTAATCCCTGCTCTCATTCTACCTGATCTTTCTTCTTCTTTTTTTTTTTAAGATTTTATTTATTTATTTGACAGAGAGAGACACAGCGAGAGAGGGAACACAAGCAGGGGGAGTGGGAGAGGGAGAAGCAGGCTTCCCGCTGAGCAGAGAGCCCGACGCGGGACTCGATCCCAGGACCCTGGGATCATGACCCGAGCCGAAGGCAGACACTTAACGACTGAGCCACCCAGGCGCCCCCTACCTGATCTTTCTATGCCAATTTCACTTTTGTCTTGGAATACCTTTTGCTTTCAGCACACTCTTCCTAGTTCTCTTCTATCCTTCATTGGTTATTCTCATCTGCCTGCCCGACAGATAGCCCTCCATTGCCTACCCTCCGGCTGGTGTCAGAAATTCAAATGACAGCAGGGGCCAGGCTAGGCAGGCAACACACAGGTCAGATATAATTAATAGGGAGTGATGATAACTCTGGTAAAGAGCAAATGCATGCTCCATACAAGGGCCCCCACAAGTGAAAGTTTCTTAAACACCATCTTGGCCAAAAACCCTTGCATGGACTGCATTAGGTTGTACAGCTCTTTAGTGCCTGTGGTCCTCAGGACCCCAGTCTTGCTGTCCAGGGTTCTGAGGGTAGGACCCATGTACAGGGCGTTTTATAGACCACGTGACCCCTGCAAAGTTAAACAGCAATCACTCCTGACTGAGTTTAGGGGCTTTGGGTAAGTGGCCTAATGGGATTTACTTTTAATCTATAAAAGAGACTTCCCTAGAGACTTGTTTGACGGGACACAAACCTTTTACTAAGTGGCAGTGACATCATTTAGATCTTAAAAGTTTTCCAAAGGGCCCTTTCTGTTTCTGCAACATGGAAGTGTCACCTCCACGCATCCGGAGGTCCCGTCATCTGTGCCACCCACCCAGAGTTCACTTACACCATACACTTGGGCAGAACTCATGAGGGAACATCTTAGTTCCTAACAAGGGAAGAATTCACCTTCTCTACCCAGAAATGGGAGTTTTTTATGCTCTGCCGGTGCCGTGTTGGAAGATTCTATCCCCCTGGGCTTAGCTTTACAAATATGTGTGTAACATCTCTGCTCCCTGAAGTTCAATTTTCTTTTTTAAAGATTTTATTTATTTATTTGACAGAGAGAGAGATAGTGAGAGCAGGAACACAAGCAGGGGGAGTGGGAGAGGGAGAAGCAGGCTCTCCACCGAGCAGGGAGCCCGATGTGGGACTCGATCCCGGGACCCTGGGATCATGAACTGAGCCGAAGGCAGATGCTTAACGACTGAGCCACCCAGGCGCCCGAAGTTCAATTTTCTATGAGAAAATTTGTTTCAGAGAAGAATCTGAATGAAAATCTTACCTCCAAAGGTGCTTTCTCTTATACAGACGAGACATTTGAAAAAAATAGACTATTTTGCAAGAGTTCTTGAAACGATGCAGTCTCACCCAGCGTTCATGTTTGCTGAAACTGCTGCACATACACCAGAGGAATTACTCTAGAGACCAGAGAATAAAAAGACCCTGTGGTTCTTCCACAAGGTGTCATCACCAGCTGGGCAAGGCCAGTGCAGTTTAGCTCAAGAACCACTGGTCCTCATTTTCCAACGTTCCAAACAAGTGAACTCTAGTTTGAAATAAAAGAGGACCCAGGTTAATTAGGAGACAAAAAGAGACACAGGAAGCAGCATAAGGGCAAAGTTCAGGCTTCCCACACCCTTCCACACCAGCTTGGCCACCAGTCCTCTGTGTCCTCCACCTTAATCCCTTCTGCATACCAAAGATTAAAATACCATGCCTTTGCATCAAGTCCTTTCTTGAAGCAGTTACTCCATGTCCACCCTTCTCCAGCTCGCCGGCTTGCCCTTGCTCTCCAGCCTTGCCTCCAACCCGGATACAAATTCTCTCCTCGTCTAGTGTTGCCTGCGTACCCTGCTAGAGTCTGAGGCCCACAGGGCAGGGGCCCTGTTCCTCCTACTAGCATGGCATTCACAGGGCTGCGTCCAGAGTTAGGCACGGAGGACGTGCCTCTTAAATACCCGTCAGAGTTAATGGAATGTTCATTCATAGTGCCAGGTCTTTGTCCCAGTAATTCTATCTGGAATGTCTTCACTCTTCATCTCCAAATTCTCAAGCCCACATTCATCTCTGTCATGGGCTGGATGTCTGCATCCTCCTCCCCTCTCCAAAAATATTCCTATGTTGAAATCCTAGCCCTCAGTGTAATGGTATTAGGGTGTGAAGCCTTTGGGAGATGCTTAGGTCATATAAGTGGAACCCTCATGAATGAAATGAGTACCCCTATAAAAGGGACCCGAGAGCGCTCTTACCCCTTCAACTCTGTGAGGACACGGCAAGAAGACGGTTATCTAGGAACCAAGAAGCAAGGGCTCACCAGACACGGAATCTGCTGGTGCCTTGATCTTGAACTTCCCAGCCTCCAGAACTGTGAGAACTTTATGTCTGTTATTTATTAAGCCCCCCAGTCTATGGTATTTTGTGATAGCAGCTGGCTGACCTTAGACAATCTCATTCTCTGTAGGGGAACGGCGTTTCAAATTTGCTCTGTACAATTTAGTGTTTGAATATATCCCATACTGGTGATATTCCTTCAATTTCCAGGTGAAGATGTGGTCTGTTAAGTTTTTTGCTGCTCCTAACATGTTCGGTTGTTCAGTGAACACTGGGAACTTGGTAAGTAGATATTCATAATACCTGCAACTTGTCAGGAGGGGCTGCACTTAAGTTTGGGGACCAAGACGGCCATTCAGCTTTCAAGTAAGTCAGCTTCATTCCAGCAAAGTCTGAGTAACTGCAAGGAATTGGTCAGAAAGGACAGAACAAGCAGTCCTGGTCCAAGGAACAGAAGATCCTCCTCATAGGAGGTCATTTCCTAGGAAGTGTGGGAAATTTCCTTGGCAGTAATATTTGGGTCTTTTCTAAAGATCCAAATCTTCCCCTCCACACAACACCCCTCTCACTCCTGTTTTCATGAGGACTGATTAAGAGCCCTTCTATGGGGTTATTAGCATTTGTGGAGGACCCCCTCTGGGATCATTCAGAGGAGTTTTTGGTCTCTTGTGGACTGCTTGCTCTAAGGCAAAGCCACATGGGGGTACTTGTTCCTCTTTTGTGACAAGGAGATAAACACCAGTTAAAATCCTACTTCGGAGGCAGTGACACGTGACCCTAAACCACTAGCAACTGCAGAATGGACTTAGAAAGGGAATTCCGACCCCCCCACCCAAGTTTCTGCTCAATGACAGAAATGACCAATTTCTCTACCATTAGGCAATCAATCTGTGACACACAAGATTAATTAAGGTCATATTTGATCAAATAGAAGCTTTTATCAGGACTCTTTCCATTGGATTGCTATAAATCTGACTCACACTAGCCTAAGCCAAAAAGGGAATTTAGTGGCAAACCTCATTGAGAAGCCCCAATGTTGTCTGACTTTAGGCTTGGCCGTAGGGCGGAAATTGGCAAACTATGGCCCATTGTCCGCTTTCGTAAGTAAAATTTTGCTGACATACAGCTATGCTTGTTCTCAGACATATTTTCTATGGCTGCTTTCAAGCTACAACAGCAGCATTGAGTACTTGCAAGAGAGACCTGATAGCCCGCAAAACCTAAAATATTTACTATGTAGCCCTTTCTAGGAAAAGTTTGCCAGCCTCTGGCCTTGGGGCTCAAATCATGTCATTAGGATTCTCTACCTCTTGGCTGTGACAGTTGTCTGAAATGGTTTAACTTTTGGGCATCATATATGTCCCCAACAACTCCAGTAACTCTTGCAAAAGTCCTAGGATTTACTCTCAACTGACAGCTTGGGGAGTTTCCCACCCTTGGATTGATGCCTGAGGCTAAGAGGATGGATTTACACTGATTGGCTTAGGCCTAGGTCATATCATTAGCCCTGCTGCTGGGCTTGGGTCAGCCACGTCCAAGCCACAGGGACTGAACAAGGGAGAGGCTCTCCAAGGGGAAAGATGCTAGGAAGGCAAAACCTACAAATGCCCATTACAAAACTTCTCCCTCCAGTTCATGGCTGGGCACATTCTGATCCTGGACATTTCTCAAGGCCTGTCACCGAGACCTTTCTGTGATTTCATAGACACTTAAAGAATTATTAGTAATAACAACCAGTTGTTATTGATGAGGTTCCAGCGCCAAACACTATTCTAAACACTTAATAAATATTATCCTCATTGATCTTCCCAACAGCTCTTAAAAATTAGGTCTTTTCCATTTTACTAATGAAGCAACTAAGGAGGAGATGTTTAATCACAACTTGTCCTAAAAGTCCCAGCAGCAGAATTGGAACCTAGATTTATCAAACTCTGAACTTGAGTTGTGCTGAATTCCCTCCCAGCCTGGTAGATCCTCACATTTCTGAGAAACCCCTATCACACCCTCAGTGCCTGAATAATACTTGAGTACAGAACTGGGGATGAGGAGGCCTGAGTTCTAGTGGACAGCTCTGCCACTAAGTCACTGGGAGACTTAACAAGTTACTTACTGAGGTTTTGGAATCTCCGTTTTCTCATCTGTCATGAATAGTTTCAACTACTAGAACTACGTAGAACTATGGTCTACAGAGCAGAAAGGCTTGCACGGCAATGCCTTAGAGTCTGCAATAGTGGGTGAGGGGATGCTCCCTCCATACTCATTCCATAGCGTCATTTCCATTGCTTTCTATCAGGCTTTTTCTTAAGCTTAATATACAAAAATAAAGGTTTCTATTGAGAAAAAAAATAACCATGAGACCAGTAGATCTCCAAGATCTCTGCCAGTATTCTTTGCTTGTTCTTGCAAATCCCCTCTTTTTCTCCACCCTGCTCTATGTCCTGGGAGACTCATCTGTACGGGTTGCACCAACAGGTTCCCTGTCCTCTGGCTTCCTACTGGGTTTGGCCAATAAAAGAGAATACCAGAAAAACAAATGATGGAAGGAGATAGAGGTTGGGGTATTAATTCTCAGTGGCTAAGTTCAAAGACTACAGCTCCTGTCGGGTAGTCCTCTTCAGATTTGGGTGAATGTGTCATTCTATGGCCCCATCTGATCTAGAGGTGGTAATGGCTCACTGCTGTTGCTAATCCTGGGGTACATCACCATCCTTGGGAAACCTATTGCAATGAAAATGTGTCTATGTCGGGGCGCCTGGGTGGCTCAGTCGTTAAGCGTCTGCCTTCAGCTCAGGTCATGGTCCCGGGGTCCTGGGATCGAGCCCCACATCGGGCTCCCTGCTCCGCGGAAAGCCTGCTTCTCCCTCTCCCGCTCCCCCTGCTTTGTTCCCTCTCTCGCTGTGTCTCTCTCTGTCAAATAAATAAAATATTAAAAAAAAAAAAGAAAAAATGTGTCTATGTCCATACTTTTGTAAATGGCCCCTTCTTTAAATATTCCTCCTTTGTCCATTTTGAATGGGCCATTAGAACCCTGACTGTATAATCTAATCTATGATTCTATGCATAGTAAACTTAGGTTCACCTACCCCATATCTATTCCTACACCACTTAAATGTCTGCTAAATGCCAGGCACACTTGACACTGGATAGTTCTTCTAGCTCTACCATTCTTTCAGCCTTTGACTCAAAATCCTTTATCAGAATTTTTTTTAAAGCAGAACTAGGCTAAAGATAGAAAAATAAACTGACATCTGGGGATTTCTTTCCAAATATCAAAAAGAGTAGGCACATACTTTTCCCAATTGTTATTGCTTTTATTTCTTAACTCCTCCATTTAACAAACATTATGGCGTACCTGTATTCTAGGCATTTGGGTTGTCTCTGGAGATATAGGCTCAGCACAAATGTCAGAGATTTTACAGACCCATGAAGGAAAGAGGTAAATTTACCTATCATATTCGTGATTCACTTTCAGACTTGCAGAGATATCCTGCAGCATCAAAGACGGCTCAGAATCAATCTTTTTTTTTTTTTTTTAAGACTTTATTTATTTTACAGAGAGAGAGATACAGCGAGAGAGGGAACACAAGCAGGGGGAGTGGAAGAGGGAGAAGCAGGCTTCACACTAAGCAGGGAGCCTGATGTGGGGCTCTATCCCAGGACCCTGGGATCATGACCTGAGCCGAAGGCAGACGCTTAACGACTGAGCCACCCAGACGCCCCTCAGAATCAATCTTTCAATAAGGATTGCAATGAAAATGTGTCTGGTTAACTTTAGCTACTCGAAATAAATTTTACTGTTAATATATAATAGGTTTCTAAAATGAATTCTCATTCATTTGGATTCTACTGATTTAGATTTTAATTCATTAAAATATTCATCTTCACAACTGATTGGAATTTCTAAATATGGTAATTCCTTCCTCTGCAAATTATCAGAGCCTTTTTCATTAAGGAATTCAGTATAAAATTTTAGGGTTAGTTGGATTAAGACAAATACATAAAGAATTTAAAATAATGTAAAAATAATGGAGAAATAGGAGAACTGTGAGAAGCATTATGCTCAGAGAAAGGAGGACAGTAAGGATATAATATTTGAATTGTAGGGCCAGGGAGGATTGGTTGATAGAGCTTGAAAGAGGGAGAGAAGTGTTCCAGATCAAGAGA
>NC_138372.1:66603781-66645807 GCF_054177405.1 Leptonychotes weddellii | reverse complement strand
CCGGGACTCCAGGATCATGACCTGAGCCGAAGGCAGTCGCTTAACCAACTGAGCCACCCAGGCGCCCCACTATAAATAGTTCTATTTGACTATAATGCACGTGTGGGAGACATCTATTATTTTAACCACTCAACAACCACAGCTATTCATGTAGTTGTGGTAAATAATGATTCTACATATTATACTTCGAGAATAACCCTCCCTAGTGTTATCTGATTAGATGGGAGACAGGTTGAAACCTTCCGTTTCTAGGGTGGGCCTTGCTTGGTCTCAGTTAATCAGCACATCTAGCTCACAGGCCAAAGTGATTGCTCTAAATTGGCTTACATACTTGTCACTGAATCAATGAGAATCAAATGCCGGACTTCTATTTGAATGTGGCAGAGATCTAGCAAGAATTCACCTTTGAGAGTTCTCTTTCCACTGGATTTGAAGTTAAGAGGATGTAGAGGCAGGAGCTACTGCAGTCAGCTCGTGACAGTGAGGGGGAAAGAAAAAAATCTAAGAATGAAGCTAGCAGAGAAGATAAAGCATCTTTGAGACAGAGAGACAGATCTCTGATGTACTGCTGAAGCTGAAGAAATTCTTGCATATTCCATTAACCAACCAATTATTACATTTATCAATACAATCCCTTTATTTCCTAAGCCAGTTTTAACTGGGATTTCTAGGTCTACATGTAGAAGAAAGGAGTGATAAGACTGGAAAGAGAGTTTGAAACCACAGTACAAAAGACCTTGAATACCAGGTTTTGGACTAGATTCAATAGCAAGAATTTTTGCAAGGATGGACATAATTCTTAGATTTTCCTTCAGTGTGTGCAAAGCACTTTCACACAAATTTCTCACTACATCTTTAGTTACCCAATGCAATACATATTATTCACAATTCATGAACAAGGAAATGGAGTCCCAGGAACATTAAATGACTTGCTTAAAGTCATGCAGCTCATGAAAGAGAGAGCAAAGCCTCCATCTTGGATCTTTCATTCTGAATCCATGATGCTAATACCAAAGCTGTCTCACCAACATGTGCAAAGTGCTAAATCTGAAGATCTCAGAGGATTCTCAACCACAAAGATACCTCTCTGGTTTCATGACCTATCAGTATTGTAACTGATGTAACTTTTGGACAGAATGAGATGATTCTGGTACAGATCTCTTCTGATCCTAGGAAACATCTAGAGTATGTTGCCATGGAAAGAACATGTGCTTCAAATACATAAAACACTTGACTACTCCTTAACAGTATGGCCATTGGGCAAGTCACTTAATATTTCCTCATTTATAAAATGCTGATGACCATAATTCCCACTTTGTTGGGTCAATATGAGAACACTAACATGGAAAGTTCCTGGCACAGAACACGCATTCAGTGAACATTAGTTCTTTATTATGGAGGGTCACAGAAACAAGGGTTTTTTTTTTTTTTTAAATGTTTTATTTATTTATTCATGAGAGTCAGAGAGAGAGAGAGAGAGAGAGGCAGAGGCAGAGGGAGAAGCAGGCTCCCCGCCTAGCAGGGAGCCCGACGCGGGGCTCAATCCCAGGACCCTGGGATCATGACCTGAGCCGAAGGAAGATGCTTAACCATCTGAGCCACCCAGGCGCCCCAGAAACAAGGTTTTTGAATCAGACAGAAGTGGGTTCAAATCCTGACTCTGCTCCTAAAGTAGCTACACGACCCCAGCTATACAGTAAGCTTCAGGATGGCAGGGACCATGCCTGTCCTCATTCCTGCTGAATCTACAATGGCCCTAAGAGGCAGTCAGTAAATGCTTGAATGAATTTAAGCAAATGACTTAAGTTTGCTTTTCTTTTTTCTTGATTTATTTATTAGAGAGAGAGAGAGAGCGTGCATGTGCACAAGTGAGGGGAGGGGCAGTGGGAGAGAATCTTCAAGCAGACTCCCTGCACAGTGCTTGATCCCATGACCCAGGAGATCGTGACCGGAGCCGAAATCAAGAGTCCGACGCTCAACCAACTGAGCCACCCAGGCGCCCCAGCAAATGACTTAAGTTTTCTAAGCCTGAATTTTTTTTAAAAATTGAGATAATAGGGGCGCCTGGGTGGCTCAGTCGTTAAGCGTCCGCCTTCAGCTCAGGTCATGATCCCGGGGTCCTGGGATCATGGGCTCCGTGCTCGGTGGGAAGCCTGCTTCTCCCTCTCCCACTCCTCGTTTGTGTTCCCTCTCTCGCTGTGTGTCTCTCTGTCAAATAAATAAATAAAATCTTTAAAAAAAACCCCTGAGATAATATACAAGACTATTGTAAGAAATGAAGGATACAATACATATAAGACGCTTAGCTCAACGCCTGGCCCACAGTAAGTGCTCAGTAAATAGTATTTGCAGCTAATTTCTATTGCATGCTTACAATGTATCTATCACTGTTCTAAACACTCTCTATATTCATTCACCTAATTCTCAACCCTCCCCTTTCCCCATTTTACAGATAATAATAAAAATAGGGCTGCAATTCATTTATCTAAATACGTGATGCTGCTTTAGGCCCCAAGACTTGTGAGTCCAACTCTTTCTTTTCTTTTTAAGGTTTGGGCCCCTCAAGGCATCTAATTCAGGGTCTGTTCAATGAGGGCGTCTCTTTTTTCTCTTTTGCATTATGAGGAAGAAATAAAAGCTTCTTTCTTTAAAAACACAATGAAGACTTTCTCCGGTCCTCCTCCTCCTTCCCCCATTATTTCCAGAGAGTGAGGTCGGACCGCCTGAGGTTTTGTCTGGCAGGAGCCCTTGAATTGCAAGACCGCCAACCGCTGCGTGAGCCCGCCCCGCCTTTGCCCTTTGCCGGCGGACTTAGCAGCAGCGTCGGACCTCCCAGTTCCAGAGGGCGCTCGGTTTTGCTTGTTCCCTGAATTGCCTGCTGCCATCTGCTGGCCAAATTAAGTTAGAATAACCGCGTTGATGTTTTCCGAGCTCCCGAAGGAAGCTCCGGCTGTTTCTCAGCACAGGGGCCGCCCCCAGACGCAGTGTGAGCGGACCCACCAGCCGGGCTAGCCCTGGCGGGCCTCAGTTCCGGCTTAAGTGCTCAGGCAAACAGGGCTGACAGCAGATTCCCACTCAGGAACACAGAGGTGAATTTTTATTTCACCTCACAGGTGAAGGCAGGGGACCTCGCAAACCATTATCCCTAAACGAATCTTCCTCCCATCCTACAGCTGTGCCATCGTTTCCGGGGCCAGGTGTTTCACCCCCCTTCACCCCACCCCACCCCCCATCTCCCACCAACCTCCCTGACATTCTTTCATCCCCACTAATGACTTGCACAAGACTCAGATTACCAAGATGATCATCTATGAATTTTTTTGGGGGGGGGGCTGGTCAACCATTCCACTGGAAAAGTTATCAGAATAGTAAAAGAAGTCCCCTATATCCTTCTCCTAGAGGCCCCACTCAAGTTTTCCCAGTTGTTTCGGTAGCTCCTTTATAACAACGGAGTCAACCCAGAATCACAGGTTGCTCCAGTTGTCATGTTTTTCCAGTATCATCCAGTCTGGAACATTCTTCATTTTTTTTCCTTGAAGGTCTATTACGATTTCCATGACCTTGGCATTTTTAAATAAATTACATGCCAGTCATTTTTGTAGACTGTCCTTCAATTTGGCATTTGTCTGATGTTGTCTCAGGATAAAACCCAGCTTATGCATTTGGGGCTAAAATAGAACACATGCTATGTCTTTTCATTGTATCCTATCTGCTGGCACACAGTGTCTATTCATCGGTTCTGATGGTGTTCGTTTTGGTCATTTTCATTAAGAGTATCTGTCAGATTTCTCTACTGTGAAGTTACTCTTTTTTATAATTGCATTAGTTTCCTATTGCTTCTGTAACAAATTACCACAAGTGTGTTATCTTACCTCTCTGGAGGCCACAAATCTGATGGGTTTCCTGGATCTAAATCAGTGTCAGCAGGGCTATGTTACCAACGAAGGCTTGAGGAGAGGATCTGTTTCCTTGCTTTCTCCAACTTCTATAGGCCACCTGCATTCCTTGGCTCATGGGCCTTCCTCCCATCTTCAAATCTTTCTCTGACTCTGACCCCTGCTCCCTCTCTCATACCTCTTTGTCTGCCTCCCTTTCACTTATAAGGGCACTCGTGATTCCATTGGGACCACCTGGATAAACTCCTGACGTCAAGATCATTAACTTAATCACATCTGCTAAGTACCTTCCGCCGTGTAAGAAAACACGCTCACAGGTTCTGGGATAGTATGTGAATGTCTTTGAGGGGCTGTTAATGCCGCCTACCGTGCTAATTAATCAATATTTCATGGAGAGATATTTTGAGACTATGGAAACTTCTGTTACTTATCCTACTTTCACCCTGAGTTTTAGCATCCACTGATGTTTCTTGCCTGATTAATTATTACTATAGTTATTACTGATACTATGATTTTCTAATTCTATCATCCTTTCCACATTTATTAGTTGGTGTTCTACTGTAAGGGGACGCTTTCTCTTTTCTCCATATATTTATCCATTCACTCACTTACTTATATCAGTGTGGACTTCTTAGGTTCCTTATTTTGTTTCATAGATTAGGATCCATTATTATGGGTATTTGTCCCGGATTTGGCCAGTGGGAGCCTTTTGAAGTTGCCTTTTATGTCCTTTTAACATTCCCTGTCATTCTTTGGGCTCTTCCTTACTTTCTATTAAAAGTAGATAGTCCAGGCTCATCTTGTCATTTCTTTGCTCCAACCCTGAAATCAGCCATTTCTCCAAGGAGCCCTGGTTCCTTCTAGTGGAGAGAAATGCTCAGAAACCAAAATCTGGGCAGTACATGTGCTCATTGTTACTGGAATATCACTGCTTCCAACTCCTTTCAGGGGGCAGAGCTAGGAAATACACATTTACATTTCTCTATTTCTGTCTACCTGTAAAGAGTGAAAACCGAGAGTTCATAATGATGTCTACAATTCTAATTTACCACCACGGGATTCATTTTTTAGGTTTTCTTTTTTGCATATTTATGCTGCCTTTGTGAGAAAACTGAGTCACCCTCAATCTATGTGGTTTATTTGCTCAATCTTCCTGTATGTAGTTGATCTCCTGACCCCGCTATAGCGAGCTCCCCATTTTGTGTAGACCACGATCCCGGCTCAGGCCTGCCTCCTCCCCTCAGCCTGCTCACCCTGTTTGTATCTGCCTAAGTGCTTTTGGGGGGAAAAGGAAAAAAGAAAGACACCTGCAGGGATTTTTTTTTTTTTAAGTGAAGGGAGGGGAGGGAAAGAGGAAAAGACAGTTATACACATTTTTAATGGTCATCTCTTATTTACCACTCTTGTAATTCATTGTTTGTTTAAATATTATTTTCTCCATTAAAATTTAAAGTCCATGGAGACAATGACCATGGGTGCCTTGCTCACTGTGGATTGAATCCCCAAGGCCTATCACATAGTAGGCACTTAACATATTTTAAAATAAATGATTAAGTCATGTAAAGCAATAAGAGCAAAATTGTAAATATTGAACAGTTTATAACACAACAAAGGGCCCACCATCTAAACAGTTACCAGTGTCTACATAGCCCAAATCACCTGTGACCTTTTTCAACTAGAAACCAAATATTGACACCTTAAATAAATTTGCTTCTTAGAATTTTCTCTGCGGCTGAGTGCCCCGGGATAAAGAGATCCCATTTATTGAGACTTTATTGTTATTAAACATTTCTTTGGTTTTGGATTCTACTGTTATTTCAAACAGATTTTTTAAACAAGCATTTCAGTGCAAAGTAGTATTATAAGACGATTTCAAAAATCATTGTCCTGCAGCATTTGGTTGAATTGATGTTGGCAGCATAGGCAAGACAATGGAGTCTTCCAGAGTTTCGTTGTGAGAAATAACCGCCATCCTACCTAGCATTGTGCCAACACAACGGGCGTATTCCTTCATGCCAGGTCTGTCCCATCATTCTCCTACAAGCATTTTTAAAAATAACTGTAGGGGTGCCTGGGTGGCTCAGTCGTTAAGCGTCTGCCTTCGGCTCAGGTCATGATCCCAGGGTCCTGGGATCCAGCCCTGCATCGGGCCCCCTGCTTCAAATCCCATCTTCAGGAGCCTGCTTCTCCCTCTCCCCCTCCCCCTGCTTGTGTTCCCTCTCTCGCTGTCACTCTCTGTGTCAAATAAATAATCTTTAAAAAAAAAAAACAACTGTAATTATTTGTCCCCAGCTTCTGCCAGCCAATGTCAAAGACAGTCTTAACTCTACAGAGCCTCCCTTCTCCCCTCTGTGTTTCCTCTCAGCCTCTCAGTCCTAATGCATTCGTGCTTTCCCAGAGAACAGGCGTCCTTTTCAGTGACTGATGGAAATGAACAGCAGGATTCTCTCAGAGGGCATGTCAGGAAGTGAGGGAACAGGGTGAAACAGCTGTTGCAAGGGCTGGAAGCACAAAGGGCTACAACTTTGAGCATAGAGAGCCATACTTTCTTCCCTCTCTCAGAAAATCTGCCTCTCAGGGGTCACTCTGGTTCGGTGGATAAGGAACAGAAGTGGTGCTGCCTTCCAGAAGCCACAGCATCAGCGAGGAGCAGGAGGGGGGCTGAGTGCAAGAACTCAGCCTCTCACCGGTCTCTGTGGTGAACCCCACCACCACCACCCCCAGGGTCCCCTGCTTCGGCCATGGCTGCCTGGCCGTGTAGACCCAGGAAAGGTAAAGGATTAGAAATCCCGAGGGCTACTTCTCACTCCAGGCCCTGGCGAAAGCAATGACCTGACCTCCCCACGTTTAACTGTCTCCTTTGCAACCAGATTTTCCAACCCAGTGGTTCTCAACTCTGGCTGCCTAGAATCGTTTTTATTAAAATCCCAGTGTCCAGGAACTACCACCACCGATTCTGATTTAATTGGTTTAGGTGGGGTTCAGGCCCAAGTCCATTTGAAAGTGGCCCTGGGGTTCCTGGGTGCAGCCAGGGCTGAGAAGCACCATCCTCACCCTTGTCCTTGTCTGGGTGTGTGAGGATGAAACCAGGAACACCAGGGAGCATACACTTTCCCTCAGCACAGTGGTTCTCTCCCTTGACACACAATAGAATCACCTAGGGATCTTTCTGAAATCCCACTGCCCAGGCTGCTCCCCAGGTGAATTACATCATAGTCTCTGGGGATGGGATCCGGGATCTGTGTCTTTTTAAAGCTCCTCAGGAGATTAAAATGGGCAGCTGAGTTTGACCACCACTGAGTTTGAGTGTTTCCCACTGTCTTCCGAAATGGTGCTTCTCAGCTGTCTGTGGTGAAAGACTAGCTTTGTTTGTTTGTTTGTTTGTTTTTAACGTTTCATTCTTTGCTGATAATTTTGTAAATTACAATAAAAATGCATCACTAGAGGGGCGCCTGGGTGGCTCAGTCGGTTAAGCATCTGACTCTTGATCTCGGCTCAGGTCCCAATCTCAGGGTTGTGAGTTCGAGCCCCGTGTTGGGCTCCACAGTGGGCATGGAGCCTACTTAAAAAAAATGCATCACTAGAAAAAATGAGATTTAAAGAGCAGACATAAAAAATACAAGCCCAGATATTTTAATTATTAGATCGAAAATCACATAATTGCTGTTAAGTTTCTAAATGGTCTTGATTTCTGTACTTATGGACTGTTAACAGCTTGGGAACCAGTGCTGGTCGGTGGGTCGGTGAGCCACACTTTGAGTAACAGTGTTCTAGAAACACCATTACAGGAATTATAGGTAGATGTTGTATGTGGGAGAGGAAATGAAATAGATTTGATAAATATGGTAGACTATATTTCTAGTTTAGGCCATCAAGGGTCCTAGACTGTTAAGGACTCTGAGAAGTTCTGAGGTAACAAACATCATTTCATTTAATTAATTAATTAATTAATTTTTTAAGTAGGCTCCATGCCCACTGTGGGGCTGGAACTCACAACCCTGAGATTGGGAGTCACATGCTCTACTGACTGAGCCAGCCAGGTGCCCCTGTTTCATTTTATTTAATTCATGGTTTTCCAATCTTATAGGATGGGGACCCTTCTCCCCGACCCAGCAGCTCTATTACACGTATATAAAGTGTAATCTAACTATTTAGTCTCAGTCTTATGAGGCACGCAGACTCACCAAAAAGAGAGACACATCTTAGCAGAGTTATTTCCCTGCGTTGCCCTAAGCCCAGCTGTGTCTCACTCATCTGTGGCTCCAAACTCAGGGACCAGCATTTGCCACTACCCAGTGACGTCCAGGTAGTTATCAGGTCCTGCCAAACCTTCCCTGTGTTGGCGTCTGTCCCCTGGCTCTACCCGAACACCACCGTCTCTCTCAGATTGCTGAAACCCTCCTTGCTGGTCTCTCTGCCCTTGCTGGGCCCGCCTTGCTCTGATCTGCTCTTGACACCAAAGCCTGACTGATCCTGAGGAAACTCCCTCCGGATCAGCCCACTCCCCTGCCCACAACTCCTCTTGGCTGCCCATTGTCTTCAGTGCTGCACCCTGACTAGCAGCGCCCTCTGCCTGTCCCTCCATCACTTTCATCACTCCCCACGGGTCCACACTGAACTAGTAGCAATCCCCTAAATACAGAGACGCTTCCTCTAGCTGTTCTCACCTCTCTTCTCTCACCCTGCTCTCTCTGCCTATTAGGTCTTCAGGGTCAGCCTTGATGGCCCCGCCCAGGGAAGCTTCCCCACACCGACCAGCGTAGGTGGGTATCCCTCTCCTGTGCTCCCTCTGTACTTACCGTACAGACTGGGTTTTGACTGGCTGTTGACCCCACTAGACTTGAGCTCTCCAGGACAGGTTGACTTACTCATCGTCTATCCTCGGCACCTGGCACTCTGCCTAGCACAGGCCAGGTCATCAATACATACTTGTGACGGAATGGATTGATGAGGGAGCGGATGAATCCCATGCCATCTGTGCCTGACCTACAGGAGCCCCAGAAGTCCCCTGAAGATTGCCTTTCAGCATCTCAGAAAGTCCTCAGTCCCAGCGCGTACCTCTGTTCAAACTTCGTCGTCAGTCCAGCTGCCGAAGGGCTCTTCTTGTTTCTCTTCCCTGGATTCTGACTCTCTGTTCAGCTCCTTCAGGCTGACAACTTTGTGGGATGATCTGCCTGGTTTATAGTTTGGGTTTTGCCTTGTCAAAACTGCCTCTCAGATCACTGTCAGTCATCATTCACATCCAAGGATGCGGGTCCTCCTTTCCTGACTATGGATCAGCAATTGGGCTTTCACTTTTCCAGGGCGGGTGAGAGCATCTATGCCTAGGCAAAATACATCTACTTAACTCAGTCCTCCATGCCAGGTTGATCTGGCCAACGCAGTGGAGGACTTTCTGAGACTTGTGGAATTACAAACCTGCTGGGCTGGTTATTCTGTTCGCTCCTGTACACGCACTCTCTACCCTTCTCTGTCCGGCTCTGTGCATCACATTGGCTTCCATGCCCTGTGGGTTCCTGTTGGATTTAATGAATAAGAGGCACCAAAAGGAGATTGGAGGTTGGGAGAGAGAGAAGTCTAGGACTTCTTATTCCTTGGCTGTGTCCTGTTGGGCTAGGGTTTTGGTAGCGTCCGAATTCCTCTATACCCCCACTTCCTTTGGGCTGGCCTCTCTTCCAGGGCTCCAGCTCTCACCAGCTCCTAGGAACATCATTCCCTACCCTTGCCCCTTTCAGGCTGTGGGGGTAATAGCTTCCTGCTGCTGTGAGTCCCTGGATGCTTCTTGTCTCTTGCTGGTTCACTTCACCTTGCCCACACTTCTATAAATAATTCCCTGATTAAACTCTCTTTAAGTCACCCTTGGAGGGCATCATCTGTCTTGCTGAGACCCTGTGTGATGAGATTCTCTTCTAGAACCATGTTTTCACTTCACAGAAGCTAGAAGCCAAGTCTCCTGGACTAGTCCAGTGCCTTTTCCAGCCCCACTGTCATCAGCACCCTTGCTCTGGAATCTAGATTCTAACTACTTTTTTTTTTTTAAGATTTTATTTGTAAGCAATCTCTACTCTCAATGTGGGGCTTGAACCCACAATCCCGAGATCAAGAGTCATACACCCCACCCACTGAGCCCGTGAGGCACCCTTAGAATCTAAATATTAAACATATAATGATAATAATAATATCATTTGAATTTTTCTTATATGCCAAACATCATGCTAAGTGTTCTACATAAAGGATTTTATTGAATCCTTACAGCATATCTGTGAAGCAACACTGTGAGGCAAGTATTATTTATTATCCTCATTTTAAAAATGAAAAATCTGAATCTTACAGAGCTTATGTTACCCAGCAGAAGTCCTGCATTAGGGAAACAGCAGAGCAGGGATTTGGGTCTGACTGCTTGACTCCAGAGCTGGTACTTTGAGAACTACTGGGTTATTTGCTGGTGGGATGACCCCATCATTCTACTGACTCTTGGAGCTTACTGTCAACCTAAACCTCATCACATGAAAGATGCAGTCTGGCCGGGGCGGCTGGGAAATCAGGACGAGGGGGAAACTGCCCAGGAAACAGCACGGAGATGAGATAGTCTGATTAAACAAAGGGTTGGCACAGAGTCAGAGGTGGTATCTTAACAAAAGAAAGGGCAGAACAGCCTTCAGTTGGAAAAAGCTGCAGGCAGGTCACACCCCACTCCCCAACGTGACCAGCTTTGGTGCCTATAAGGCTAAGGAACAAAAGCTCTGGAGTTCCCAGCATGAAGTCGGACGTACACTTGGATGTTAAAGAGCAGGAGAGCGGACGTGGCCATTGCAGGGCATCCGGGCCAGAGTCAAAGTAAACGTTGTCTGTTTACCAATGACATGTCCAGGTGAAGGAAGAGAAAACATGAGCCTTTGAACACGGGAAGACCAAGCTTCTCTCTCTAGCATTCCTCATTCTCAAGTGGCCCAAAAGTGATCAAAATGAGACCTTTATTTTCTCACTTCCTTGTCCCCCACTAGGAGTAAAAAACGCGAGTTCTATCCTTCCTTGTTTCTTTATTAGTGTGTTTTTTAAAATTGTTATTTTTTTAAATAAAAATACATTTTGTGAAAAATTTTAAAAAGATATAGAGGAAAAAAATGAAATAAAAATCACCTTTCATCTCGCTTTCCATAGGTAACCGTTAATCACACTCTGATGTATAATGTGCCTGTCAAATTGCCTGAGAGAGCTCCTCGGAACACGGACACGTCTAGTTCGCAGCACCCAAGAGAATACATGGATGGTGTTTCACATCCTCCACTTGGATCACACCAGAGCTGTTCCCTTTAATTTTCACTAGCATTTAGGGTTCTGCATGAGATTTTGAGTGGGGTACACAGAGCTGCTTTAAAAAGACATGAAAACAACTGCTCTGCATCTTCATGTTTAATGGCTTCATAGTCTATAGACGGGTCATACTTGGTCAAACTATCCACCCAAAATCAGACAAGGTCTGTCTTCAGAGACGTATCTGGGAAAGGGCAACAACAGGTCATCAGCTGAGAGAGTTTTCACTGTCCCCATCACTGTCACGTTTCTTTTACAAGAATGAAATCCCAAACTCTTCAGTTCCTAAAGACTCCTTAAGACTGTTGGTCCTGTGAGCACCTCAGTTACTTTCTCTATCAATTAATTTATAAAATTCACCTCCATGAAAAATAACCACTTGGGGAAAGAAAATAGTGACATTTAATGAATAACTGCCATTTTTGCTCCTCCTTATGAGTTCAGAGTTGTGGATGAATATCTATATTCCTTCCAAAGGCAGAGAGTGAACAATTCTAAGGTGTTTTCCTAAGAAACTTGGAGCATTGGGAGGTTGGTTTTTTTTTTCTGTTCTAGATTGCAGAATGAGGTTCTTGGTATCAGCAATGTTTCTACATTATACAGTTAGTTACAGATGAAGAAAATGAAGAGAACAGACACCGTGTGCTATAACCATTTACTCATGCTCACTTCATGTTCTCTGAAGAATGAAGTTATTATAGAGTAGGTCCCATCATGAGTACTTCTCCGTGGAGAACGATGATTCTAAACGCACTACATTTATGAGGTGGCAATTTTGGAAAACAGTATTACATATATGATGGAGTCATCATGCCTGTGAGAAGCAGTGAATGCTCTCAACAGAAGTGCACTTCTAGAGAGAAGAGAAAGGCTGAGGAGCCAGAAGAGGAGAAAGAGAAGGAGAAA
This sequence comes from Leptonychotes weddellii, assembly GCF_054177405.1. NCBI lineage: Eukaryota > Metazoa > Chordata > Mammalia > Carnivora > Phocidae > Leptonychotes > Leptonychotes weddellii. The sequence continues at coordinate 66,633,691 of NC_138372.1, read as the reverse complement.
GAGGAGGCCACGGTAGTGAGTCAAGATGCTGTCCCCGAACCTTTGCACAAACCATGGTGCCTGTTAGAAGACTTGGGCTCCATTTTCTTTTTTTTTTTTTTAAGATTTTATTTATTTATTTGAGAGAGAGAATGAGATAGAGAGAGAGAGCAGGAGACGGGGGAGGGTCAGAGGGAGAAGCAGACTCCCTGCTGAGCAGGGAGCCCGATGCGGGACTCAATCCTGGGACTCCAGGATCATGACCTGAGCTGAAGGCAGTTGCTTAACCAACTGAGCCACCCAGGCGCCCCTGGGCTCCATTTTCTATCAATGCTTCATGTTAAGGTTTAAATGCCACATCTTCTAGGCTCATCCCACTTAAGAGTGTTTTATTTACAGAGGGAGAACTGTCAGATCTTTCTTCTTCTTTTTTGAAGTGGCAATTTCCCAATTCATTATTCCAATTCTGGCAGTTTTGCTTCTACTCATAATTGTGTAGAGACATTTTAAAGCTTTAAATCATTTTGCAATCCTAAATAGTTCCCCTTTAATCGTTCATGTCAGACACCTATTAACATTTCTTAAAAATTTATAAAACAGTTCTGATCTATCAGAAAAAAAAGTGCCACTTTAAAATGCAGGTTAACTTGCTGCCTGTCCTCCATGTTAATGTGTTTTCTATCAGTCACTGGTTTCACAAAACTATTTGTACAAGGCTTAATATTCAGAAGGTGATTTTATATTTTTACACATGGGAAATGTTTTCCTACACTCTTAGTTTTAAATATGCTGTCTGTCAACCTCTTCTATTGTGGTGTTTTGCTTTATCTTTGACTCTTCTCAATGTCTTTCGTCTGAAGGGATTGATGACCACTACTTGTGGGAAATGAGGTAGCCATATAAACAGCGGTTAAGAGCATGCCTTTGAAATTGGGCAGGCCTGGGTCTGAGTCGGCATGGCCTCTTCCTAACTATGGGACCTTAAATAAGTTAAAATCTTCTGAACATCAGGTTCTACAACTGTTACATTAGGCAACAGTACCTACCTCACAGCTAAAGGTCAAGGTGAAGACCCTAGCATGGCCCATAGTAACTGCTTTCTGGGTTGTAGCTACATATACATGCACGTGTTCATGCATGCGTGCATGTACACACACACACACACACACAGAGTCTACTGTAGTCTGTTGCATCCTGGTGAAGTTACTATCCATCCTTCATCTTTAGGGTAGGATAGCTGAGAGCCATTTCTATTACTCCCAGGAACAACTAGAATAAAGGCATAAGAAAATGCAGAGATCAGGAATGGAAGTCATCCAGGTTTGTTATCTTCCTCTGTGGTATTGGAAATAGACTAAGTTGGTAGAACTCATGGATATGAACAAAAATTTACCTAGGCAAGTAAATAATGTGAAATGAGTTCTAAGACATCCTTAGATATTATGAAGATTATTTCTTACCCTCTTCCATTTATAAAGACTCTTAACTACAACTCAGAATTTTCAAATAGGCGTGGTAAATGTGTAGTTAATAAACAATGGTTAAGTATTACTCCATACCTAAGACATGCTGAAGAGAATATTAAGAACATGAGGTCATCCTGCTGGAAGAGTGGAGAGAAAGGCCCTGGGGACTGGGTAAGAATCCTGTGAACACCTTAAAATTTCCTCTTCTGTGGAATCAGGATAAGAGGAAATATCTCACAGAGGTGTTGTCGAAAAGAGACAATGGATCTAACAGTACCAAGCCCTGTGCCTAGTCCATAGGGAGTGCTCAATAAATATTAGCCCCTTCCCTTCAGGGAGTTTACAGGTTTTGTAAGGAGAAGGAATTAGAAAAGATGGTTCAGAGGCCAGGATGCTAAATAGAATCAAGGGCAGAGAGTAATAGGTGTGTCTAGAATGTGAGTGAAGGCTCCTGGAGGAGGGGGGGTCTTAACAAAGTAAAATGGAGCTGATGAGAAGGTACCAACCATAAATCCAGAAATCCATCTAATTTTCTACTCTTCAGTGAGAGAGGGGCCTATGTTTGGGCTCTAGTCCTCCCTAGACAGCAGGACTCCATCCAGAGCCCTGTCATCATTTGCTTCAGGATGGATCAATTTGGGTTATGAGTCCTCTGAATCCTAAGCAGCTGGCTGACTCGTACATTATTCTTCAGAGTCCCCCTCAAAAAACCAGTGTAAGCAGAATATGGCAAGGCCATATTCCATCGCTTTCTAGGCTGTGAAAACGGGAGGAATCCTGCCTGCCGTCACCCAGTTTTTAAGCTAGAACCTGGTTCTTGTCTTCAACAGTTATATTTCAGTTTTTAAAAAAGCAAAAAAAAAAAAAAAAAAAAGCAAGTAAGGAATGAGGATGCTTCAAACAAAACAAAACTTGTCTGCTATCTCCTTTCATCTGATAAAGGCCCCATTCTCCCCTTCTTGTCTGCTCTGGAATCCAGAAGAATTTCAGCTTCCAGCAGCAGAATCTTGCTGGCAAGTCCCCGTGGCTCCAGGCACAAAACACAGCTGTCCCCCACTGCAGGCGACCTGTTGCTTTCCTGGCACGACCTTTCACTCACATCTGTATGTTCACTTGCCCCGCCTTGCTCTGACTGCAGCCTAGGGTAAGGTCATGGGAGGGAAGCAGTTTTGGGAAAAATTGAGGACCTGGTTGGGCTTACGAACCTAAGCAATGTGTGTTTACCCTCATGCCCCCTGCAAGCGGCTCCTAAAGCCACACAGATACGCTTCTGAAAGCTTGACACTTGCCAGCCCTGACAGGATTTAGTCGGGATATCAACAACCCCAGGGAGAACCTCAGGGGCCAGAGCAGTGAGAAAGAACTCTCCCTGCCTCCAGCAAAAGCAGGGCCTGGAGCTGGGGGCGGGGAGGGCAGATGAAGCTCATTCCGATGGAGGCTCCAGTATTCCCAGCACAAGGGCTTCTTGACTTCTGAGCAGAGCAAGCAGGTGGTGAAGGAACATAAAACTCTGCCACTTGGAACAGCTGAAGGAAAGCAGAACAGTGGTCTTCAAATGGGAAAAGTGTTGTTATGAAGAAAAGAGATTAGGTTTGTTCCAAGTGAACTTGGCCCCTGAGGGCCGCAGGTATTTAGAATACACAGCTGTATTCTAAACAGCTGACTTGTCAAAGAAAAGGACTATCTTTGGAAGTAGAAGCATCATAGGAGAGGTCATGTTGGTCAACTTTCAAAGTCCCTTTCAATCTTGAGATTCTGTAAAGAGCAAAGAAGAGAGGTGCCACGGCTCTGTTCCCTTCCTTCCTCTTCTCAACAACCCCCAGTGTGGTTTGGACACCCCGCATGATTCTGGGAGTCCGTTCTGTGTGAGCTAGTGGGAGGCCTGGGCTATACCAGTTAGCTCATCTCACACACACACACACATACACCCACACACATCTATGATTAATTCAGTCTTTACTGGCCATGTCCCTGTACATTAAATGACAAGAATTTTCTAGGGCGTTTAAAACAAATACTTTCTCTTCTCCGCTACATGTGACTAAGGAAGCAAGAAGTCCTAGCTGCTACTGGCAGATATTTGGGACCACTATAAAAGCCATCTTTAAGAAAAAAGGCAGACATGGGGCAAGGAAAGACACAGGGACCTTGGTGACATTATTGTCTTGAATCAAGACTTACCCGAAGTCAGACCTACTTCTGGGCCTTCAGTGCTATGAAATCAACAAAATCCCTTGATTGTGTAAGCCAGTTTTAGTTGGGTTTTCTCTTATTTGCAGATAAGAGTGTCTTGATCAAAGCAGGGGCACTAACAAGAAGTGTAAGTCTCAGTCCCTGCCCTCAAAGAGCTTCCAATATGATTGGGAAGATGAGACATTTATAGGATAAATAGAACAATATGGGAGAGGAATATAAGAGATATTAGATGTGACTGTATAAGATAAAGTACTAAATGGGTATCACCCAAAACATGAAAAACCACAGGAAAGACTGAAAATAATTCTGGAAGCTACTGAAGAACAGGGGCTGTGTTCCATCCTCTTCCTGCCTTATTTCTGGTAACCATGGTGAGGCCTTGGACCCAATGATTGACAGCATGGTCCCTGGAGCCAGATTGTATAGACTTGACTTCTGGGTTAGTCATTACTACCTGTGTGATCTTGGGCTAGTAACTTAACTTTTCTGCACCTTAATCTTCTGATCTCTAAAATGGGCATAAAAGAGTAATTATCTCTTAGGGTATACAATGTACAGTAAGTACAGCTATTACCACGATTCAAAAAACAGTTTTTGAATTCCTATGATATATCAACGCTCTATTTGGAATAGGATAGCAATGAATAAAACAGTCTTTGCCTTTAAGGAGGCTACAACTTTGATGAAGGGTACAGAATAGTGAACAGGCAATTGGATGAGAAGAAGAGGAGAGGATGAGGAGGAGAAGAAGGGGGAGGGGAAGTGAAGGAGGAAGAAAGATGGATGGATGGTAGAGATCTCCTTCCCAAGTGGTCTCTTTGGTTGAAAGAAATAGAAAGAATTATTTTCCAGCGAGTCTCTGTGAGGCTTGGGAGGGGGATGGAGGCCAGAGGCCAGCTATTCACAGGAAATTGTGTGGGATCCAAGCAGGAAAAGCACATGGTGGCTGCTGTGGGTGATACAGGTGATAGAGGGTTTCATGGACCACGTGGGACCCCCTTTTAGAAATACTTGGGAAAGGGGAAGAACTTCAGGGGAAGGGCTGGGCTGAGCTCCTGCTTCTCTGTGTGTGTGTATGTGTGTGTGTGTGTGTGTATACACAAGGGGTGGGGTGGTCGTTCATGTGTGCCCTTGTAATTTGGGCAGAACTGTAAAGAAATCTCATTTTCTAGTCATAGGCTGGAGGCCCGGTATTTGAACCAGACAATCTGGTGTTAAGGAAACAAACAAAAACATACCAGGCAAGGATTTAAGCATTTATTATTTTGTTTCCACGTCACTTGAGTGGGGGTATTTTTGCTAACTCTCTGGGTCCATGGGACACATTACCTTGCCAGTTGGCCTCACGGTGGATTTTCCAAAAGCCTCAGAGTAGCGCAGCTGAGCTGGACCATAGTACAGTTCCCGCAAGCTCACAAGGGCATTTTCTACCAATCAGAGGAGATAGGAGGTTTCTTTTTATAAAACTAGAAGTAGTATCTAGAAGCCCTTTTTTAAGGTGAATGATATTTGTTAGATTTTTTTAAAGCCACACTATATTCCTAATTTTAAAAAGTAATTTGGGACAATACTTTCTAAAGGTCTTTGTTTAATTATGGGAAATTCTAAATACACTCTATAAAAAACTGATAATGAAATATTTGACCAGAAATTTCCATTCATGGTACAAAAAGATCATCTACTATTTTATGTAGTTGAGTTTACTTCTGATGGCAAATGCACTACATGAAAATCCTCAATGGTTTGGGAATAGATGTTTCTTTTAGAAAATCAGCTGTATTGTGCTCTGAATACTTGGAATCTGACTAATCTTGAGGAAAATTTCTTTGATGAAGAGATTCAAATCTGGATATTTTGCCATAGAATAAAAGCTCCTTTGTTTTATGAGGAAGTTGGTGCATTTATCTTATTTTCTATTACCTTGAGGATGACATTATTTCTTTTGATAAGTGGAAATGTTTTTTTTAAAAAAATAAGAAAAACTCCTTAAGTGCCCTGCCCAAGGCCTTGGACTCTACCACTGCAGGGAACTCCAAGATTTCCAACTGCCTGTGTCTGTCTCTTCGTGCCTGAGAACTTTCTCCAGAACTGAGGCCAACTGCCATTTAGCAGGTAGGATGTACTGGAGAATTAATACTACCCAGGAATAGTCCTCAATAAATGACTGACAGAAAGTGGTGTGTAAATACCCAAGCTTGACCCTCCTTGGGGGTCATGTGTTCTGACATGTGTATTTTATAATGTTTCTTGCAGTTTCCTTATGGGATTAAGCTCCATCACTCACGATGGTAGTAGGGTTAATGATTCACTCTAATTAAACAAGGAGGCCATTAGACTGAGGTTATTCTTTTTTTTTTAGATTTTATTTATTTATTTGAGAGAGAGAGAACACAAATAGGGAGGAGGGGCAGAGGGAGAGGGAGAAGCAGACCTCCCCCTCCAAGCAGGGAGCTTGACGTGGGGTTCCATCCCAGGACTGTGGGATCATGACCTGAGCCAAAGACAGACGCTTAACCGACTGAGCCACCCAGATGCCCCTAAAGAGAGGTTCTAACACTTTAGTGGCCCATGTAAGCAAACCAAAACCTAAGGCTGCAATGCTTCAAGCCTACCTAAGATAAAAAACTAAAGACAACCAATCACAAATAGCCAACTACGCTTTCCCAAAGAATGCAACTACTTAAGCTATAGCTTGTCAAATAATTCCTTCTCTTGGCTTCTGCCTTTTCTCTGTAAAAGTCTTTCCCCCAGCTCCGATCTGTGGAGTACTCCTAACCACTTCTGGTTTGGTGCTGCCCAATTCAAATCCATTTTTGCCCAAATAAACTTCTTTTTTATGGCTGAGTAATATTACATCATATAAAGATACCACATCTTCCTTATCCATTCATCTATTGGTGGAAACTTGGGCTGCTTTCGTATCTTGGCTGTTGTAAGTAAAATGCCACACTAAACACGGGGGTGCATGTATCTTCTTGAATTTCTGTCTGCTAGATTGGATGCAATTTGATTCATAAGTTGAACAACGCCAGTAAGATCTTTATAGTGGTCTAAAAAGTAAAGAAATATCACAGGACATACATCAGCATCCTCTGAAAATTGTACTTTTTTTTTGGATTAATCTTAAAGGAATCTGAATGGATTCACAATACATTCTTCTTCCCCATGTCAAATTGTGGTCAATGATGTAAAAAGATGAAGATAATAAATTTCTGCCTCCCCCTGTACTTTGTTAGCCCTGAAGGGGGCCATTGTCAGCTAATGAAACCCACCTGCCCACTTCTGAGTCTGGTTAAACACTCAATTTGAAAACTCAGAAACGATCAGTGAGGAGCAGCCCCTGCTCTCTGACACCAGGCAATTTATAGTGGAAAACTTTCTTGCATGTTATCAGGAATTAAGTGGAGGTAGTCCAGGAGACATTCTCAAAGCCCGAGTTCAAATAGGTTCTTCTCTTCCTTGATCTCTTTAAAAGCCAGCAACCCCTGAAGCCTGGCAGAAGGGAGCATTTTCTCATTGTATATTGAATGACCTGATTTTTATCTCTAGTTGGATTCCAGGAGGAAGCATGATGTCATTTCAACCACTGGCCAGAAAACTTCTTGCTTAACTAGCACTTTGAGCTTACTGGCTGCCAAGAAGATCTTTGTTTACAGTGCTTAGAAACAGAGGTCAAAGATCCTCTTTCTCTGACTTGAAGGAACAAAGGGACAGGCTTGCTAACCAGCCCTTATCTGTGAGCAAGTTTTTGAGAATGGCAGACAGATATATATATAACGGGCTCCCCCCTAAAAGGTTATAAAGTCCAAGAGGTCAATCAGACCGGAAAGAGAAGGAGCCGAAATGCCATCAAAGATGGGTTTTCCGCATCTTTGCTGTGGTACGTAAGTCATCCTTATCTGAGCACAAGTGGGGGCTGAGTTTTGGCCCAGGATCCTGTGGCAGGTGTGTGTGCCGCTCTCGTCGCCCCCGCTCTCACTAACTCCTGCACCAAGCCCCCAGCCCCCTGCTTCCCTCAGCTGTCTGAGCAGTTGCTCAAGGGCTCAAGTGGTCTCCACCCCCTAGCAGCTGTTGAGATACACTGTGAGAGTGGGAGCAGATCTCTACAAGTCTGGTTACTAACTGAGGGCAATAGCAGCACAATAAGAAGAGAAAAAAGGGAGGGGTTGATTTCTGCTTAGGGTACATAGTACATTATATATTATACATTAGGCAAAAAGGTTGAGTATTAAGGAAAACATAGTGAAGCCCATTCTCCAATAGAAATAGTAAAGAGGGCACATTCTGCATGGAGCACTGGGTGTTATACGCAAACAATGAATCATGGAACAGTACATCAAAAACTAATGATGTAATGTATGGTGATTAACATAAAAAAAAAAGAGGGAGACATGTATCAAAAAAAAAAGAAATAGTATAAACCCTCTGATAATTTTTGTTTTTAGAGAACAGCTTTATTGGGGTATAATGGACATAAACTGCACATGGTTAAAGGGTACAATTTGATAATTTTGACATATCCATCACCACAATCAGGATCATCACCTCCAAAAGTTTCCTCTCTGGAAGCCCTCCTTTCTGTGACCAGCCCTTCCACACACCCCTTTCCCCGTCCCCGGGTGACCTCATCTGCTTTCTGTCACTAAAGATTATTTTGGACTTCCTAGAGTTTCACATAAGTAGAATCACACGTTATATGCTCTTTTTAAAATCTGAGTTCTTTCACGCAGCGTATTATTCACATGGTTGTGTGTATCAGTAGTTCATTCTTTTTATCGCTGAGTAGTATCCCATTTGTGGCTACACCACAATCTGTCAATTTGTCTATTGATAGACATTTGGTTGTTTCCAGTTTCAGATTATTACAAATAAAGCTACTGGGGCACCTGGGTGGCTCAGTCAGTTAGGTGTCTGCCTTCAGCTCAAGTCATGGTCCCAGAGTTCTGGGATCGGGCCCCAAGTCAGGCTCCCTGCTCAACGGGTAGTCTGCTACTCTCTCTCTCTCTCTCTGACCCTCCTCCCTGCTTGTGCTCTCTCTTTCTCTCTCTGTCTCAAAAATAAATAAGTAGGGCGCCTGGGTGGCTCAGTTGGTTGAGCGACTGCCTTCAGCTCAGGTCATGATCCTGGAGTCCCGGGATCGAGTCCCGCATCGGGCTCCCTGCTCAGCAGGGGGTCTGCTTCTCCGTCTGACCCTCTTCCCTCTCGTGCTCTCTGTCTCTCATTCTCTCTCTCAAATAAATAAATAAAATCTTTAAATAAATAAATAAATAAATAAATAGGGGTGCCTGGGTGGCTCAGTCGTTAAGCGTCTGCCTTCGGCTCAGGTCATGATCCCAGGGTCCTGGGATCGAGCCCTGCATCGGGCTCCCGGCTCAGTGGGAAGCCTGCTTCTCCCTCTCCCACTCCCCCTGTTTGTGTTCCCTCTCTCGCTGTGTCTCTCTCTGTCAAATAAATAAATAAAATTTTTGGAAATAAATAAATAAATAAATAAATAAATAAATAATAGGGTGCTTGGCTGGCTCAGGCCATGGAGCATGTGACTCTTGATCTCAGGGTTGTGAGTTCATGCCCATGTTGGGTGGAGAGATTACTTAAAAATAAAATCTTTAAAGAAAAAAAGAAAGTACTTTATGTATTCTGGATATAAGTCTTCTATCAGATCTACTATGCAAATATTTCCTGTCTGTCTGTGTCTTGTCTTTTCATTCTCTTAACAGTTCTTTTTTTTTTTTTAAAGATTTTATTTATTTATTTGACAGAGAGAGACACAGCGAGAGAGGGAACACAAGCAGGGGGAGTGGGAGAGGGAGAAGCAGGCTCCCCGCAGAGCAGGGAGCCCGATGCGGGGCTCAATCCCAGGACCCCGGGATCATGACCTGAGCCGAAGGCAGTCACTTAACTGACTGAGCCACCCAGGCGCCCTCTCTGAACAGTTCTTATAAAGAGCAGAAATTCTTAATTTTGATGAAGTCCAACTTATCAAATTTTCTGGTACTATTATTTCTGAAAGGTTAGAGCACTATTTAGGTAATGTGATGGACTTGATATAATTTTAAGTGCCTTCTCAGATTTGTGACTTGATTTTTATTAAAAAAATTTCATTTTTTAATTGTTCTATTTTAATGTAGTGAGATTTTTCTTAAGCTAATGTTTATTTTAACACGTTTTTCTTGTTTTCAGAGTTCATTCCTATTTTAGATTTTATTTTATTTTTTAAAGATTTATTTATTTGAGAGAGAGAGAGTACACAGAGGGAGAGGGAAAGGGAGAAGCAGACTCCCCGTTGAGCAGGGACTCTCATGTGGGGCTCGATCCCAGGACCCTGGGATCATGACCTGAGCCAAAGGCAGATGCTTAATGACTGAGCCACCCAGGTGCCCCCCTAGTTTTAGATTTTAAAAAATATTACACAGTCTTTTAGCTAAGTAATCCAAACTTTGACTGTCTTCCTAATTTTGAAAACATATTTGTATTCAAAATAGAAATATAATCTTCTGCAATTGCTAATTCAAAAATGATTTGTTATTAATTTCCTCCTGGAAAGCTCTGAAGAGAAGTCATTCCTCAGTATTGGATTTAATGTAGGAAGTTTCTGCTTTAATAACAATTTATTTTTATAAATCTATTTATCTAGTTTTCCAATATTCTTATATTTTTCTTTTCCCCCAATATTCTTAAATTCTTCAATACAGTTTTAATTGTTTTTACCTCACATATTTATCAAACTCTTTGATGTTTATTTCATATTTACATATGAAATATGTATCCTTAAACATTTCTTTTCTCCCTATATTTTTCTTTAACCTGTATGATTTTCTCTGAAAGTTAGCACCTTCCATTTATTCCCATTACCCTGTGTAAAATGACAATAGATAAAATACTAGATAGTCTGTTTCATTCATCTTACTGTTTTTCTCATCACTTTGTATGACTTGATTTTTAAATGTGGTCTAGCAAGTTCTTTCCTGGTCAAGTTTCATCACCAAAACAATCAAATAGCTACAGGATATCCAGGTTCCAGTGCATACTTACTTATTTCAAGCAAAATTTGATAAAGCAAAATTTAGTACCGGAAGGAAATCTGGACTGAAACAGAAAGGTGTGGTGGTGCTATTTTTATAAGCATAGCTCCAGGAAAGGATAAAGCCACTGAGCTGAGCTTCTGGGGGCTGTGGGAAGAGCAGCTTTGTCTTCAACTGCAGGGGATAATAAGGGACAGAAAATTACACCCAAATCACCCATGAATCAGAAATAAAAAGATTTCAGTTCTGCACCAGGGAAGGAATTGAGCCACGGCTCTTTATACAGGCATTGGCCAGCTCTGCATTTTAGCATGAGAAATTCTCTACATGTCTCCAAAGGAAGCCAGAGCCTTACTTTTTTTTTTTTTTTAAAGATTTTAGCTATTTATTTGAGAGAGAGACAGAGAGAGCATAAGCAGGGGGGAGGGGCAGAGGGAGAAGCAGACTCCCCGCTGAGCATGGAGCCTGACTCGGGGCTTGATCTCAGGACCCCAAGATCATGACCTGAGCTGAAGTCAGATGCTTAACCAACTGAGCCACCCAGGTGCCCCCAGAGCCTTACTATTTTAGATTATTTACAATTTAGATAAAGGACCATGCCGAGACCCCAATAATAAAAATAACGTTTACCAACCAGTGCTTATGCTTGCTAGAGGAGTTTTCTCATAGTAGCTCGGGTGACCTCCTGACAAGCCTGTGAGGGAGGTCCTGCTGTCTCATTTTACAGATGAGGAAACTGAAGCACAGAAAGATTAAGTGAGCAGGACACCAGACAGCTCTGACTTCAAGCTCTTCTTCCCCATCCTCCACTGACACTTCCTCATGGCACTTCCATAACTGGACCCTTTTATCTCCATGAGAGGTCTTCATTTGCATCTTGTTTATTTAAGTCTCTTCCCTATTTAAGGGAATCACCTTAGAGGGGAATATAAGGACCAATATGAGCACGGGGCTGAGCCTAGGAGGGGCGGTGGGTGCTTGTTGACCAGCGCCCTGCCTGTGTCCCTCAGCCCCTGGACCCTGGCACGTGAGCTGCCTTCAGCACTTGTGCTCCGCTGGGAGGGCCCCGTGAGAAGTCTGTCTCCCTCACAAGACGGGGAGGCCCTGAGGGTAGGCACTGTCACCCTAGTGCCAGACTTCAGCTGGTTCTTGATATACTTTTGCTGACTGAGGGGATGAAGACATCTCCTAACCTAGCCCTGATGAGGTCTTTGATTCTAAATTTACATGGCTAAGAAAGACTGATTGCTTCATGTAAAAACTCAGTCAGCATCCAAGTAACCCAAGGCATGTGCCAGATCAATTATTCCCATAGCCAACTGGTCAGACCAGCTCCAAAGGTAGCTCAGCTATCTTTTTTTTTTTTTTAAAGATTTTATTTATTTATTTGAGAGAGAGAGAATGAGAGAGAGCATATGAGAGGGGTTAGGGTCAGAGGGAGAAGCAGACTCCCTGCCGAGCAGGGAGCCCGATGCGGGACTCGATCCAGGGACTCCAGGATCATGACCTGAGCCGAAGGCAGTCGCTTAACGAACTGAGCCACCCAGGCGCCCGCTCAGCTATCTTTATTCTCTTGTTACCAGAACGTTTCAGAGCCTCTTTGCGGACATGCGTAGGCAAAACCCAAGGACTTTGATTTACGCAACCACAAGATTATGGATAATCCTCCTGAGGAGTCTATACCATGGTCATGGAAGGAAAGAAGTGGGGAACTTCACCCAGGGAAGCCTTCAAAAGCATCCTTGTCATCGTAACAGTTGTCCTTTAAAGAGTCTTGGCTGCGGCAGCACAGTTCTTTACGAGCATTAACGCACCTTATCTCCAACGCAAGACAAACGAACAGTGAATCACCACTAATAGTGCAAACTGATCATCTTTTTACAATTTGTATCAATTAACAGTTCTATAGGTATAGTTATTTATATGCTTTTATCTTTTAAATTCTATACCTGAATTAAAAGTGATTTATGGCCCACCATTACGGTATTATAATATTCTTTATTTGTCTGTGTATTCACCTTCACCAGAGAGCTTTATACCTTTATATTTTCATATGCATTTGTGTTGCTGTCTAGCATCCTTTGGTTCCAACTTGAAGGACTCCCTTTAGCAATTCTTGCAAAAGCCAGTCTAGTGATGATGAATCCCTTCAGCTTTCGTTTCTCTGGGAAAGTCTTTATCTCCCCTTCATTTTTTTGGTGGGGGGGAGAGGGGCAGAGGGAAAGAGAGAATCCTAAGCAGCCTCCATGGAGGCTGTCAAGGGGCTCCATCTCACAACCCTGAGATCACGACCTGAGCCAAAATCAAGAGTCAGATGCTTAACCAACTGAGCCATCCAGGCACCCCTCCCCTTCATTTTTTTTTAAGATTTATTTATTTATTTGAGAGGGAATGAGAGAGAAAAAGAGGGAACATGAGCAGGGGGAGGGGCAGAGGGAGAGAATCTTCAAGCAGACTCCCTGCTGAGCACAGAGCCCAACAAAGGCTCAAGTCCATGACCCGTGAGATCATGACCTGAGCCAAAACCAAGAGTCGGATTTTCAACTGACTGCACCTCATCCCCTTCATTTTTGAAGGACAGTTTGTCTTCTTGAGAAAGCAACTCATCACATACAAGGAAGTTCCCCAGATAAACAAAAGTTGAGTGAATTCATCATCACTATACTTGCTGATTTGGTTCAAATGAAACAGCTTTTCTTGCTCATTTCAATGTGGCTGTTCTTGGCTTTGAACTTTCCTTGGGTACCCTGACTTCCAAACTGATTTTGGAGTTCTCATAAAGGCTTTTTGGCTAAGTTGTTGTTAAGCCAGTGTCTCTCTCTCTCTTTTAAAGATTTTATTTATTTATTTGAGAGAGAGAGAGAGAGAAAGAGAGAAAGAGCACAAGCAGGGGGAGGGGCAGAGGGAGAGGGAGAGGGAGAAGTGGGCTCCTGGACTCTAGGATCATGCCCTGAGCCGAAGGCAGACACTTAACTGACTGAGCCACCCAGGCACCCCTAAGTCAGTGTCTTTATAGGGGAACAAGGTCTGGAGCTTCCTATTCTGCCATCTTGCTATGTCACTCCATAACCTACACAGTATTTTTGCTAAAAATGTTTAACCTGAATCTAAACATGAGGAAATAATCCAACAGATCCAGGGGCAATCTGAAGACAACTAGCATGCATATGTCAAAAGTGTTAATGTAATAAAAATCTTCCTCCACCCTCAAAAAAAGCAGAGAGAGTATTCTAGTTTAAAGGAGACAAAAGATATGATAGTCCAACACATGAAGCTTGATTAGATTCTGAATTTTTAGAAAAAAGCCATAAAAATCGTTTTGAGGATAATTGAGGAAATTTGGACATCTACTGCTTATTTAAAATCAATAGTAAATGTCTTAGGTGTGGCAATGACATGGTGAATATGTAGAAAGATATGCTTGTTAGATGATGCTAAAATATTTAAGGGGGAAATGTCATAATGTCTACAGTATACACACCCACAGAATGAGCAACTATGTGACAAAATGTTAACTGTTGGTGAATCTATATAAAGGTTATCGAGGTATTCTTGAAACTTTTCATAGATTTATTTTTCAAAATAAAAAGTTGAGGAGAAAAACATGAAAACCCTATGAGACATTTTATTTCATCAAGATATTCTTTTTTTTTTTAAGATTTATTTCTTTCTTTCAGAGAGAGAGCACAGATGGGAGGGGCAGAGGAAGAGGAAGACAGAATTTCAAGCAAACTCCGTGCTGAGCATTGAGCCCGACATGGGGCTCAATCCCATGACTATGAGATCACTACCTGAGCTGAAACCAAGAGCTGGATGCTTAACCAACTGCACATCCAGGCGCCCCAAGGTACTCTTTTTTTTAAATGTTTTTATTTAAATTCCAGTTAGTTAACATACCATGATATATCAGTTTCAGGTGTACAAGATAGTGATTCAACCCTTCCATACATCACCCAGTGCTCATCTCAGTAAGTGCATTCCTTAATCCCCATCATCTATTTCACCCACCCACCCACCCGCCTCCCCTCTGGTAACCATCAGTGTGATCTCTATAGTTAAGAGTCTGTTTCTTGGTTTATTTCTCTTTTTCTCTTTTCCCCTTTGCTCATTTATTTTATTTCTTAAATTCCACATATGAATGAAATAATATGGTATTTATCTTTCTCTGACTGACTTGTTTTGCTTAGTATAATACTCTCTAGCTCCTATCTCCAACCATGTCATTGCAAATGGCAAGATTTCATCCTTTTTTATGGCTGAGTAATATTCCATTCTCTCTCTCTCTCTCGTCTCTCTCTCAACAATAGCCAAACTATGGAAAGAGCCCAAGTGTTCATCAACTGATGAACAGATAAAGAAGATGTGATGTATATTGATATATATGCTATTGTTGATAATGCTGCTATAAATAACAGGGTGCATGTATCCATTCGAATCAGTATTTTTATGTTCTTTGGGTAAATACTTAGTAGTGCAATTGCTGGTTGTAGGGTAGTTCTATTTTTAACTTTTGAGGAACCTCTGTATTGTTTTCCAGAGTGGCTGCACCAGTGTCAAGATATTTTTACCATCTCACCGTACAGATGAGAAAACTGAGGGTCAGAGTGGTTAGCAGCCTACTCTATGCCACACAATAGAAAAGCTGGGAATTCAACCTGAGTAGGTTCACACAATTTTAATATATTAAAGTGAATTCACAGCACTTGACATAGGAATTGTGGCCACTTTTCTATAGAGAAGAAATCTGAGGCCCTGAGATGAGGCGGGATGGCCAGAGTCATGTGTAGGAGGTTGACCCAGATAATCAGCCCAGTGTTTCCTTTGGAGTTTGGTGCTCTTTCCATTATGTGTTGCTGAGATAGGTAAAGAGAGTGAGACAGAGAGAGAGAGAGAAAGGAATTGATTGATTGATTGGGCAAGGGCTAAAAGCTTTATATTTTCTCTCCCCGATAAACTCCCTAGCATTTACCCTGACAAACATTTTAGTAAGATCTGGGAATGGGGCCAATCATAAGATACAGCAACTGTTGGCTCAGTTACTGTCTGATGAATCCTATGTATGTGCTGTTCCCTTCGCCTGCCCTGCTCTCTCTTGACCCCTGCTCATCCCACTCCACTCTCTCTCTCTCCCTCTCTCATCACTCCGCCCTACAAGCCTTACTCCTACTCATCCTACAGGCCTCAGATTAAACTCCATTTATTTCAGGAAACTTTTCTTAACCTTCACTAACCCCTACCCCACACCATCCCATAGGCTAAGATCCCCTTTTTTTCAGAGCTTTCTGTTATCACAGCTAATATAAATTGGGCACAAATTATGAGCACTTAATATGTATAAATTCATTTAGTCCTCAAAGCCTATGAGATTGATAGTAATATTGTCATCCACATTTTATGATAAAGAAATCAAGACATAGAAAAGCTGGTTAACTTCCCTAAGATCACACAGCTAGTAAGAATTCAATCACAGATATCTGGTTCTGAGCCTAAATTTTTAACCACTATGTAGTAATTGTTCTTCTTAGCACATGGAACAATTACAAGTAGTTGTTCACTGTATGTCTCTCCTGTTTAACTGAGAGCTCTATAGCTTGTTCACTCGTATATTCTGGCACTCAGCCTCGGGCCTGTCATCATCAGGGCCCAGTAAATATTTGCTGAATGAATAGTAATGTGGGTAGTGTTATGGGAAGAACAAGGTAGCAGCAGTCAAACAGATCAGAGTCAGTCACTTGGCCTCTTACCAATTAGGTGATTTTGGGTAGGTCAATTGACTTTGCAGTGGAGTAGTTTTTATACCTGAAAAATGGAAATTAAATTACTGTATGAATATATTGCAACTCTGTGGAAAATTGCAGCTGAATTGCATTCCTGTATAAAAGTCAGTTATGATGGTTTATTGTACCTGATGAGTAACCGGAACATCGCTTTTCTACTTCCAAAAGAGAGATAAGGTAGAGGCTGTGTCCAGAAAAAGTCACTCCCTGCCTATGCTGAGCTGGCCTCAGGGATAGGCCTGAAATTCTAAGTTAGGCCACGAGAACCTGGCCAAAGAGGCCTGACAGGGGAGTTGCTGAAGTGCCCACGTCTGCTCCTGCTTATGAGCTCTGCTTGGAGCAGACGTGTGTCCATGAACCCTAGGACATGAGCAGAATGAGCAACTATGATTTAGTGTGTCCATGTGCAGCTGAGGCTGGAGTCCAGGGATGAGGCAGTGCCTGGAGATAGTGCTGGGGCAGAATCTGACAGTGGGAGTGAGGGGAGCCGGGAAACCATTGTCCTCACTCATCCTAACCCCAGGGGAGGACTGCGAGGGATGGGCTGAGGGCTCTGCAGAAGAGGGTGCTGGGGGCACCGTGAAATTTGTCCCCTTCACATGCCCTGTTCTAACTGCCCACTGGCTGCCATCTTCTCTGCAGACATGGGTTAAGCCCAGGATGAGCAGGTAGCTGTGAGGAATGTTGTTGGGGGAGTAAGTAAAACAAAGTAAGGAATCCCCGAAAAACTTGGGCTCAACTGTATAAAGCTAAGAAGTAATTCATTCTTAAAAAATATTTCTGAGTTATCTATATCTACAGGTATTAGGTTACCCATAGTTTTGGCAGGAGGCTAGTATGATTGCTAAGCAGATGTTTTATGAAGACCAAGAAAAGAAAGCGGTCCATCTCAGAGCAAGCGTGAACATGGCAGACACATTATACCTTTACTAAAAAAGTTGGTTGCTTAATTAGAGACTGGGAAGTTGCAAACCCAGCAGGCCTGGGTGTCAGAGCTGGGCAGGACTTCCTGAATGACACAGGGAGAGAAATGTGAGTGGGAGACAATTGTCTGCCAGACTGTGGGCTGAAGGATGATAGAAATACAAAGATGAGAAATACAAAGAAATACAAAAATGTGTTTCTTCTCATTCTTTCTAGGAGAAGAAATACGAAGAATACACAGTTCTTGCCCTCAAGAAACTCTCAATTTAGCGGATTTTTGTTTAGAGTGATTCTAAGCAGTTAAACACAAATAGCACAAAGGTAGATGGATTAATGAAGAGTTCACTGGATTTCTATTTCTCGTACAGTGCTATTCAACTTAAAAAAAAAATCAAAGGTATAGAGACGCAGAAGGCACGACTATCAAATTTTTAGGTGACAAAAATCTGGATGGGTAACTAAAAGGTTGGATATCTGAATCAGTACTTTTTAAACGTTCTGACATATCCGAATCAATGATGTCCAAGTTGAACCTTAACTTAGAGTCAAAATAATTAATTGGGCAAGTATACTGTTAAACCATCTCTGATTTGTTTATTTTTTATTTATTTATTTTTAAAGTAAGGTTGTTTTAGTCAACCACAGGCTCAGTCTGAGCCAGGAGCAAGATGTGGTTGCCCCAGACATGAGGGCAGCTAGAGGATGTGCAGGAACAAGGGAAACCTTTACACCACTGTTAACTGCTCACGTCTAGTCTTTATTTTTTTTTAAAGATTTTATTTATTTATTATTTGACAGAGAAAGACACAGCGAGAGAGGGAACACAAACGGGGAGTGGGAGAGGGAGAAGCAGACTCCCTGCCGAGCGGGGAGCCCGATGCGGGACTTGATCCAGGGACTCCAGGATCATGACCTGAGCCGAAGGCAGTCGCTTAACCAACTGAGCCACCCAGGCGCCCCTCACGTCTAGTCTTGCTTGGAAAGAATCACGAGTGGTTTTGAGCAGCACAGTTTAAGAAGAATATAGTCATAAGTTCCCTATTCCTTCATAAAGTATGTCTTTCATTTCTTGGTAAATAGACTGTTGAGAACGCACTGAGGATTTTTATAATCACCCAAACAGAAGTTTTAAACAATGACCCAGTCATAAGACCCAGGAGCCAAAATACTCATGGATAGAGATTGGTCTTCTTTTTCCCGGATCTTGTCATTACATTCCATAGATTTCACTATTCTGTTCTTGAATTGCCTCCAGGACACAACATTCTCTTTCTTTAATCTTATCTTTAGCTCATGATTTCCCCACTGGCAAAGACTCTCTCCTTGACCAAACTTGAGTAGGCTCTTTGGAGAGAGAGCTCTTTTCCAATAGGCCTTGCCTTTGGGCCCTGTCTTTGGCCTGCCTGGTCCAGTTGTGGAAAGAATCCTGTTGAGTCCATTTAGCAAGAATCCCCCTACCCTCGATTTAATTTTCCATCCAGCACGTCCTCCACCCACTGGGTTCTGAATCCCCAGCTGCCTTTGCTGCATTCAGATTGAGGCTCTCCCCTATGTGACACCTATCACAAGAGTCCTGAATAAAGTCTTCCTTATTTTAACATTTAACAAGTGTCAGAATACCTTGTTCTTTAACACCCCCCTCTGTAATTGTGGAAATGTGTTTGAATGTTGTGATCAGCCTCTTTCTCTTCCCTTCCTCCTTGAGAATTCGTCTATACCTATGGTTTACAACTTCTTACTTCTTCAATAACCTAGAAATTGACTGTTGCACCTGGGTCTCTCCTTTGAACTCCAGTGCTGTGTTCCAACTGCTTAGGGAAAAGGAAGGGTCACTGGATAAGAGAGTAAAACTGTATTTAGTAGAACTTCACCTCTGTTATCTCATTTAATGCCCACAATAACCCTGTTTTATTTGAGTATTCGTATACCTATTTTTCAGATGTGGACACTGAGGCTCAGAGAGCCCAAAGTCTGACTTTTATAGCACGACAGGTTGGTGATTTGCACCTTGGCCTTCTGGCTCCTAGTCTAAGACTTTCCTCACCACAGGACAAAAGTTCTCTTTTAGAACTTAGGGTCTGTATTTGATACTTATTTATTCACTCCATCCATTTACTTGTGCACAAACATGGCATGCCTGTCAACTTTTGGGAGCTACACTAGGGACTGGGGCCAGAGAAATGAATAGGACACAGTCCTTTCTTGTGGAAGCTAACAGGCTAGCAGGGGAGACTATGAAGGCAGATGACAGGACAAGGTGACAAAGGCTTGATCTGCTACGGGATGAACGGTTTACCTTAGTTACTTCAGGAGGCAGTCAGGAGGGGACGTTGGTGGAGTCTCGGAGGAGGAGTAGAAACTTGACTCATACAGCTGTGCCTTTATTCCACTTTGTACGTTTCTATGCCTTATCCTCCCCCCCACCACGTATGTGCACAGTAGGCCCCCAAATTGTTGAATGCAGCCTTCAAACAGGACTGTGGCTATAACGCAATCAAATATCCACACTTAATTCTTACCTAAAAATCTCAGAACATCAAACAGATGATGTTTCATTACCTGTACCAGGATATTTATCAGTTGAACATGTTGCCTCTTTATTTTGTAAGGGAAGAAATCATGTAGCAGGGAAGTTTAGTTACTTGCGGAAGGTCACACAGCATTCAGTGTCAAAACCCTAGCAAGGCTCTGTTCTCTGGGCTCCCCATCCTGCGTGCTCACCGTTGTAGCCATCAACATCTGAAAGTGCCCATCTCTTCAAAGAACAGCTGGAGACAGAGCCTAAGCAAGAGCAGACACCGGTTTTATCACTGTGGGTGAGAGAAGGGTCCACAAAAGTGCGTTCCATATAGAAATGCTAATGACTTATTAGGATCTCGAAATTTAAGCAATTTCTTACCACCTGGACATTAATGGCTGCAATCAGTTATCCACCTTGGTCTGACCCTGGGAAAAACCTGCCAAGTGCTGTCCTGGCCCAATAGAAACCACTTTGCTGCCAAGAAGAAAAAGGGCTTTTTTTTTTTTTTGCCATTGACTTCATAGAGGGGAAAGCAGTTCTTTCTAATAGGTCTGGAATCTGAGTTTCATAAAGGCACCGTATCTCTCCGACTTTCTCATATGTCTTCATTTGTTCCATTGACTCTCTTTGGTGGAATATACCAGCAGGTGCTGCAAAGTGCTTTTTAATACTTTAGTAAACAGTTGAGAGAGAAGTCTCATTACAGATAAAGTGAGGAGTGAAGTTGGACAGCCCATTTATCTTCCTTGAGATGAAGTAAGGGCTATTGTTCAATTAGGATAAAATAAAATCTCATGTTTCTCTCCTAATGTCTTGTTTGGGTGCAGCGGGGTAGGGGTGGGGGAAGTGAGCGGTGGGAGGAGTAAGCTTCTGAGATATTGCCCAAGATGTGACGACAGAAAAATATCCTCTTTGGAGGAGGGCTGATGGGTATGGGGGCAGGGGTCAGCCTCAGCGGCTGCTCCCACAAAAGTTGCTTTGCACGGATTTCTGCTGGCATGTCCAATTAGGAAGCAGGGGCAGGACACAGTTAGGGACCTGTCGCAGAGAGCCAGCTCAAGTCCTCTTTCACTGGTGGAACTTTAATTAGCATGCTTCAGGGAAGAAAGGGGAGGAGGGAGACGGATGGCAAAGGATTATTGTGGGGGGTTTTAGAAAGGGGAGTTCAGAAGAGTCAGTTTGATCCAAACCAAAAATGTATGAAGATTGCGCATCTGCTCTCATCCTTTAGTCATTAAGCATAGCCAGTGTTTTTGCTGATTTTTAAGGGGATGGAAGGGGGAAGTGTGTGAGTGAAGGGTGGGGTGCAGGCGTTCAGAAAGGATGGAGGTAAAGGAGGAGAGAAAGAGAGCTTGTCTTGTCGCCAAAGCTTGCACCTGGCTCTTTCTCAGCTGCTGTGCTGGTTAAGAGAATGCTTTCATTTTTTTTCTTCCTGTGGATACACATGTTTTTTCTCAAGAAATGAGGAAAAATCCCATTTTTGCTTTCAGACTGTTCTTCTGGTGAAAGGCTAAGATCTTTGCCAGGAGATATCTTTCCTCCTGACTTTTTCCACTTTGCTTGAACCAAATCAAATTTACCCTGAAATATCTGATACCTTGGGTGGTGGGGAGAGGCAGCCAGAATGAAGGCCCAAGATCTGGCTCATTCATTTGATGTTTCAGACCTTCCAGGTAGAAATATCCCTTCCTGCCCTCAGTAGTAATCTTGTTTTATATGTGATATCCAGGGTCATAAATACTTGTATTCTACTCTTTGCACTATGACTCCAGTATTTTTTTTAAATTTATCTAGATGGAAAGTATAAACGATTCACCTGTTTCTTCAAAATTTTTTTGCTAGCCTTACAGAATCATGCATGAAAGTATTGCCAGATGGTATTTTGATTCATATTCTGATTAGGTTCTTAAAATAAGAGGATTTTACTTCCTTAAACCTTCCTCTACTTCAAAAGACAGCCAAGTGCCCCTAGTTGGAAGGATAGCAAACTTCTTGTGAGCTGGCCCACAGGACTGTCACTATTTCAAAACCTAGGCCCAGGAGCACCTGCTTATCCCAGAAGCTCTGGAACCGTGTCCCAGAGCTGCCTCTCTCAAGCCCTCAGGAAAGGGAAAATGCTTCAGAAATCACATAGAATGCTTAACTCATCATATATAATAGAGTGGGATGAAAAATCTGGATTTGGTTTATGGAATGGTAAAGACATAATATCTTGTATCAGGATAGATTAGTTTAGAGATTAATTTGCCAGGAACATGTCATGAAGCAGCACTATGAGACCACCGTGACGTTTTTCACAGAAGGATTAACTTTTGAAAGAAGTCTAGTCAGACCCTGGTTCAGGGTGGGCAGAGCCTGGCAAGAACCAGGCAACAGCCAGAGAGCAGCACCCAGTGGCCCACTCCCAATGTCTCATGAAAACCACTTTCAAGTTTTTGGAAATTTTACAGTCCCTGGGAAGATGGATCGGGTGGCAGCTATCATAACTGCAATTGTATGTATGAACCTCAGCCTCACCTATAATCTGAGCTCCTTGAGGGTAGAAATCCTGTCTCTTTCATTAATTTAGTAGGTGTACAGAGTGTAATAAACGTGACTGAACAGAACTGAACTGAACTCAGTGGACGGCTGGCCATGTCCCACTACCATAGACGGTAGTGAATATAGTGTTTTCTACTTTCTTGCAAGTCCAATAGGAAACCTTCACAAAATGGGAGGCTGAAAATCACCCTGGAATAAGAAGTGTATTTCCCTATAAATATTTTTGTCACTACAGAGGGGTGTGTGGTCTGTGCTGGGGCAGGCGAAGTTGCTCAAGCTTTTCCACAGCTGCAGCAAGTAACTTCAAATTCTTAAGTTATTTGACCATCATTCATAAGTAAGACCATCCAACTCCAAATTCAGTTTCTACATTCACCAACCCACCCTTAAATTTCCAAGGTGGTTTCCCTGATAACTTTCAACCAAGAAGGAATTGCCCCAGCCAGGATTTTCTTTTCAGATGGAAGGAAAAGAGAAGCTAAAATAAGTTTTCACTTCATTCAGGAAATTTAGACCTCCGTTCAGGAATGAAGATGAAAATAAGTCACAGTTAGTGGGCAACAGGAAACTGAGAGGACTGAGTGTATAACACTGAGAGGGTTTCTGAAAACCAAAATGTGGATCAGAAAGCTGGCAAGATCAATACTCTAATGCAACCAAGTCCATGTGTAGAATTGGACTTTGGTCCTCCTTGGGGGACTTCAGGATGGCACTGTATATCCCAGGGAATGCCACCCACTGGAGAAGAATGAGTGAGTTTCCATGGGGCCCTTAAATTAATTTTAAGTGAAACAATTTCTAGATCTTCAATTTCCAACTGCACTCTTTTCTAAAATTGATCTGCCAAGTCTGTGTTCTGCTGACGGATTCCTCTCACCTCTTATTTTATTTTTTATTTTTTTTAAGATTTATTTACTTATTTGAGAGCGAGAAAGAACACGTGAGCAAGCAGTGGGGAGGGGCAGAGGGAGAGGGAGAGAGAGAATCCGAGAATCTCAAGTAGACTCCCTGCTGAGCGGGGTGCCTGATGCGGGTCTCCATCTCACAACCTTGAGATCATGACCTGAGCTGAAGTCAGGGGTCAATGCTTAACTGACTGAGCCACCCAGGCGCCCTGTCACCTCTTATTTTAAATTTCCTTCTTGCAAATGAAAGACAAATCTCTTACCCAGCTTAAGTCTTATGAATGTATATTGCCCCAGGGCACCAAACAAGGGGACAGTTTCAGGATACCTTGCTCCTGAGGGGAGTCCTGTGAGTGCCAGCAGGAAATACTGAAGGGAGCAAGCAGTCCTTATTTCATCCAAGAGACAAACTCCTGCCAAGCTGAGGGCTTGCTTATCTATCCATCCATCCATCCACCCATCTATCCATCCATCCATCTTCTAGTCAAAATTCAAAAGTGAGATGGTTGTCACAGCAGTGAGCATTAACATGGAGCTTATTTGAACTGTAAAATAAAGTAAGACTTTTTCTGACAGAAAGTGGTTCTGATTGGCATCATTTGTTTGACAATGAGAACTGGGTTTTCTAATTTATATGATAGATATTGTCTATAAATTAAATGAATTAAGCATGCAGCTCCAAGATTCTGACAAAAAACAGATTCAGAGCCCATAGACATCAAAAAATATGATAGAATATGTTGGAAATTAAACATGTGATGAACACGTCTCCATATCAGTTCAAAATCATGTAGGGTGCACGTAGATTATTTTTTTAAAAATTGTAAAGGAAGATGCAAGAGAATATGAAGAAAACTGCTCTGGGGATTCAGCAGGGTCTAGGTCAAGCTGGAACAATCTGAAGAGTTTATTTTGAAGTGGGTCTGGGTTGGGTATTCACCAGGAAGGCTCAAAGCGAAAGGCAGGGAAAGGATATCTGGTCATTTGTTCAATGTTGACAGCACATGCAAGGACTCTGAGGTTGTACCAAATGCGTCCAGTGGCAGGATGATAATATGCCAGCCTCACTTCAGGAAAGGAACCAATGGAATGGCAGGGACAATAACTTGGGCCACCTGGCTCAGCCCGAAAAGATTTAATATCTCTCTTGCTGGGAGTAGAAGGAGAGTAGATTGGACAGGTGAATGAACAAGAAGGCAGATTGGAAAAGGTTTTGAAAACCCCATGAAGGACTTTAAGCCACATGAACAAAGCAGGATTTACTCAATGTTAATCCCTTAATTTTTCTAAGCAGGGTATGTTGGTCTTCTGGATTCCCATAAAATTATCTCACTTCATCTATGATAGGATGTCTCCCATGGCAGGGCAATTGTTTGTTTACATTTGGTCTCCTCCATTATTAGTCTGTGAACTCTTCAATAACATGGATTATATCTTAAATGTCTTGGTCACCCCAGGACCCAGCACATCTCCCCTCAAGTGCTAGGATCTTAATAAACTTTTTATTTTTTATTATTTTTTTTAAAAAGATCTTATTTATTTATCTGACAGAGAGAGACACAGTTAGAGAGGGAACACAAGCAAGGGGAGTGGGAGAGGGAGAAGCAGGCTTCCTGCGGAGCAGGGAGTCTGATGCGGGGCTCGATCCCAGGACCCTGGGACCATGACCTGAGCCAAAGGCAGACGCTTAACCACTGAGCCATCCAGGTGCCCCAATAAACTTTGTAAAAAATAAATAAAATAATAAACAAAAGAAATCCAAAAAGAAGGTGAAAAGGGATGAGATAGGAAAAGAGGCCCAATATGTTATAGTCCTGTGTAGCAGGGGCTGTGCTAGGCCTCCCAAGTCCTCCCAGCTGGAAAGAATTCCTTTCTCTTCTAACCAGCTACTGCGCTTTGTCCATAGCTTTGCACTTCCAGCTTGCTGTATAATCACTCATTCGTCATGAATTTTCCTTATGCGGTTAGGTATATGAAGTCTGATACGTGTACCTCACACATAGGTGACATGCAGTAGTTAAAAAGCAACACCTCAGGGAAACAACTAGTTTAAAAAATGTTTTTTCCTTTAACCGTTGGATCATTGCAGCTGACAGAGAACATCTGGAAGTGCAACCCTAGCAAAATAATTTTTCTTTCTTTTATTTAGTACTTAAAGTATTTTCACCCTAAAATCTGTTCTATCTCTGAAATCCTTCATAATGGACACTACAGGTTGCATACTCGGGGCTGAGTATGCAACTCAGAAAGAAAACCCGGATTTGCTTTTCAGGTATCTACTCTTTCCCTCTATGACTTCTGGAACTGCATCTCCAGCTCCTGGGGTAGATCCTATAGATCTAAGCCACTTATGATAATCCCATTCCCTTTGCTAGTGATTGGTTTAGAAATGACCAGAGAAAGCTGAAACAGAAGTGTCCTTGTACAGTGGGATTTACTGCAGAAAAGACCAAATCTCTTTAGCCTAAATACAATTTAAGGGAAGGAAGAAGATTCTCTTTAGGGCTTTGACCAGACATTAGGTAAAAGCAGAGATTTTTTTTTTTTTTTTAAGCTGGTGAGGTCAGCAAGGATCTTAATTTATTTCTCATGCTTTGCTTAGACAAGATAATGCACTTAGTACTGCTTGGTTTGTCTCAAATGCTTGGCCAGCTCTCAAAGAGCATTTGATTTGGGGAAAGGATAGAACAGGGCATTCCTAGCCAGCCTTATCAGGACCAGACAGTACTCAGAACTGCAGCCTCAACTGTGTGTGTGTCCTTTTGTGAAACATTTAAGAGGCTAGATCTGCTTATAGAGCCATTTACTCCGGGGTCCCAAAAGTCACCTTACAGGGATGGCTGAGCATCCCTCTCCTAAGTGCATACCAGTCATTAAGCAGGAGCCTTTCACTCTTAACCATTTCCAACCCAAGACACATCTAATAGATTCAGGGAGAGCTACCAAATCTGTGTGGAAATAAAAAGTTCTATTTATTGTGTTAACATATCATTAACTGACCCTAAGATGGGATGGTCAAGGAGGCAATGTGGAGGATGTAGGATTTTGATTCATTCATTTCCTAATGAACTCAGCCTTTCTCAACCAGGGTTTCTCTTTTGAACCACAGCACACAGTGATTTGAGTGACTGTTTTATCAAATGTCTTCTCATTCTAGGACTGGTACATAGCTAGTGTCATTGGTGATGCTTGGGAGACAAGTTAATTCATACAGTGGATGATGGGGCATTAGGACTTAATTCTCACATGGAACCACAGTTCATTTATTCAATGTATTTATTGAATGTCTACTATGTGTCAGGTACTCTTACAGGCACTGGTTATCCAGCAGTGAAAACACAGTCCCTGCTTCATGGAGCTTACACACACATACACTCTATATGTATATAAAGAACATACATGCTATCTGCCTGGGTCTTGAATAAAGGGATGGAATTTGGATAGTAGAAGGGGAGGGGAGGACATTAACATGATCTAGGAAGGCCAGACCATCTGGAAATGGATCCAGGACGCAGCTGGTTTCTGCTCTGGTCATTTCCACCAACCGGAAGGGCTAACCGGGCAGGCTCTTCCCATCTCTGACTACCAAACCTCATGATGCCTAAGCATATTCTCTTTGTCCATGGGGCCATTGTTAGGCTGCACTTTTAGGGGGCTGACAGTACAGGAGTCAGATGTCACTTAGGTTATGACCAAGAATTTGGCAACAAGGCTGGGCATCTTGAGTCTGGCAAATGTCTTTTTCCCTCCAAACTTTAAAATGTCCCACAGTACCCCTGTGAGTTCATTGTGGAATGCTTGGTACATGTTTGTCATTGTAGACTGAAGCCACAGAAAGTCCCTGTTAAGATATAAATCATTCTATCAACCCCTAAAGCCAAATGCATCTATCTGGTTTGTTGGAGAGTGGTCTGAGCCTAAAGAGATGAAACACAGGATGGTTCAATTTGGATGGAGGGAAAAGGAGATAAAGTCCAGGTTATAAAGTGCTATGGGACTCAGAGCTGGCGGGGGTTGGGGGGTGGGGAGGAAGGGCTGCTTGCCAGGAGGAGAAAGAGAAAGCAGTGAGAGCTCTGCATGGGGGGCCTCCAGAGCCACAGGAAGTGAAGGCAAGTTGGCAGGTCATGAAGTAGATACAAGTTATCTACTCCTGGGAGGGTGTGCATCCCTCAATGTGTACCCAGTCGAATGGAGCCTCTCCCAGGTGTGAGAAGGCACTCTGATGGGCTGGCTCACCCTCTTCAGTTGGACCAGCACTTTAGTGTTCCTTAAATTCCAAAGATGCCCCTCTTGGCCCTACCTACCCCACTCTCTATGTGTGCTTTCAGGACAGGTAGGACATATCACCTTGGCATCCCACTCACTTTATTTCTATAAATAAACATTTACAAGGCCTCCACCTTGAGCAAATGCTCAGGTGTTAGAGATGAATGAAATGCAGTCTAATTTTATGAGCTACGAGTTCCAACATCCGTCTGGAAGACCTTTGGATCCTCCCTGTCTCCTTCCCTTTTGGCTGTGAGTAAATTTAGGTTCATCAGGTGTTGGAAGAGTATGAGTCTCTTGACCAGCTCTGTTGCACATACTTTCTTTGCATTTTGCCAATTAATTTCCAGATTCCATAAGAAGAAACTGAGAGAGAACTACCAAATTCCAAAGGCTCTAAAATGACAAATCCAAGATGCACCCAATATTTGTGTATTTCTAAGAAAGAAAAAAGTGCTCCTAATTATAGTTGTAAGATTTCATTGATTTTAAGATATATCTTGTGTTTAGAAATGCTAAATATTAAAGAGAAGGTATGTCTTAGAATAGATAAAATTTAGGAGGAAGCATCTACCATGGTTAGGGACTCAGAGAGACACTATTTATATTTTATCTCACTTAATCCCTACCTTCTGCAGGTAGAGATTAAATGACCAATCTCTGAATAACTAAGGCATATTCAGTTTTTTTTTTCTATATTACTAATAGCTTGATCTCTTAATTTAAGTTTCTCCAAAAGAAGAGCCCAAGTCAAGCATTCAGATAGGGATCTAATTGTTTGGGAAGTGATTCCAAATAATTCCCTGAGAGAATATGGAAAGTGCATAGGGAGAAGGAAAGTCAATCTAGTGTGCATTATCAAAGTCACTGAGTTTGGCTACAGGGGCTGAACTCTGCAGGGACCATTGAGGCCTACAGAATGGCTTCCAGAGTTGTCTATCCATCAGACAGGAGGTTGGGGCATCTGTCCAATGGCTCCCATTTCCCTTTGGCTGAAAGTTGCTTCCAGGGGCTTTAACCACTTTCTCTTCCTACAGAACCTGTGCGAGGGCTGAGTGGGCTCCTGGGTTTTTAGAGAAACTCTTGAAAGGGAAGAACAGAGGAAGGCAGGGGTACATTTGAGGTGAAACTGTCCTATGACAGCTGCAGCTGTGGCTTAGAGAATATGATGCTATGGAGGTACATTTCTATCACCTGCAACCTTAGACTAATCTTATAGTTTAGCATGAGACAATACGCTGGGCTCCAGACTTTTAATCTTGGCACTATGTGGTTTTGGGCAGGACCCTTCACATCTCTGGGCCTCAGCTTTTTCCGCTGCTGGATGTGGGAGGTTGACCACACAAGTTTTGAGGGGTCCCTTAATCAATATTCTATCACTTGACCCCAACCTTCTATTTACTATGATTATACTTATTATGAATTTCAATATTGGCCACCTTAGTATCTCTCTTTCTTAAATAGCTCATTGAAGGCCACCCAGATGGTACGGAATGAGATAAGAATTTATATGCAGACTATATGTTTATACCAGACAACCCTGAATCAACATTAAAATACAGAACTCAAGTTACATTTTCCTCTTTCTTTAATCCATTAATTCATTCAATAAAATTGTATTGAGTACTTGCCATGTATCAGTCACCATGCTAGACCCTGGTGTACAGCAGCAAACGAAAAGACAAAGTCCCTGGCCTTTTGAAATTTACATTTTAATGGAGAAGGACCTATAACAAACAATTATACAATTAAGTACTGAGGGGAAGAGAAGTGCTATGAAGAAGAAAAAAATAGGCTAAGGAGATAGAAGTTGTTGAGGTACTATTTTCTATAGGATGAAGGCTAGCTGCCAGCATGGTCTTTATTGATGACCTTAATTGGTGTGGTAGATGTCTGCATGCCAACCCTTACAACCTTTCTCTTTCCACAGTTGAAGACCCCTCCCCAGTCCTTCCTACCCTTATCCTCTATTTCTAGCTGGAGCCTTGTATGGCAGGTTATATTTTCCAAAGATGGCTGTAACAAGATCTCCTGCTCTATGTGCTCTTCTTATAATGTGACTTTTAAGCTCTCCCATCAAGTAGTGGATACTGTGCTCTTCCCTTTGAATCTGGGTGGGTTTATGACATTGGAATAAGTGATGTTATTAAAATTCTGAGGCTAAGTCATTGAAGGTAATGCAGCAAGCAGGGACTCAAACAGATATTTGCACACTCACGTTCATAACAGCATTATCTACAATATCCAAGAGGTGGTAGCATCCAAAGTTGTCTGTCAGTTAATAAACAGATCAACAAGCGAAATAAGTCAAAC
>NC_138372.1:66597340-66603681 GCF_054177405.1 Leptonychotes weddellii | reverse complement strand
GACGATGGACTCTGAAAAACAAACTGAGGGTTCTAGAGGGGAGGGGGGTGGGAGGATGGGTTGGCCTGGTGGTGGGTATTGAGGAGGGCACATTCTGCATGGAGCACTGGGTGTTATGCACAAACAATGAATCATGGAACACTACATCTAAAACTAATGATGTAATGTATGGGGATTAACATAAGAATAAAAAAATTAAAAAAAAATAAACAGATCAACAGAATGTGGCATATACATACAATGGAATATTATTCAGCCTTAAAAAGAAAGGAAATTCTGACACATGCTACAACACGAATGCATCTTAAAGACATTATGCTAAGTGAAATAAGCCAATCACAAAGGACAACTCTTTATAATTCCACTTACATGGGGTTCCTAGAGTAGTCAAATTCATAGAAACAGAAAGTAGAATAGTGGTTGCCAGAGGCTAGGGAATGGGGAAAATAAGGAGTTGTTTAATGAGTGTGGAATTTCAGTTTTGCAAGATGATAATGTTCCAGAGACTGGTTACACAACAACATGAATATATACTACTAAACTGTACACTCAAAAATGTTAAGATGGAAAATTTTACATGTTTTTTTTTTTTAAGATTTTATTTGTTTATTTGACAGAGAGAAACAGCGAGAGAAGGAACATAGGCAGGGGGCGTGGGAGAGGGAGAAGCAGGCTTCCTGTGGAGCAGGGAGCACGATGTGGGGCTCGATCTCATGACCTGAGCCGAAGGCAGACGCTTAACCGACTGAGCCACCCAGGTGCCCCTACATGTTTTTTTTTAAACCACAACTAAAAATTATGTGATGTAGCCCCTGCCTTGCTTACTGGAAAACTTGCACTAGATTATTGAGCCACCATGGAAATGGTCTAACTTCTCTGAAGCCACCATACTGTGAGGAAGTCCAGACGTACCACATGAAGTGGCCCTTAGACATGAATAAAGAAAGATACCTGGCCCGTTCTGGCTTCTCTAGCCACCATCTGACTGCAACCTCATGAGAGGCCCTGAACCAGAACTGCCCAGCTAGGATCTTCCCAAATTCCTGACCTATAGGAACCTTGAAGGATAATAAATAATTGTTCTTTTATTTTGTTTTATTTTTTAAAAAAAGATTTTATTTACTTGAGAGAGAGAGAAAAAGCATGAGCAGGGGGGAGAGGCAGAGGGAGAAGCAGACTCCCCACTGAGCAGGGAGCCCAATGCAGGACTTGATCCTAGGACCCTGAGATCATGACCTGAGCTGGAGGCAGATGCCTAATTGACTGAGCCACCCAGGTGCCCCTAAATAATTGTTCTTTTAAGACACTAAATTTTGGCATAATTTGTTACACAGCAATAACTAACTAGACATTTTGCTTCAATCTCTCAGGTCAATACTGACCATAGGCAGAAAGGAATTAAGTGGTTGTAGTCCACTGCTGTGCAATGTCTGATGGTTTGGCCATGTAGATTCAGAGCTCTTTGAAAGAAGGGCTCTATGTCCATCACTGTAGTAGTTATAGCTCTGTGCCCCAGCAAAGTGCTTGGTATACCTCATTCTATAAATATTTACCAAGTACTTACTATATGCTAGGGACTGTGCTAGAACTAAATGATGTGTAAGATATGCTCCTTGCTCTCATGTAGTGTAATCTAGTGGAAAGACAAGCATTAAACAAACAAATTGTGGTAAGTTCAATGAAGGAAAAGAACTAGGTGTATTCAGAAAGAATTAACGGAGGGACATGATTTAGATGGAGGAGAGTATCAGGGCAGGGTCTCTGAGAAAATGACATTTAAGTTGAGACTGGGAGGATGAGAAGGCAATAACCCTCTATTGAAAGAAATAGTGAAGAGTAATCTGGGCATAGGAGACAGCATTTGTGAAGGTTTTGAAGCCCAAAGAACTTGCTAGATAGAATATGCCCAATACATGTGTGTTTGCCTGGGCCTGCTTAGAGCTGTAGGTGTGGTCCAGGTCTGCTCCACAAGTCTCTCATCCTGTTTGAACTAGTGCTAGCAGGGTAGGGTCTTCTCGTGGTGCTGGCAGAGGCCCAAGAAGGCAAGCCCAACTATGTAAACACATTACAAACTGCTGTTTATGTGCCTTCTGCATCCCATTGGACAAAGCAGGTCACATGACCAAGCCCAGCATCAATGGGGCATCCAAGGAAGAGAGGGAAAGGGGTATACCCACTTTTTGGGACAATCCTCTACATCTGTCAAATACCCTGTAACCTCACTTATTATGACTATTGCCAGGGCCCCCTCTATCCATCGACGCTAATAACTTTGTAGATTGTACAGACACCAACTAGACTGTTCTTCCTGCCACTTCCAGGTGGGTCATGCCCCCTCTCCTGGCCCCTCTAGCCATTTATGGTGCTTCATGCTAATGCCTTGTTTGATTTTCCATCCTCATCAGTCTGCCCCATTCTGCAGCATTTAACTGTCTGTACCAGCTGTATCCGGCTATGACAAGAAAATCTGATGAAAATGTAGGGTGCTGGCAAAAATCATTTCAAGTAGATAAATTAAAATAAAATCGCCTAGGCTGATTAAAACCCTGAAGAAGAACTGAATTGGAACAGGATAATAAAACTCACTTATCTTATAGAGATGTGATGAAAATTAGCTAGTCAGTATTCATGATTCGAACACAAAAGAAAAATTGTTATTGATTTACATATAATGTCTTTGTTGTGTTTTCCAAAAGCCTCTTCAACTAATATATAATGAGATGGCAACACCAAATGTTAAGCTTAGGACACATTCATCATGTCATCATGGCTTTTCTTTTTTCTTTTCTCTTTCCTTTTTTTTTTTTGCCAATCAAAGAATACCATTAGCAGTGGCAAAGATAACAGCCCTCTCAGCAGTGGATGGAAAAAGCACAGAGAGCTGGCCCTGGCCCTGGACATTTGAAAGAACTGCAGAGTAGATCGTAAAACACCATTGCATTCATAAAGTATGGTTCATTAGATTTTTGATGAAAAACTTCAAGAGGCATCTGTTTTCCCTTCTCTGTTCTCGCCCCACCCCCCATCACCATTAGAAACCATTTTGGAGTAAATTATGACCTGTTCTCAGATCATTCCGGGCCCGCTTGGCTTGGCTGCTTTCTTTCTCCTGCCAACCAGCCTTCTTCCATCTCACAGCTTCTTAGCCCTAACTGAGAGCACAGAAGCACAGAAGCAGAAATAAAGGGACTCATGCCAATTCATTATGCTTCTTGTTGGTGGTGCTGGTCAGAGGTTTGCTGGGAAAGGAGACTGGAATTATGGCTCTCATTAACTGAGGCCAGGGAAGGTGGGCCGGGCGCTGCCAGTCAGCACAGTTTCTTTTCTTTTCTTTTTTTTTTTTTTAGATTTTATTTATTTATTTATTTGAGAGAGAGAGAAACAGCATGAGAGGGGATAGGGTCAGAGGGAGAAGCATGCTCCCTGCCGAGCCAGGAGCCCGATGCGGGACTCAATCCCAGGACTCTGGGATCATGACCTGAGCCGAAGGCAGTTGCTTAACCAACTGAGCCACCCAGGCGCCCCCAGTCAGCACAGTTTCAAGCGAAAACCTCCTTCCCTTCAAGCTTGTCTTAGCAATGTCTGTTGAGAAGGACTTTCCAGTGGGTATTGGCTTTTATCAGAGTGAAATGGTATCGTGCTGTGGTGATAATGGTTATAATTAGACGAAGACTTGTTCAGTAAGTGGGTGCCAGGCACTGTGCAGTTATTTCTGGTAAATTATCTCATTTAATCCCCACGAAGACCCCAGAGGTGAGAACTGCTTATTTTCCCGAGCAGTAGCCAACTTGCCCAAGACCATGACTCACAGCATCAGGAGAAAGTGTGAAGAAAGGACAAACCTGTGCCCCAGTACATGCAGCTCCATCATCTCTTACGGCTGTCCCACTGACGCCCTCCTGTTCCCGAGGCACGGAAGCTCGTGTAGACGGCACACTCTTCCCACCTTTGTGGAGGGATGCCCCAGGGCTCCCTTCCAGGCGCTCCCCACCTGCTTGCTTGTGTGATATCCCTGCGCACGTCATCGCAGCTGCCTGCGTGGTAGGGCCTCCGTGGGCTTTCTCCTCAACGCTCAGACAGCAAATAAAGCCCGCTGAGGTAATACAGCCCACTTATTAGTCACACCGGTTTGGAATCCAGACTCCTGGGCTCCATTCCTGCCTCTATTGCTTATCCCCTCGGTGACCTTGGGAAGTCACTTAGTTTCTCTGTGCCTCAGTTTCTTGAGGCTAATAATCATACTTACTGTCTAGAACTGCTGTGAAGGTCAAATGCATGTAGGGTCAAGCACCTGGCAAATGCTCAATAAATACTAGCTATTATTATTTCCTACTACATACTTGTCACTGTCCTAGCACTAAAGAGGCATGAAAATCCCTGGGCTCAGATGGATTTAGAGGTCCTCAGCAACCCCACATTGTTCTGGGCTGCTCTAACTATTAATACTATTTTAGGCACATTATAGGTTAATTGGATTTTGGTGCACTGACTTGGGAGCCTTGTCACCATATATTACATATAAATGTACTGAGTTTTGAGCAACCAACTTTTAAAAAACCCTGGAAAGCTCACTTACTGAGATGAGCTGGTAGACTGGAGAAGAGGCACTCGCTTCCTACACTAACGAGGAGGCTAGGAAGGGTCCCTGATTGCTTTAAGAGAGGACCTTTCCCAACCCGCTGGAGGTACCAAAATGTTGAGCACCACAATGGGTTAAGAGACAAGAGGAAAGCAAAACCATTTCCTGGAATAGCACCCACTGGGCAGGACCCATCAAACCGTGGTTGAGTAGTATGTTTAGCTGCATTTGAGAAGCTGCACTCTACCTTGGCCAGAGAATAAGTGTCTTCTCCTATTCATTTTAAACATTGCTTAGGCTTAATGGCGTAATAGTTCATTGGGGGAACCCTTAGTGTAGAAATGAGAGCGAGGCTTTTGGAATTAGGGAGGCTTGGGTCAGATCCCAGGCTCTGCCACTCTATCACCTGGGTGATTTAAAAGCCTTTATTTCCCTTTTTGTAAAACAGAGATAAAAGTGGTACCCACCTCACAGGTTGTTAGAATGAGATAATGGGTGTAAATCACTTTTAGCACAGTGCCTGGCATGCAGGAAGCACTTAAATCATTGTAGCTATTATTATTTCACTTTTTTCTTAAGTTGCAAGATCTCTGTTGAGAGGACTTTGGGGAGAGAGGAAGCTGGGAAGCGGGTGGGGAAGACCAGCAAAGGAATCCTTGCCCACGATCTGCTGGTCACTACGGTTCCTGTATCAGTGATGGGAAGCTAACACAAATGGAGCGAGTGATCACAGAGGGAGGGAGCTCTCCACCCCAGCCAGTGGGATTTCTGAGGTAGACACATGGCTGCTAAGGGCTTAGCAAGCTTCTGAATCAGTACCAATATTTGTCCATTACTAATCTAAGGGGAATTTTTTTGCATTATTGCATTAGAATGTATACACTATTGGTGGATATATGTTCTCTAATCTAGGAAAATATGGAGATGACCAGTGGCCTCCTCTAACAAGCGGTGAGCAGACAACTGTGCCATGCACTCAGCAAGCCCCGAAGTGTGGCATTATCGGAGTAGAAGAGAAGTCGCTTTTCCAGCAAAGCAACGCACAAAGTTGATACAACCCACTTAATAGTTGGCATACTAGTTGTTTTGCTATATTATAGTGAAGCAGATATGGGAAGCTATTTATAAAAATGACCATCTTCTGTTAAAACCAAAACCAAAGAATAAAATGAAAAACAGCCTTGAAAATTCCCTGAGAAGACAAAACCATTTTAGTTCTACAAGCAAAGCTTAATTTAGCTTACTTTGCAAGACAAACTTGACCTGGGTTATTTCTTGCCTCTGAAAATCACAAAATTTAAACTGCGTCCAAGCTTAATGAGAGGAAACCACTGGCCAATTCCCTATGATTTAAGGAGATTCTGATAGTATAACCAATCACTGTTAAGAAAGAAGTCCTTCTTTCTCACTGTATATGCTGCTTTATAATAATCTACGTCTCAGCCTCATCCCATTTTTTGGTTTGTGTGCTCCTGGTTTGCAAACTGCCTTTTTGTTGTGAGGGCACAATAAACTTTTACTAATTGCTACCTCAGTGATTTGTTGGTTTTACTCCTGTTATTTCTGAACTTTTGACACTTTCCACGATTTCCATATTGACCAATCATATTTTTAGTTGTTCCCTTTGCTACTTGCTTAGTATCTCTCTATTCGGGATCACTGCTGACAGTTTTCCACTTTCTTTTCGGTCATGCCTCCTCTGCCTCCTTCTCCTCTCTCCTCCTATGAGGCATTCCTCTCCCCTGAGCTCCCTAGAGCTCCT
>NC_138372.1:66500487-66597240 GCF_054177405.1 Leptonychotes weddellii | reverse complement strand
AGAAGGAATGGGGGGGTGAGCATCAGAGAGGGAGAGAGAGGAAGGGGGAGATACAGCTTAGGGAATGTACCGTCTGTAGACTCCAGGACCTTGAAGCCAGTGTAGCGGGTTCACGCTTACTGTCTCTATCGAAGCTTCAGTTTTCTCATCTGCAGAGTGAGGACAGCAATCTCTATCTCACAGTGTTGTTTCGAGAATGAAATTAGAGGATGTGTGTAAAGGCACCGGTTTTTTTTCGTTTTTGTTTTTAATGGTGTGCTCTTGTCCTGCCAAATTGGGCATATAACCCCTTAGTGGAAACTAAGACTCTGGCTAGAAAGAATAATAAGGATTATATAAATTTGTTACCACACACCCTACCTTGATAGATTTGTTACAATTCATGTACATGTTGTGGGGGGGGAGGGGCAGAGGGAGAGGGAGAGAGAGGATCTCAAGCAGGCTCCACATCGAGCGCAGAGCCCCACATGGGGCTTGCTCTCAAGACCCTGAGATCATAACCTGAGCCAAAATCAAGAGTCAGATGCTTAACCAATTTAGCTACTACCCAGGCACCCCTGGAATAAACTCTTTTAACCCGTGGGCTCTTTCCCCTGTTCCTGGCAAGATAATATTCTGAGCGTTTTCACTTGCTCACCAAATTACACATTAGTAATAGCCTATTTAATTGATAGACTCAGTAAGATGGTATTACACATCAGCTTAATTTAATAGTTTAGAGTAATATTTTGGGGACTGTCATTACTCCTTTTTACTGTTTCTGCAGGACAGTCAGCTTTAAAGTGAAAGACCGAAAAGTAGTTTTAGTCCTTTTGCTTTATTTAAATAAGTGGTTCTCAAACATGTGCATCAGAATCACCTGGAGAGCTTGTTAAAACACAAGATGGCTAGATTTCACCCCCCAGAGATTCTTTGGACTGCACTTAGAGAATCCTTGATTTAAACCAAGGCTGATTTCTTTGCACGTTCAGGTGTGGTGTTTAATGAACAATCGCCACTTGGCTTGATGAACTTTGTAGGTATTTATTTTATTTATTTATTTATTTATTTATTTATTTATTTATTTATTTATTTATTTATTTATTTATTTATTTTTGTAGGTATTTTTTTAGTTGGTTAAGCAGTAATTTATAGCTACTTCCTGTCAAGAACATTTTTTTTTCTGCCCCAAGAAGTTACTAGCCCAGGAGTAGTGCAGGAAATAAGGCATTGACCATTTTTGGAGACACATCTTAAAAAAAACTGTGTCTATGTTATACACTGATTAAGAACTTGGGCTTTGGGGTGGGAAGACAAGGAATGAGGCCCAGCTCTGCCACTATCTGGCTCTGTGCCTCTCTAAACTTTGTTTCCTTGTCTGTAAGATGGGGTCAAGAATACCTTCTTGCCAGGTTTAAAGAAGGCAATGTGTATAAACTCCTCAGTAAATGTTAGCAATATTTTTCAAAGCGATGTAAAAGCTCAACAATGCCCAACCAAGACTGTTAGTGCCACTGTTCATATTTGCTCATTAGAACCCTTTAGAAAGCCTGAGCATAAAGTGAGTCCTTTCCTTCTGGGTGAAGATTAGGCTCTGTCAGTCTGGGTGGAGAGGGATTTCCAAAGGAATCGCTCACAAGTTGTCATTCACTCTTTTCTAGAAAATTCACACTAGTTTTGTTCTCTAAAATTAAATATAAATAAACCAGTCCCATTGATTACCTACCAATAGAACAATCTATTGTTTAAATTAATTGCTGTTTAAGTTAATTAATAATTTGGAGTTTAGCATCGGTTACTACTAAAACATGAACAAGTTTGCCTTGTTTAGAGTATCTTAGGACGCAAGAGCTAGAAGGATGATAGAGATCACCAGGCTCAATTCTTTCATCTTACAGATGAGAAACCTGTGGGTCTGCCAGGTTAAGTGAATAATTTGCCTGAAGGGTACATAACCACAAATTTAATTTTTACTGGACTTGCTATCTAAATGCTCTCAGAAGGAATGGCTTATGATGAACTCTTCTAAAACCACAAGTATTTTAGTCTCTTGCAATATGTAATTGGTTTATATCCACATACCCTAAGTGGAAGGTAAATTCATTTAGTTTCTCAGGGCTGCATTATGAAACATTTATCTAGAGACATTCATCAGGAAGTTACATGGGAGAAAGTTAGCCATTTTATGATCGCATCATTGAAATTGTTTCATATCCACAACATGCAATTGGCAACACATGCTTTCAAAAATTTCGGTCAAAATACATGGGTGTATTCTATGATACAGAACATTGGAGCTTCAATGTCTCACTTTTCCATTCATATAAGTACACAGGACCGTTTTCCAAGAAAAATCTTGACTCTTTCTCCAGTTGCTCCTTTTTGCAGAGATAGACTGACTTCCTGTACTTTCAGTTGGTTAATTTTTGGTATAAATAATTTCAACTCGCTTTCTACATGATTGGTTAACATATAGGGATTTGTACTCCATATTTTCACAAGAGAACTTCAAACGTTTAGCTGCCAAATTCTTATGAAAAGCTTGGTAATGAAAAATATATATGGAACTTTGCTTGAAGCGAGTGTAGTTCATTCATTACTTTAGAAATTCTGATAGTGATAACAATAATAGCGATAAGAAGGATAGAAATTGTTATTTACCATGTACCAATCACTGAGTCAAGTCTTCTCGTGCACTGTTTTATTTAATCCTCGTTATCAGTGGTTCTCCAACTTTAGCATGCACCAAATCACCTGAGGGCTTGTTAAAACACAAATTGTTTCTGATTCAGTTGGAGTCTG
This sequence comes from Leptonychotes weddellii, assembly GCF_054177405.1. Classification (NCBI taxonomy): domain Eukaryota; kingdom Metazoa; phylum Chordata; class Mammalia; order Carnivora; family Phocidae; genus Leptonychotes; species Leptonychotes weddellii. The sequence continues at coordinate 66,594,459 of NC_138372.1, read as the reverse complement.
AGAATTTGCATTTCTAATAAATTCCTAAGTGATGCCGATGCTCCTGGTTTGGGGACCATGTTTTGCTTGCTACATACCTAGGACATAGGTATTTCAAACTTTACAGATGGAGAAACAGGAATTGAGGTTACGTAACCTGCTCTATTCACAGCTAACAATTGGTGGAGTTGGGACTTGAAAATTTGCTTCTTTAACCCCAAAGTCTGCATATAGTCTTAATTTCTGTGCTAGGTGGTTTTGCAAGAAGACATACTGTCTGGGAAGAATAGTAATAGTAACATTTTATCACTTAGCAATAGGATACGGATAGGACCCTATTGCTCCCAATACTGAGGTTCAAATACAGGCACACTTCAGACATATTGCAGGTTTGGTTCCAGGCCACTGTAATAAAGCAAATATTGCAATAAAGCAAGTTAAATGAATTTTTTGGTTTCCCAGTGCATATAAAAGTTATGTTTCCAGTATACTGTAGTCTATTAAATGTGCAATAGCTTTATGTCTTAAAAAATGTACTTACCTTAATTAAAAAGTACTTTAATGCTAAAAAATTCAATAAGTCATAATCTTGTTGCTGGTAGAAGGTCTTGCCTTGATGTTGATGGCTGCTGACTGATCAGGGGGTGGTTGCTGAATATTGGGGTGATTGTGGTAATTTCTTAAAATTAGGCAACAATGAGTTTGCCACATTGATTGACCCCCTCCTTTGAAGAACAACTTTTCTGTGGCATGCTGTGCTGCTTGATAGCATTTTATCACAGTAGAACTTGTTTCAAAACTAGAGTCAGTCCTCTTAAACCCTGCTGCTGCTTTATCATCTAAGTGTATGAAACGTTCAAAATCCTTTGTTGTCAACAATCTTCCCAGCACCTACACCAGGAGTAGATTCCATGTTAGGAAACCACGGAGATGGTTCACTGCTCATCCCTATGAAGCAACTCCTCATTCATGAAGGTTTTTTTTTTTAAGATTGTATTAATTTATTTATTTGAGAGAGAGAGAGAGAGAACAGGTAGGGGGAGTGGCAGGCAGAGGGAGAGGGAGAATCTTTTTTTTTTTTTTTAAGATTTTATTCATTTATTTGACAGAGAAAGAGAGAGAGCACAAGTAGGGGGAGTGGGAGAGGGAGAAGCAGGCTCTCCGCTGAGCAGGGAGCCCTACGTGGGGCTCGATCCTAGGACCCTGGGATCATGACCTGAGCTGAAGGCAGACGCTTAACTGACGGACCCACCCAGGCACCGTCTTCCATGAAAGTTTGATCATAAAATTGCAGCCGTTCAGTCACATCTTCAGGCTCCACTTCTAGTTCTAGTTCTCTTGCTGTTTCCACTGCATCTGCAGTTCCTGCCTCCACTAAAGTCCTGAACCTTTCCAAGTCATCCATGAGGATGGGAATCAACTTCTTCCAAACTGTTGTTCATGTTGATATAATGACCTCTTCCCATGAATCACGAATGTTCTTAATAGCATCTAGAATAGCGAATTCTTTCCAGAAGTTTTCCCAGATCCATCAGAGGGATCACTATCTGTGCCAGGGATAGCCTTATGAAATACATTTCTTTCTTTTTATTTATTTATTTATTTATTTGCGAGAGAGAATGAGATAGAGAGCACATGAGAGGGGGGAGGGTCAGAGGGAGAAGCAGGCTCCCCGCTGAGCCGGGAGCCCGATGTGGGACTCGATCCCAGGACTCCAGGATCATGACCCGAGCCGAAGGCAGTCGCTTAACCAACTGAGCCACCCAGGCGCCCCTGAAATACATTTAAGTGATAAGACTTGAAAGTCAAAATCACTCCTTGACCCATGGGGTGCAGAATGGATGTGTTAGCAGGCATCAAACAACATTCATCTCATTGTACATCAGCATCAGAACTCTTGAATGACCAGGTGCATTGTCAGTGAGCAGAAATATTTTGAAAGGTATCTTTTTTTCTGAGCAGTAGGTCTCAACAGTGAGCTTAAAATATCCAGTAGACTCTGTTGTAAACAGATGTGCTGTCATCCAGGCTGTTGTTCCATTTCTAGAACATAGAGTAGATTTAGCATAATTCTTACGGGTCCTAGGATTTTTAAAATGATAAGTGAGCCTTGGCTTCAACTTAAAGTCACCAGCTTCAATAGCTCCTAACAACAGAAACAGCCAGTTCTTTGAACTCCAAAGCCAGGCATTGACCTCTCTCTCCTCTATAGCTAAGAAAGTCCTAGATGGTGTCTTCTTCCAGTAGAAAGCTGTTGCACCTACATTGAAAGTCTGTTGTTGAGTGTAGCCACCGTCATGAATTCTCATAGCTAGATCTTCTGGAGAACTTGCTGCAACTCCTCCGTCAGCACCTGCTGCTTCACCTTGTGCTTTATGTTATAGAGAGAGCTTCTTCAAACTCAGGAACCAGCCTCAGGAACCAACCTCAGGAACCAGCCTCAGGAACCAACCTCAGGAACCAACCTCAGGAACCAACCTCTGCTACCTTCCAACTTTACTTTTTTAAAGCTTTTATTTATTTATTTGAGAGAGAGAGAGCGTGTGAGCACAAGCAGAGGGAGGGGCAGAGGGCGAGGGAGAAGCAGACACCCATTGAGTGTGGAGCCCCGACATGGGGCTCCATGTGGGGCTGCATCCCAGGACCCTGGGATCATGACCTGAGTCGAAGGCAGACGCTTAACTTCCTGAGCCACCCAGGCGCCCCAGCTTCCAACTTTTCTCCTGCAGCTTCCTTGCCTCTCTCAGCCTTCATAGAATTGAAGAGGGTTAGAGGGTTAGGGCCTTGCTCTGGATTAGGCTTTGACTTAAGGGAATGTTGTGGCTGGTTTGATCTTCCATCTAGACCACTACAATTTTCTCCATATTAGCAAGAAGGTTATTTTATTTTTTAACATTTGTGTGTCCTCTGGAGTAGCACTTTCAATTTCCTTCAAGAACTTTTTCTTTGCGTTCAAAACCTTGGCTAACTGCTTGGCACAGGAGGCCTAGCTTTAAGCCTACCTTGGATTTCAACATGCCTTCCTCGCTAAGCTTAATCATTTCTAGCTTTTGATTTAAAGTGAGGCTCTGCCTTTCACTTGAACACTTAGAGGCCCTTGTAGGGTTATTAAATGGTCTAATTTCAATCCGGGCTGTGTCTCAAGGAAATAGGGAGGCCTGAGGAGAGGGATAAGGACAGGGGAATGGCTTGTTTGTGGAGAAGTCAGAACAAACACAACATTTACTAATTAAGTTCCACATTTTATGTGAGTGCACTTTGTGGTGCTCCAAAACAATTATAACAGTAACATCAAAAGTCACTGATCACAAATCGACAGTTGCCAGAGGGGAGGGTGATAGTGGGACAAGCAAAATGGGTGAAGGGGAGTGAGAGATACAGGCTTCCAGTTATGGAATGAAGAAGTCACGGGAATAAAAGGCACAGCATAGAGAATAGAGTCCATGTTACTGGAATAGTGCTGTCTGGGGACAGACGGGAGCTACTCTTGCGGTGAGCACAGCATAACGTACAGACTTGTCACATCACTATGTTGGACACCTGAAATGAACAACATTGTGTGTCAACTATACTCAAATAAAAACATTTTATAAAAAGTAAAAAAAAAATCACTGATTACATATCACCAAAACAAATATAATAATGATGAAAAGGTTTGAAATATTGCAAGACTTACCAAAATATGACACGGAGACAAGATGGGAGTAAATGCTGTTGGCACAGACAGACTTATTCAATGCAGGGTTGCCACAAAACTGTATTTTGTACAAAATGCAATACCTGCGAAGCATAATAAAGCAAAGTACAGCCAAAGAAGGTATGCCCGTAGACTGGTGAGCAGCCCCCCACCCCCAACCTCCTGGGGCCAAAGACTATGGGACGAAGAGGAGCCTTGGTTCTAGGTGGACACTGCAAAGTGTATAGTAGTGGGATTTGTCTTCACCAGCCATCCTCATCCGGGCTTGTTTCTGAAAGAATTGTGTGTACAAACTGAAAGAACGCTTGAACTCGGGGAGCTTGCTTTGAGAAGCCCTCAGTTGAGGCTTATCATGCCCCTAGAGCTCTGATTTCCATCTCTGTCTGAGGGAGCAGTGAACCTGGCAGGGGGTACTGTAGATAGCATTGAAAAAGGGGGTGGATTAGGGGTTAACAAGAAGCACAAGTGTTCCTGTCACCATGTGTTGCCGAGGTAGCGGGCCCCCATGAGTTGTAGAGGTGAGGGAAAAAGCTCTATCATGTAACAGCTAAGACTTTGCGTCATGAACAACTTTATTGCCTCCAATTAAATTAAATTAATTAAAACAGCATTCCCGGGTGCCTGGGTGGCTCAGTTGGTTAAGCGACTGCCTTAGGCTCAGGTCATGACCCTGGAGTCCCGGGATCGAGTCCCGCATCGGGCTCCCTGCTCGGCAGGGAGTCTGCTTCTCCCTCTCCCGCTCCCCCCTCTTGTGCTCTTTCTCTCTCAAATAAATAAATAAAATCTTAAAAAAAAAATTAAAAAAAACCCAGCATTCCCTACTCAGTTCTGTAGAATGTTACATCAGAGGCCAATGGTGACCTTCCAGTTTCACCAATTTACGGCCCGCTAGACCCCTGCAACACTGGCTGTGGCCACAGAGTTTTTGAGGCTGGAATAGGGGTGTGAGGTGGGTGGAGGGCCAAAGCTGTCCTGGAATGAGGCAGGAGGGAGGTCCCTGAATCCCTTCTGCCCCAGCACATAGAAAGAACATTGATCTGTGGATATTCAGTGTCCCTAGAGATGGCTAGAACTAGGTAGGGATGGGGAATCCTTGACAAGGGAAGGCTCAGAGTCATTATATTTCAGGGTGTTAAATGAATCATTTTGTACTCATTTATACTCCCAGGTTGATGAAAACTGTAATAATAGCAGTCATGTTACATTTAATTCCTGAATCAGGGCTTTGGTGCTTGATGTTGTCTTTGGTGCCACGTCTTTGAGTGGCTTTCTGAGCACCAGTATATTTCTATCAGTGAATGGTCGATTTGAAGTTTTATCATGTTTCCTTTTTTTCTTTGGCTGCTAAAATCTGAGTCAGATTTGCCACTCAGGAATAGCTATTGAGCATAATCTATCACACATTTTTTTTTTTTTACTATTTAATCATTTTTCCTTCTTTTTTTTAATTTAAGGATTTATTTTATTTATTCTAGAGAGAGAGAAAAAGAGAGAAAGCATGAGTGGTGGGGGGAGGGGCAGAGGGAGAGAGAGAGAAATCTCGAGCAGACTCCATGCTGAGCAGGAGCCAGTTGCAGGGTTTGATCCCAGGACCCTGAGATCATGACCTGAGCTGAATGAAGAGTCAGATGCTTGACCGACTGACTGAGCCACCCAGGCACCCCTACTTAATCATTTTTCTTTTGTATGTTACTTTTCCCTATTATGTGGTATACATTCTCCTAGCCATCTAATCTTTCTGAAAGAAGGAAGAAGGAGCATGCACAGAAATAGAAAGAAAGGTAGGATGAAAAAGAGGTAGAGGAGAAGAGACAGGAAGGAAAGTTAACCCATTTTACAGAGAACATTTACATGGAGAAGTTAATGACATCAATAGCCCAATCTTGACTTGAGATGACTAATCCTAAATTTAACTTCAAGTATAGATCTAATCAGCAAAAAAAAGCCATTCTCTAACAAATTATGGTTTTGTAAAATACAAATAGTGATGAGCATTGTTTAAAATGAACTAGAGGGGCACCTGCGTGGCTCAATCGGTTAAGTGCCTGCCTTCAGCTCAGGTCATGATCCCAGGGTCTTGGGCTGGAGCCCCTCATCGGGCTCCCTACTCAGCAGAGAGTCTGCTTCTCCCTCTTCCTCTGCCTTTTCCCCCTGCTTGTGCTCTCTCCCTCTCTCAAATAAATAAAAATAAAATAATAAAATAAAATAAAAATGAACTAGATTCAACTGGAAATAATAATACTGATCGATTCTGGAATTTATTCTCAAAGAAAAGTAGACATGCATTTTCTAGGATATTGATGTGCAAAAGGAGCAATGCTTCTTAGGGCAAACACACATATAATAGCACTAAGTCTGAATCATTAGTACATCTTTTGTAGAAATTAGAATACTGGAAGCAGCTATAGGGATTGCTGAAACTCAGCCTCAGGTGTCTAGGAGTTAGGGGACACAGAATCCCTGTCCTTGAGCTCAGCTAGGTTAGCAAGTAATTGCAATTCAAAGCAATAAATGCCATAGTTGAGTTACACACACACACACACACATATATATATGGATAATTAATTCTGCCTGAGGGAGTCCAGAATATCTTTGTAGAGGAGGGAGCCTTTGAGCTTGCTCTTAACAAATGAGGGTCTTCAGGCAGGCTGAACAGAGAAAACCGCACAGAAGGCAAGCAGCCATCGGAGTATGTGGTTGCCAGGGACTACCTACTGCTGCTCAAGTTTCAAACAATATCACTAGAACATGGGACTAGGCAGAAACATCTGCACTGAACCCTGGTGCGTCAGGCTTCCAAAAAGTTGCTTACAATAATAGCCCATTTTCTTTGGCCTCATAATTATTTAATATCTGCTTTGTTCTCATAAACCTGAAGCCTCCTCTATAGGCTTCCTTCCTTACATCCCTCTTCAGTTCTCTTACTCCTCACTTTTTATTGGTTGAGTAGCTCCCAGTTATAGTCAACAAACCAGAGGCTAATTTAAACTTCCTGGGGTTCATCCAAATGTGACGAGTTGGTTTCTGGGGCTTTGTCTGCTATGATTACTGTAGCTGTTAACCCTGAGACATCTATCTTTTGGAAATACTGCTGAGCAACTTTTATTTTTATTTTTTAAAGATTTATTTATTTGACAGAGAGAGAGAGACAGCTAGAGAGGGAACACAAGCAGGGGGAGTGGGAGAGGGAGAAGCAGCCTTCCCGCGGAGCAGGGAGCCCGATGCGGGGCTCGATCCCAGGACCCTGGGATCATGACCTGAGCCGAAGGCAGACGCTTCACTACTGAGCCACCCAGGCGCCCCACTGCTAAGCAACTTTTAGAGTTCAGATACATGTCTAAATAAATCTCTTTCATTAGAGATCAATTCTGATCTCCAGTTCTGGAGATGCTATTGGGACTTTGCTAATTGCCATTACCTTTACTGAGCTGAGCCTTCTGTGCCAGCTTCTCGCAGCCAAGTGTGGGCTAGTTTCAATTAGAAGGGGAGGTTTGGCATGGTTGGCATGTCCAGCTCAGTATTTTAGAATAATATGATTACCACTTTGATACATGGCTATAAAAGCACAGTAGTTGAAATCTATTATACACCTTGTCTGGGAGTCTTATCTTGTTAGATACTTGAATACCTGAGTTTGTGGAAAAATCAGGCAGCTTTTTAAAGAACCAGATTTTGTAGGTAAAATAGGCTATACCAGGCAATATCCATTTTTTTTTATTTTTTACTTTTTTAAAAGATTTTATTTATTTGACAGAGAGAGACACAGTGAGAGAGGGAAACACAAGCAGGGGCGTTGGGAGAGGGAGAAGGAGGCTTCCCGCCGAGCAGGGAGCCCGATGCGGGGCTCGATACCAGGACCCAGGGATCATGACCTGCGCAGAAGGCAGATGCTTAACGACTGAGCCACCCAGGCGCCCCAGGCAATATCCATTTATTATGACAGCTTCCAGGAAGATTTGGCAATGGCAGTGATATTTACTCCATAGAGGCTGATAACAGCAACTGCTCTAACACACTCAGCCAGAAATCCTAATAAATTATCTACTAGGTGCCAGCCACTTTGTCCATAACATGGTAATCCTTTCAATCCTACAAGGGAGTTTGTATTATTCTCATTCTAGAGTTGAGCAAACAGGCTCAAAGAGGTTGACCGACACAGAACCAGGAAACCAAGTGGGAGAGCCATGTTCTGCTTACCTTCCAAAGTTTCTTTTTCCCCTCTGATGGCTATGCTCTCTAAAACCAACAAGAAGTCTGCATCAGACTTACCACAAGATTCCAGTCTACTTAAGATTGTTCTCCTACCGTTTGAGCAAAAGTCAGAAATGTGATTGTGCTTCTGGGAGACTGAATTAAAGCAAGGAGCAAGCTAGTACTACAAACATTCCCAAAGGATCACAAAACACCTAAGAGAAGGTAAAACGGTAAATGACATGTTGGAATAACTTAAGACTGATCTTGTTTTAATTTTGTAAGGTCTTTTTATCTTCCTCTTGCACTTTATTTTTAAACTGAAGGCCCTAAGAATGTATGGTTGGAAGCCCTTCAAAAGAAACAGTTTTTTTTTTTTTTAAATATACTACTGATAGGTGTAAATTGGTGAGTTTTGTAGGGGGCAAAGTGGCAGTAACAAAAGCTTTTAAAAACTGGCATATCCTCTCCACAAGCAATTCCATTTCCAAGTATTCATCTTAAGGAAGTATTAAGAACACACAAAAGATTTAGCAACATGATGTTCTTTAAAGCAGTTTATTAGTGAAAAATTGGAAACCTAAAAATCAACAATAGTTTAATAAAATGTGGCACATATGATGGAATACCATGCAGCCATTAAAAAGATGTAGAAATATATTTGACACAGCAGGATAGTTATGGTACTGTCAAGTGAAAAGAAGTTACAAAACAGTATGTACAACTTGATTCCATTTAAAAAAATTTATAAATGCACAGAGAGTTTGGAAGGCTATACACCTAAATAACAGTTCTCCCAGATGGTGGGATTATAGGTTATTTTTCTTTTAAACTAAATTTTCATTTTTTTCCTTTTTACCAACACATCGATGATTTGTATTATTAAAAAAGCATTAACAATTCTTAAAAAGTCCCCTGTGAAGTAGGAATGGAAGAGCTTAGCAACCTGAGGCACAGGGATGTAAACGTTAGTCTGAAACCTCTTTCATGGTTTGTCAGGGTGCTTTGATGTCAAATTGTCACTGTGTTAAGTGGAACTGTGCATGGTCGTAGTGCTTACCCTTCTTCAGACTACGGGATCCATTCCCAAGAAACCTTCCACAGCAACCGAGTCCTGGCATTTCAAGTACTATTTCCCTTCCTTATGCTAAGCATACCCTTATTCCATCACACGCACTTGTAATACAGCCCAGCAAGGCGCCTCCACACTTGAGAGAGCAGTGCTGGGTGACAGTGAGTAAGGCAGGGAGAATTTCTCAAGTGATGTCAGATAGTCCCTGAAGGTGGAAGGCAAGTTTTTGTTGTTCTACTGAAGTGTTTCTCAAACTTGTAAAAACAGATGGCTGGGCGCTCCCCTCCCTCCGGAGTTTAATTCAGTAGATCTTGGATAAGCCTTAGGAATTGCATTTTCCCCTTTCATTTGACAAACATTTATTGAGTACATACAATGTGCTAGGTCTTGTACTAAGAGTTGGAAATTTCATTGATAAAAGAATTATAGCCTCTACCTCAGCGAGCCTACATTCTAGACTGACAGATACACACTAATCAAATAAATTATAAAACTATCTAATTATGACAGTGCTAGAATACAGTGAAGATCAGAAGACGGTTTTTGTCTTACCACATGGAAGAACTAAGACTAGCTCTACAGCCTCTTCAGGACAAAAAATTCAGCACACGTAAAGGTAGAAAGTACTTGGAAATATGAATTAGCATTTGAAACAAGTCCCTAGGTAATGCTGATAATTGCCTGTCCTGGGGTCTCACAGAGAACCACTGCCCTACTGAATAGACTTTTTTTTTTTTTTTTAAAGATTTTACTTATTCATTTGAAACAGAGAGATACAGAGAGAGAGCGAGAGCATGAGCAGGGGAGAGGCAGAGGGCAAGGGAGAAGCAGGCTCCCCGCCGAGTCAGGAGCTAGACGTGGGGCTCGATCCCGGGACCCCGGGATCATGACCTGAGTCGAAGGCAGATGCTTAACCATCTGAGCCACCCAGGTGCCCCCTGAATAGACTTCCTAATTAGGATAATGTAAGAGAAAGGGCACAACTCTCTCCTGCCCTTTTGAGGAGCCATTGCGTCATCCGGAGGAGGAGTTGAGGCAAAGCTAGCTGGCTATTACGTGGCTCCTTACTCAGGCTTTAAGTGCTACATACTCAGCAACAGATTTCAAAATTTCAAGCATTTGGGGGTTAGGGAAGAGATTTTTTTGAGGAATCCAGTCAACGCATGGAGGTAAGCTGGGCCTCTCTGGGTAAACAAAACTGTTACTCCCTGTCCTGTGCTCTGTCATCTTTCCCAGTGTATCTCCGAAATGCCCTCCCACACCAGCCCCTCCATTCACATTCTGTCCCTTTGTTCTGGTGGGGAACGGCAGACTATGAGGATGGACTCTCACCCACTGGCGACCCTAGACTCAGGTTTCTTAGTTCTCCTGTTACTCAGAATGAGGCACATTCCCACTTCTGGAACCTAACGTCTGACAATATGCATTTTTCTGACTAGCACCATAAAAAACAATTTAACACCACGACCTCTTAGGTTAGATTATTTTGAGAACAAATGTAGAGATAATCCAATCATTTTTGTCTGTAAAAGAGCCTACAATTATTTCCAAGTTTATTATTTCATTCATATGTGCATCCTTCACATGTTACTATACTTTTAGGTATAGTAACAGGGGCACAGAGCTTATTTAAATAATTTTAAATTGCACCATGAATTATTAGCCTTCCCAAGCTTTTCTTCCATGCCTAAGAACCTTTATGGGCTTTTACCTGAGTAAAAATTAAAACCATGACTTCATAAGTCAAAACCAAAATAAAAAACCCACAAAAACCAAAACCAAATCCCCCTCCCCCACAACAAAACCCCTTTAAAATAAAAAAGCAACAAACATAAGAACAAGTCCACATATTATGGTGGATATGTGGTAGACAAAGGCACAAGAAGCATTTGAACCTTAACATTATTGAAGGCTGCTGCACATTATTGGGTTATTATAATCAACATTCATTTGATGGAAAACAGGAGGTTCTGATAAAAACTCATGCTGGCTGCAGTGAGGTTAAACCTAAATCTAGGTCTGATTTAAATGGGGTGGAGGACAGGGTTGATGAGTAGAATGGAGCGTGGGTATAAAAGGTATCTCTGGTACACAGTCATAAACAAGGCCTACACTCTGGATTGGTCAGGAAGTTTACAGGGGCTAACAAAGGGAAACTGGTATTTATAGAATGTTTCTACTACGTGTCAAACCTTTCCCTAAAAATGACTTACCATACAAGTTAACATTTGCTATAGAATCCTCACAGTAACCTTAAGGTGGCATAATTATTATCCCTATTTTACTAATAATGAAACAACAGTTTATACAATGGAGTCCAAGCTCAAAGAGCACAGGATGTGAGGAAGACTGGATTTGAACCCAGGGCCATTTCACTCCAGTACCTGTACTTTTTCCCCCTTTACTACTCTACTTCTCATAAACCTAATTTATAGCTGCTGTTTGAGTTGACCTGGATTTTTTGTATGATCTTTTAAAATCTAAACCTGGACTCATGTCACACAAAAGATTGTACTCCAGGCTGCCTGTAGAACTTCCTTTCTGGGGAAATAAAAAGCTCACTCACTCACTTGGTGATATAGCTAGCTAACGAGCTTGAACAGCTTTTGGGGTTAAGAGTATGGTGATTCACAGTGTGAATCAAAGTATCTTTGTACAATTATAAAACTGCCGAGGAATGTGTCTCAGCACAGAAATAAGAGGGTAACAACTACTGTTAAAGTTTGACTGTGAACTGAATTATTATCAACACATTTACAAAGCTCTTAATTAGGAGCTCTTAAACACATTTTAAAACACCTTTTGTGTTAAGTGTTCATCATTTTTTAAAGTACCAAAAAATATTTCAATACATTAACATTTTTAGAAGAAATGAACTACACTTTTGCACTTCCTGTGTAAGCCAGACTAAACTTTTATTGTCAGAATATGCTACATTCTCTTGGCTCCAGGCCTGGCACATAATTTTTCTCTCCGCCTGGAACACTTCCTCTCCAAACCATCTCCCACTCCCCAAATCTGAATTAGGTGACTCCCAAAGTTCCCAAACACAGTACCCTGTATTTCTTCTATCATGACATGGACTCTGTTATATGGCAACTGCTTATTTTTCTGTATTCTCCACTGGTCTTTAAGGTCTGCAGGGGGAAGGACTGTGCATCTTGGGGATACAGATAATATCCCCAGTTATCAGCATAGTGCCTGGCCCTCAACAATGAATGAATAATGAATGAATGAGAATGAATGCAGCAGTCCTAATATGGGAACAATCTGACTCACAGCAATGGTCCAAATAGCAATTTTCTGACTGCAAGTGTGGCACTAATAATTTCATGAGTGTGTTTCATAACCAGGGATTCTGATCAAGATAACCTAAGTTCATTAATAAATATTCAAAATTAGTAGGCTCAGAGTAACCAAAGATGTATTCTGTTTGTATACAATATTCCTCTTTGATGGGTGTAGTTGCACTAATCCATATTTTTGATAAGGATTTGTTGTTCTGTAAGAAGAAATTCTCTCTACTGAAGTATGTTCTTAACAGATCCGATTCTGATTATGCATTAAAAATTGTTCCAACTGAACAATCTTAAAAAAACAGTTTAGCGAATTGAACTTGTTCCAGATGTTTTAGAACCTTAACTGAAAATATACCAGAGTAACATGGTAATGCTTTTCAAGGACTAGTTTTTCTTAAATTTAGAAGAAATCATTCAGTAGTGTTTAATAAAAACCCCCAAACCCCCCAAAATAAACCACTGAGATATAATATTGAAATAATTCAATTTCTGTTGGAAAACAAGGTAAACATGGTATAACTGCATTTCTGTTTATGGAAACATTCAGAAATATTATATCTTCCACAAAAGAGGCTTATATCTTAGAGCTCTTTTTAAACCAAAAGCTTAAAACAAATTTTAATTTTATTCTTTGGCTATTAATTATACCTAATAAATGAGTCACTGATATCAATTCACAATAAATTTATTTTACATAAAAGAAAAAGCTTGCCAATAATGAAAAATTCAGTAGAAAACAGTTCTTCTGCTTTAAGTTGGAGCTCAAAAGTAGAAGCTGCTTATTAGTGAAACCTCAGTAGAAAGAGAATTTTGTAAGAAAACATTCTTGGCATGAAAGCACTAACATAAATTCTGTAATGAAACATTCACCATGCAATTTTATTGGCAGAAAGGCTGGTTTCTGATGGCTGGTATTTTCTTTTCAGTCTCCTAAGAACATTAACATGGAAGATACTTAAACCTGCTTTATTTAGAGTTAATTGTATATAAATACTGGTGTCATGATGGGTAATCTTTCCATAGTCCACCTATTTAATTGAGCAGTTCTAAGTAGGTAATTGGCACCCTGCCCTTCTGATTTCCCCTTTCCCCCATTAGCCAGTCTGAATCCATTCCAACGACACTGAACACAGTGATCACCTACAAAATAAAATATTTCCAGTTATTAACTATGTTACAAAATAAGCACATAGAAGAATAATCAGATTTATAACCTGTTTATTCATTACTAAAGTTCTTTAAACATTATCATCAACTTTGCTAAAAGATAAAGGATTTTATTAGAGGCAGTTTTAGAAATCTTCTAGTTACTTAGCAGTTAAAAGCTTAAAATATTTCTGTGATATTCTATTTTGTTAAAGAATAGTAATTTTTTAAATAAAATGTTAATATAACCATCTTAAATATATGAAAGTATTCGCGATAAACTATTTCCAAATAAGTAATGAGGAATTTACAATTTATTATAATACTAGAAGGTATGTCAATCTATGATACAGGTTTTCTTATACCCATATCTTACTCACCTCATCTGCTAGAAGTGATAATTCACTACTGTTTGCAGCATCATAATCATACAGAACCCTGGCCTTCCTACTGCCACTGCACTCCTTAAGGTCAATGAGGTTGGTAGGAGAGGCGATTACTAGGCCACTTGTTGAAGTCAAGGCAGAAGAACCAATCACATTTGATGAAGCAGATGGTACGGGTGCCACAGAAGTTTGATTGTTGTTACAATAACTGGATGGAAAACTGTCGAAAAGAAAATGGCCAATTATCTATTTCCAAGTGACTAGAGCTTCTAAATACCACCACTTGGTGGCAGTGTTTACTTTCTACCAACTTCCACTTTGGCTAAAGATTTACAGCCGTCAGTAGTATTTTAATGACAAAGGTTGCTATCTAACTTGTGCCTCTTGGACCAGTTATACTATAAAAAATTCAGGTGTTAAAAAAAAAAAATTCAGGTGTTTTCCAAATATAAGTCCTTGAAAGTTCTTTTCAAAGCTGTCTTCACAATTATAAAGTTAAAAAAAAAATGTTTTCCCTGAAAAAATGAGTTTATCCTTAAAACACTTCCAAAAAACCTTTACTAGTATGTTTTATTAATCTATTCCTGCCTTTAAGAGTTGTTAAATAAAATATCAACGAAAAACTACTTCTACACTAGATACTATCATAAGAGTGAAGTTTTCTCAAGTTAATTCTTTGAGAAATATTTGAATAGCTAGCCAAACTTTCTTTTTTATAAAACTGATCCAATCACATTTTTCTATTTATTCAAATGACAAATATTTATGGGGTATCCACATGTCCAGAGTCACTACCACAAGCTGAAGATACTAAGATGAAACAGTATCATTCCTTTATGGACATACAAACAGGTGAGGACATAGACATTCAAAAAATATGTTTTGACTAATAATTATCATAATGAAGCCTCAATGGGAGAATAGGGCAAATTTCACAAGTTCATTCTGTCTTGTATTTTTTAGGGTAAAAATAAGTTTTATTAGAAATTAGTAAAATCTCTTTGATTGGTGTGCTTATAAATATTTTAAAGATAATTAAAATTTTCAACTTATTTTAAAGCTACTGTTTCTCCAATACTAAGTGGAAAACAGCACAAACTGGCTGGCCTATATTCATTCTCATCCAACCATTTCTAAGGCTGAAAATTTCCTATGAAAATTCGTATTTAAATCTTAATAAATATAAAAGGCCTCATCTGGTAAGGTGAGTGAAATTCATCCCTCCATAAAATACAATTTCCTTCTTCTCTATATGACCACTGGGCCATCTGGAAATCACAGTCAGCCAGCAGCATAAACAAGAGTAGTTAAATTCTAGCAGTTCTCCCCTAACCTTTATACTCAGCTGATGATTTGTTTCCTTCTGAACTGAGAAGAAAAAGAACAATCAGGAAACATCTATGCTTTTGTGATCATCTCTCCTCTTACTACAGATGAGCTGTCCACGCTTCTATGGCTAATTTCTTCACCTCTGCACAAAAATCTCACCTTCTTTTTCCTCTCAAGGATATCACACTAGCAAGTCTTCCTTTTCTTTCCCATGCTATCATATTTCTCCATGTACTGTATCATTCTCATCAGCTTACAAATTTCTCCTATCTTAAAAAACAAAAATCTGCTAGACACACTTTCTCCTCTGGCTGCTGCTTCATTCTTCTGTTCCTCTTTACACTAGAACCTTTGAAAGACTTATCTAAACTCACTATCACAGTCCCTCTCCTTTTGTTCTTTTACATTATAGACAAGCTTTTGCCTCCACTGTTCCACTAAAACTACTCTCGTCAAGGTCAGCAATGACTTCAGTGTTCTAAATCCAATGGTCTATTAACATTCCTCATTTCACCTGACCTATCTAGTGATCAGAGTGGATTCTTTCCCTCCACTTTCCTCTATCTTCTTCACCTGACTTCCAGGCCACACTCTTGGTTTACATCTTACCTCACTGTTCATTCCGTACCACTGCTTCCTTAAGCTCTCTATGTTGGGAGTGCCTTAGGGCTCAACTCTTAGCCCTCTTCTTTTCTCTACCTATACTTACAGTCTTCCATCTGGTCTCAGATTTAAATATCCTTGATAAGCTGACCACTCTCTAATATCTACCTCTAATTTACCCCCCAAACTCCAGACCTGCATGTCCTACAACTGGGTATTCTCCACTTAGATGTCTGATAGACATTTCAAACTTCAAATGTCTAAAACTGGGCTTCTGGCATAAAACTGGGGTGATATACTATCCCAACCTGCCCCTCTTGTGGCATTCCCTATTTTAATTAACTACAGCTCCATTCTTTCAGTTGTTCAGGCCAAACACCTGCAGTAAATCTGGACTCCTTTAAGGCCCATATAAATGAAGTCTGTCAGCAAATCCTACTGGTTCTACCTTTAAAATACACCCAGGGTTTGACCGCTTCTACCACAATCACCCTGATCCAAGCCACCATCATCTCCTGACTGGATTACTGACTAAATTATTGCAATCAGTTCTAAACAGGTCTGTTAGCCTCCACCCATGCCCCCTCACATTTACCTTTAACAGAGGAGCAAGAATGATCCTGTCAAAGGCTAATCGAATTGTATCACTCCTCAGGGCAAAACCCTCCAAAGACTCCTTATCTCTGAGTAAAGGCCAAAGCCCTCTGTGTCCCGGCTTCCTGTTTCCTCAATTCATCTCCAGCCAAGCCCTCCTTACTGCCGTCTGAACATCACAGCTATGTTCCTGCTGCAGGGCTTTTCTACTTACTGTACACTCCCCTGGAGCATTGTCTCTCAGTTGCCGGCCTACCTGCTTTGCTTCCTCTCATCTTTCAAGTCTGTCTTCCCTAACTAGTGTAAACCTCTACTCCTAACCAAGGTACTTCCCTGCTTATTTTTCTCCACAGCATTTATCACCTTCTAATATACTATGTAATTTACATATTGATTTTCTACTTCCCTCTGCCCCCAAATAAAATGTAGGTTCAATGAAGACATGGATTTGGTCTGTTTTGTTTACACTGTATCCTTCATGCCTGAAATAGTGCATTTTTAAAAATTAAAGCAAATATTTCTCTGGTGGATAACAGGGTTCTAAGGACAAAAAATCCTAATTTCTAATTCAGGTTTTACTCTAAAGTTAGGAACACCTTTCCTAGCATCTTTTCCTCAGTGAACTCAGTTTCCCCAATATATACATTTCTGAAGATTAAAAAAAAAAAGCTCTTGTTCCCCACATATGTGTGGTTTTTAAAGTCTCTCATCATGGAATGTTACTTTCAAATTTACTAGTATAATTAGCCCTTGTTTACCAATGAGGTCTACCTATGTCAATTTTGGGGAATTAATGGTAAAAAGAAGAAACAAACAAAAAAACCCCAACCAAACAACAACAAAACCCTGAAAGACCATTTTCACCTTCTAAGAACTTTTATTTATACATCTTAAAAACTACAGACTTTCTGCCACTGTAGCTTGATATATTAAAACCTTCTAATTATTTAAAAATGAAATACACTTACTAATCTTGTGACTAGTGCTTTTGTTTCCTCATCTGTAAAATGTGGGTCCTATTAGGACCCTCACCGGTGTGAGGGCTATCACATTATATATGAGGTATCTAGAGGAGTGCCTGGGAACAACTGGAGCCCTTCCTAAGGGACTGCTCTTATTCAGTTACTATTACTACTACCATCACTCTATTATAACCATTAACATTACAACCTGGTTCTACTCTTCAGAAATAGCTTCTGAATTAGTCTGGAATTGGATGATTTATCCAGTTCTGCGTTTGAATATTTCTATATACTCTCTTAAAAAGCATAGCTTGTAACATTAAAGACCTAAAATTCCTCCCACTCTCTATCATTGGTCCTTACCAGTAATCTAATTCTTTGAGGGCAGAGAGATAAGCTAGACTTTCTTCCCTAGAACAATAGTACCCATTTCACTCTGTAATGTTTGAGCTTATCCAAAAGTGCAATAACTAGCATTTTGTTTGAATGGCAGAGTTCCAAGCATTTGTGTGGCTTTAAGCAGAATACAAGTATGAATGGTAACAACAGCAATCCCTTTACTGCACTCCCAGAGTATCAGGACAAAGTGAAAAGGAAGTACTAAGGCTTCCTGGGCTTAAAATAGTTGTAATGATGTGGGGATAAAGTGGCATTCTGCTTTCAGATAGGAATACCATTAACAAACCTTCAAATATACAGAAGTATAAATCTTCTATAAATCTTATTGGAATAACCAGTGGTATCAGGCTACAATTCATCTTTAAGATCTAAAATTCGTTTTGTGGATGTGCCTAATTTTGTTCTAGGTCTAGTTTTAAAGGATTAAATGCAGAAAAGAACACCAAAGTGATTTTTAAAAAAACTTATTCCCTGAAAAAACTTCTCTTAATATTTCTCCTTCAACTCTTACATATCACTCCCTTGGCTTTAATGGCTCTTCACTATATAAATCGCCAACTCCTTATCACTACTTACTTTACAAGGCATTGGTGACATGACCCTGTTTACTCTTGTAGCCGTATCTACAATTCCATTCTTAAACACTATGTATACTCCAACCAGAACAAACTGAATTGCCTGAATTCCCTGAACTGCCACTCTCTCTTTTCTCTGGCCTTTTCATGTACGTGTTCTTCCTTTGTCTGGAATATTCATCCCTGCTCCTTTCTTCATCTAGATTATTCCCCCTAAGATAATTTCATCTGTGAAACTTTGCCAGACCCACCTGAGTCACAGTTAGAGGTCCTTCACAGAAACCTGCACTTCGACCTTTCCACTTACCACCTGGCCTATCTGCCAATGGCCTTTAATTCTACCTAGACTTTAAATATCTAGGTATTTCTACCTAGACCTAGCAGAGACCATGTTTGTCCTATACATCATTTTATTTCTAGTGTCACCTTAGAATGTGAGCTCTATAAGGGTAAGCAATTTTGCCTGTTCTGTTTGCTGATATAATTCTAGAGTACAGAACAGTGCCTGGTATATGACAGGTATTCAATAAACATTTGATGAATGAATGACTGAGCTATGCACATTTTGTGCTATCAATACTTTAAAGTATATTAAAATATGATTTTTAATAATTACATTATGGGCTTGAGGTCTTATAGACTATTCTAAAACTTTTTTTTTTTTAAAACAGTGAACAAGTAATGAGTAAGTATAAATTAGCTTATCTCTAAGGGCAAATAAGTGTCAATGTAATCCTTCTCAACTAACTGGAAGGTATTTTAAGAGAGAAATGAACTTCAAACACTTTTAAGTTTTCTTTATATAGCACTGAAAAAGTATTCACTTAAATTATGTTCTCATCCCTGTTAAGTTCTTGGGTGCTAGGAGAGCTCACAATGTTTTTGCTACCTCACGAGTCCGACACTTTCCTTAAAGAAAAAAAAAAAGAATCTGATTTTAAGCAAGCTAATAAAAGTCTTTAATCCTTCTAATCTTCATCTCTATTATTAGTTCACATGCAAAAATCTGAATTTCCTCTCTTATCAAGAGTTTCAGGTGTGAAAAGGAAATTACAACCTTCCCAGTTGTTTCTGGAGGTCTAACATGTACTGGTAACATTGTGCATAGTAAGTCATCTGGGCTTCCACAAAGTCATTCAGGCAACGGAGATGATGGGCCTGTAAAGGAAAGTTACAGTTACTTCTTAGCTCTGTAATCTACTTAAAAGTGCTAAATTCCAAGGGGCAACAGACCACAACATGTACTCAGGGAGAATCACCAGTATCTAGCATTCTACTACAAGGCTTACCAAGGCTGACCTCGGTTAATAGTGTAAGAACAAACTATGTAGCCAACAAAAACCAACAAATGGCGTTGATGATGGTGAGAGATCTAGGTGATGAGGTGTAAACAAAAATTTAAAATATTTCTTCATATATCTTGGCAAGGGCCATAATTTAAATTTCCTTGATAAATGACTGAAAAAGTTTTGAAGTTCAGTTCTCCCCCTCAAAGTCCCTTAGGACAATCAAAGTCTTCTGTTTCAAATGAATTTCCAGTGAATGAACACTCACATGTGTACTGCTGATTCCCTCTAGCAGAAGTCTTGTAATTTCTGCTTGACGATCAAATTCACTTTGAGTTATTCTCAATTCCTGTTCAGACTTAAATTGGAACATAGTTTTAGAATTTTATTAGAGGACTTAGCCCATTTTATGTACATTTGTTAAGATAGTTTAAAAATCCCCCAAGTAAACCCCAAATGAGAAGCTGCCAAGTCCCTGATTCTGTTTTGTGTTTAAACTGTTCCCTGTTTTCTACACCTTAGCTTTTCTACATTACCCAATTCCTTACCAGTACTTCACTCAGAAGAATCCATTAATGTCAAAGCTTAATGGCATACACATAAAAGCCTACAAACACTACTATGGGACAGTCAATATACTGTCATAACATTTTAAGAATATTAGTTTATATGTATAAAATAATATTTCAAAAAATTCTCCCGCGTGGCTCAGATGGTAAGCGTCTGCCTTCAGCTCAGGTCACGATCCCAGCATAACCCCACATTGGGGGGGGGGGGGGAGTCCTGGCACAGCGGGGTGCCTGCTTCTCCCCGTGCTCATGCTCTCTCTCTCTCTGTCTCAAATAAATAAAATCCTTAAAAAAAATTGTTAAAAAAATTCTCAATTATTACTATAGCTACTTTACTTTGAAGTTAAAGATAGTCTTTAATCTCAAATGAACAAACTTCAGAGTGAAGCCATAGGATTTTAACCTCTTCTGTTTAGTTACCAAACATATTATTTGTTTCTAGGCACATAGTTCTTAGCTTCTTTCAAAGAACTTTATTGCATAAATGACTTTTTTTTTTTTTCAGTTTTCTTTCCAAACTTTGCATTTCCAAACTTAAGCATCACTATTATATACAAGATATGCTAGGGTTTTTCTGCAAGTTATGGGGGACCTTTAATCAGTAGTGTGCTGGTAAACTGGCTGGGAGTGGGGTGAATGAGTTCTAATGTGCTGATTTTCATGGTACAAATACTCCAACCACAGCTCATTTCAAGCTACCAAGGTGAAGTCATTGACCTCAGAGCCGGAAAAAGGTGTATATAATAGCACACCACTACTACTAGCTTCAGCCCTCTGATACAGGTTCACTGCTGGGACAAAACAGTTCACTAAAAAATTAACAGGACCTAAAAATAGTAAATACTGGCAAAAAACATCTTAAACCTTTAGCCAGAGGGTTGGTAGTAAGTGAGGAAGAGAAAAATAAAATCTCACAGCTCATGCAAAACAGTTAGCTTATCCCACACTAGGAATCATCATTGGTGGTAATGCCATTAATAATGCTACCTTCTACTACCTCTCCAGAATAAATAGCCTCCCCATCCAAGTAATTAGAATATTTCCAAGACTGTAGTAAGTATAAAAATTAGGTCTAAACTTTTTCCTTGCACACCCCATCTCCCTTCTCCTTCACTTTTTGGTGGCAACAGTTAACCCAGTGAACCAGTCAAAAAGGAAGTAGCAGCAAAATACATCATCAGTTGCTTTAGTCATTCTCATCCCACTGGCAACAGAGGTGATTAGAAGTGACCACTAGATTGGATTTATGGAAATAAGTTTGAATTACTCAATAATTCAAGAGTTAAAATTAAATTTTACTTGACTGAAATCAGAATGCATGGTGCTTTGATAATAGGGCTGAAGTAAGCTTCATCCAGAAGCTAGCATCAAGTAGGAAATCAAGTCCCAGGAGAAGAAAAGAATCAATGAACCTCCTAAGTGTTAAGGAAAACCAATTACTTCAGTATCACATTTGCATTATTTACTCTTCTGCTTGGTTGACTACAGAAAAGTTTTGATTAGAAGTACCCATAGTAAATCAAAAATAAATAAACTTTAAAAGTAAACAAGATTACGGGCGCCTGGGTGGCTCAGTTGGTTAAGCAACTGCCTTCGGCTCAGGTCATGATCCTGGAGTCCCGGGATCGAGTCCCGCATCGGGCTCCCTGCTCGGCGGGGAGTCTGCTTCTCCCTCTGATCCTCCCCCTCTCATGCTGTCTCCCATTCTCTCTCTCAGATAAATAAATAAAAAATCTTTAAAAAAAAAAAAAAAAGTAAACAAGACTAGTTCCCCATGGGTCTCTATGAAAGTACAATTTGATTTAATGGCCTTTAGGAGAAATGGCAGAAAAGCCTTCTATTTGGCAATATTTCTGTATAAGGTATAAGCAAGTGAACTAGGTAACAGATTAAGTAACTGGGAAGTTTGAGCATGAAGTGGAAAAAGTTATAAAATGATCTCAGAAAGTATAAGGGGTCAGTCTTCCATGTTTGGGCAAAATATAAATTATGAAGAAAGGCACCATATTACAAAGCCTAGGAAGTCATTCTTTGCACAATTTAGACTTTGTGTTTAGAAAAGGTAAATGACAGAAGTAAATGAATCTCACTTCCTGAACAAGTTTCAGTGTATGCCTGGGGTGGCTGTAGTCAAATCTCCCAAACCATCTCTACTTCTGACACATGTAACGATCATAATTAATCTGAGAGGCAGAGGTAACTGAAATAGGTTTGGCATAGTCAATTTACTAGGAAGAGAATGATCCATATTAGAAAGATAGATAAAAAGGGTGAATTTAAAGGGTTTTTATTCTGTCCTCCAGAAGACCTCATTCCCTGACTTAATTTTACAGTTAAGACATAAAGTTCTAGGGAAGAGACTTTCTCCTGCCAGAGTATATGACAGCATAACTTGGGTTAGGGAAGCAAGAATTGTTTTAAGATGTAACTTGGAAAAAGGGCAAGAATTTGTTGATCTGTGATATCAGGTCTGGGTAACTGTAAGCTAGAAATTTTGGTCAGGCTTTTGAGGCATTTGCTGTGACAATCTTGTTCTGTCACCTATTTTTTTTATAGGCTTAAATCTTAAAATATTCGAGGAATATGAAGTTTTAAAATTATACATATTTTAAATTATAAAAATGGCAGAAGTGAAAAGTACAGAAGAAAAAAAATCTTCCCAAATCCATTTTGATATATTAAGTTTTACTTACACACCCTGCCCCACACACACAATGTAAATATTTGTTTTATGAGTTTCTTTCCATCATATCACATATTTCCCTAACTTACAGAGACTGCAGAATCAGAAATTTTTTGGTGTATCTGTCTGCTAACCAGAGTGGAAGAGACCCTGGTTTTATTGTTCAACCTATATTCTCTTCCACGTTACTCTATCCTCTTCAAGCTAGAGGTTCAGGAAAAAAATCAGAGGCGAAGGGAGACCTGTAACTAAGTTGATAAATGGATTCCACAAAGGGGGATGAAGAGTGGGCGTCAACAATTTCACACTGGATTTCCAATTCAAAGAATCAAAACCCTCATAACCTATACATGGAACAGACCTTATAGGCAGCAATCCTACAAAGGCAGAAAATAAAAAGTTAACGTTTGGAAAAAAAAAAAAAAAAGAAGAAAAAGTCAGGGGCCACAATTACCACCTGCCCTCAATCTTCAGCCTGTCCTCATCTGCAGGTCAAATTTTGGTAGGCCTGAACATGAGGAGTAAATAAAAAATGCTTCTGAAGACCTCAAATACTGAAACAAATCTAAAGTCATAATTTATTCCTTAAATTCTTGCTTGACTATTTTATTTCCCATCCTAGAAAAGATTAGGAATGGTAACATGGAAAGAGGGACTACTAGTAGCAGTCATATGGACAGCTTTTAAAAGTGACAGTCTGACACTGAGGGAGGAGACAACATACTTCAAAAACAAACAACGGATCTAATTGTTACACGGTACAATAATGTACATTCATACCCTAACTGTAAGTAAAATTAAATATATGTTATCCTGTATTTAATGGAGCAGTAAAATACTATTTTACAATATTTTCAACTAAAGTGACAGAAGACTTAGCTCTGGTTACTGGAGAGAACAAGCTTCAGCTATCTACAAAATTCATTTGTGTGACATATGATATATTCAGTTACTGAATATACAAGACATGGTGTAAAGGGTAGTTTATATAACTGTCATGTAAGTAAACCAAGTATTTAAACTGTCTTCTGGCAAGATTACTACTTAATGTAACATTGTATCAGAATGTGTGCAAAGCACATCTCTGTAACATTGTTGCACTACCTTATGAAGCTACTTCTAGCCAAACAATCTGAGCTTTCTATAGTAATTTTCAGATTTTGTAAGACATAGTAACAAAGACTATGACTGGCCCCATGGCTGCTGTCCAATAAATATTTACTGAATGAATAACAATTAAATTGTTTCATAACTCTATAGTTTAATAATTTACTTACTTTTGTCACTTCCTCTGCCCAAATCTAGCCAGCATTAAAAATTAGAGAAAAATATAGAGCATGAAAGAAAGTTGGAATTTAACATTTTCTACAACTTAGTATAGAAAAATGTAATTATAGTAGTAACTAAATCAGTACAGCTTAATATACTGAGAAAGTATGCCTTCATATGGATCAATAGTATTAATTTTTGAATCTTATACTAATTTTATAAGTTACTACGTAATAGTTTTCTAAAACTGGGAGTAAGTTGTAGTTCTCTCATCTGTAAAATGAAAGGTCTGGACTAAACAATTCCTAATTTCTCATTTAGGTCTAAAATTCTAGAATTTTAGGAAACTAAAATAAAGCAAGGATAAATAGACATTGCTATAGCCACCGGTGGGGCACAATAAACTTGAGATGTAATGAATTTAAAACGACCAGAGTTAAACATCTTATTTTAAGTAGATGACATCAGTAGCAAAACAGATGCCTAATAAGTGAAATAAAGTCTTGCTAATTGTTTAGGATATCCTTACCTAAAATAAAACCTATGATTTATATGCGAAGTTACCAATGACTGAAATAGTCTCACACATTTTCATTCACCTACAGATAGGACAATGGAAATAAATGAATGCATTCTCTTGCTATCTAAGGAAAGCCCTAATTTAGCCAGGGCTTCAATAATTACAGTAGTTCAGAACAACAAAAATGCATTTTAAATACTCCGTACATAAACTTTCCCATTACATGAATTTTTTTGCCCCTTGTAGCTCAATGCTAATGGAATAAAGGCAGTCAGTTACCTGTGAATTTATTATTAACTGTACTGCAGTTTCCATACTACTTCTATGGAAATGTATCTAGGAATATGATGCCAAACACTACATCTATAAATTTTTATTGGCTAATGTTTATGAGTTTTTGGGCTATATTCAGATTTTATGAATTTCTATTTTGTTAAAAATTAAAAATTGCTAACATCTCAAAACTCAAATCCTCAAATCAAGCTCAACATATATATTGGGTACTACAGAACAATTTTCACTCCTGATTCTTGCCCAAAGCTATCACTATTCTGTAACTTTCTTAAGTAAATTAGTACTGGACAGGGAATGGGCCTGGCTACTACAGAAATATGGGGGGTGAGTGTGTCTTGGCATGAAACTGCGTAAGAAATTAATTCTATGTTGAGTTTGGGTGAAAATTAAGGTAAACATCAAAGATACTAAAAAACAAAGTAAGTCTGTAAACTTTACACTTTTCTCTAAGTTAAGTAAATTTTGTTAATTTTCTTTGCCAAAAGTGAAAATACAAAGTGCCAGTTAAATTAATGTCTTTTACTAGGTATAAAAGGCACTATATATTTATATATAAATTCATATTCTAAAATATGAATTTGGCATAGCTAATATATTTGGCAATTAGAACACAAAATTTCTATTCTTCAAGTTCCAATATTACTTCAGCTAGTATTCCCTGTATTTTTTGTTGGACTAATGAATTCATGGCTTTGACTACTTTAGACTTTTACAGCAGATAATAGCAAGAGAAGGCACTTTACTCAAGATGTAGAAAACACAGTAGGCCAACAAACCTTCAGCCATTTTACATGCAGGAAGTTGAGCATGTAAGAGAAATTTACCATATTGTTATCTCCTTCAAGGCGAGCTGAGTTTAGTTGCTTAAGTGCATAGGTAAGAGACAAAGAACACATTATACCAATGAACACAGTGAAACAATTACTTCTTCACAATAAAGGACACACAAACAAGTATTAAGAGAGCTGATAAAATGGTTTTCTACTTAAAAAGACATCTATGTTGTTCTATAGAATTTCACAATAGTGGTGCCTATTCAACTTTTCCAAAAGATTCAGATTTTTAAAGACAAAAAACATGGTTGATGCTTGATTTTAAATTAGAATCATTTAGGAAAAACACATCACTTTAAAGACTGCCAGTTACCTACAATTTTTATTAAATTTTCACCTATGAAAGCCCTTCTGCCTACCCACAACTTTCCTATTCAAAGATCATTTCTATTTTATGAATGTATGATGCCTTCAACCATGTTCTCTTTCAGTCATCCTCAGCCAGGTCTTGGCATACCCTGAAGAAATATGAAAGGTATGTCAATCCTTATATTTTTAATAATATTAAATTATTAATATTATTTTATTAAGCTTTAATAAGCTTTAAATTCTCATATGTGTACATTAAGGTTAAGTTACATGATGGTGCTCAGTTTACAGATTAAAGATTTAGACATATGTGGAAATGCTTAATTGGGCAGAGGGACATTCACAATACTGTGTTATTGAAGATGTATTTTCCACATTTGTTATACCCAAAACTGAGGTTTAAACCTCTAAATATTAGAGAGCTTTGAAACTAGATGATTTTTTTCTTCCCATTAACAGAAGTCCGGAATAATTAAAAAAAAATTATATAAGACTAAAGCTGGGTTAATTTAAATGCAGAAATTTTATTTGTCTTTGCTTCTTTGACAAGTTTTATACTATTTTCAAAATTGTGTTTTTGTTCATTGTGAAACATTCAAGTAGGTTTTCTTTCTGTTCAATTGGTGTATTTTTGAGAAATGCCTTTGATGTTGCTTTACCATTTTTCAACATGCTAACTAATAAAATACAAGTTAATAAAGTAGCAATATTGGATACAGGCATAAATATTTTACTGACTTGGCTAAGTCATCAAAAAGTTCAATCTAGTATACTAGATTGTGAACTGAGGGCAGTAGAGATTTTGCATTATTTATCTCTGAATTCCTCAGCAAAGCGCCTTGTACAAAATAAGCATTCAATAAATATAGACTTTAAAAAGAGGTAACAAGAAACAAGTAAATGAATTATTAAAAAAAAAAAAAAGTGCTGATATGCACAGGTCCCAAACCTTACTTGCAGAGAAATAACTACTCACAAAACAATCCATGGAAATTTATAAAGTGAATTCAAAGAAATTCTGGGATTAGAGTCAACTAGGAACGAGGAAATGTGTCAAAGAAAAAAAAAACAAACACAAACTCATAGTGGTTTCTATTTTTCTGTATTCTTCAAGTAAACAGAAAAGAAATACAGAAAGAAAAAAAAAAACCCACCAAAGATCACAGAATAATAGGCATGCCTTAAGGCTTTATGTAATAATAAACTAAGAGGACTTCTCCCTTCTAAAGTATTTCAGACTTACTACTATAAAGTTTGAAGAAAAACGAGTTGGTTATCTAGGGGAAAAGAACACAACTATAATCAGGAAATGTGAATTTCTACCTAAACTAATATTTTAAATATTTGGCTATAGTTAACTTTGTTTTATGCAATATATAAATTCTAGAAAAGCTGTGTATACGTGAAATTGTTCAATAAAGTCATTTGTGTAATTTTTCATTTTTATTTTAAATGTAAATTCTCATGGAAAAAATCTGTCCTCAACAATACTCAGCACAGAAAAACTGTCAAGATCTTTTCCGGATATACCAAAAGGAAACATCTTTCAAAATTTGTCTACTATTATATTTAGTTCTTACACATTTTAATAGCAATGGTTAAATAATTTAGAATAACCAAAGGACCTTATACAGTGTTAAATCTCTAAGTTTTCTGGAACTTTTCCAGATAAAAAAGATTATCATTATTCTGTAATAGTGCTTGTGAAAGAAAGTTTTGTACTGACACTTGATGACAGTATTCTCATTCCACCATCATTACTGGGCGCATACAGGCATTTTGAATAAAGAGATTTTGACTTATTTCCAAATGATCCTTATTTATCTTAACATTTTTTTCCTGATTATGAAATTAGTATCTTAAAAATCAATTCAGGGGCGCCTGGGCGGCTCAGTTAAGCGTCTGCCTTCGGCTCAGGTCATGATCCCGGGGTCCTGGGTTCAAGCCCCCATCGGGCTCCCTGCTCAGCAGGGAGTCTGCTTCTCCCTCTCCCACTCCCCCCGCTTGTGTTCCCTCTCTCGCTGTCTCTCTGTCAAATAAATAAATAAAATCTTAAAAAAAAAAATCAATTTATATTTTACCACATAAATCTATTATTAGCAACTAGAAACTAATCCTAATTTAGAATCTCTTGTCACCTACAGTGTTCATTTTGAAGTTCTGATTCTGTGAAAAGCCTGTTTTGGGAAGTTAGGGTGTTCTTGATGATGACATCATGATAAATCCTGAGGTGAAATAGCCAGAGAATTTCGATTTAATGTCTTGTCAAAGCAAGCTCTTCTTCAGCAGTAATTAATACAGACTCTCCAAAAGGGGAACTGTTTAGAAGAAAATATTTCTAGAAGAAATTTATTCTGCTCATATAAAGTGTTGGGGTACTTTCACAAGACATCACTGTTTAATCCCAATTTTACCAGTTTTAAATTTCACTATAAAACAAGTCTCAACCTCTTCTTTCCCCAAACAAGGGAGCCACAGTTGTCTTCCACCAGCACTGTGGCCTATGTTCCTTAAGGCAATGATTCTTGATAATGACAGTGGTAGTGAGTTGGGAACAGAAGGCAGGGGGAATGTCATGCTTCTTGACAAAACATATCCCTTAGTATAAATTAAGAATTAACCTGTTAGCCTCCTCTAATAAATTCAGACTTGTTTATATTATACTATCTGATTAATGTCTTCCATCTTTGGAATGGAAATATAAGCAGTATAAATAATAGATTAAATAAGCTTATAAATAAAACCTTTTAAGAAACTTATAAATACATGTGTATGAATCATTAAATTACTATATTTAATATTTAACCAACTCCATTTAAAATGAAGACTATTCTGAGGTTGATTTTATGAAAAATATATCAGAACTTATGTATCCAAATGGGTTTCCTCCCCTTCAAAATAGTCACCTGGGCGTCCATGCTGCAACTGTTTGAATGGTTTTGGAATTATTCTTGGTGACGCCTTTAGTCAGTTTGACTCACATGTGGAAAGGGTGTCAAGTTTAATTTTTAGGTCACACATTAGCAATCTCAAACTTGACTTATTCTCATCTTAATTACTATCTGTTTTTCTATTTCAAATATAATAAACCTATCTCCAAAAGGATATTTGCCATCATCACTGAGGATATTTAAAGAACATGACAGAACTTTAGGAGCTCTTATAATTTTTATTTTTTAGCAACAGGTGTATCACTGAAATAATACTGCCTGTTGATATGACTACTGTGCACTGATTTGGATGCATTAAGTTCTGATAAGTTTGTTTAAACACAAAAACAATACCCTAAAATCATATTCTACTCTTAGTAATAGACTGTAGCTTGCATGGTATAGGAGTAAAATATTTTACAAATTTTAAATTTATCAACCTAAGATTTTTTCTATGCAAAAAAACACTACTTACTGACGCTCTGGTTTCTGCAGCTTTTGCCTTTTTTAGTCTGGTTTTTGCAGCATCCAAATCCAGCCTTTTATTTTGTAATAGTTTCCTTTCTTTCTATAAAAATACAAAAGAAAAAAAATAAAGGCTAAAGATGCTAAAATCCAGTAAGAGCATACACATTTAAAGTACCAGTCTCCATTAAATACATGAATCATCTGATAAACAAAGATCAATGATTACAAAATTGGCTATGAAGTAACACTTGACTCCTTTTTCTTACGGTTTTCAATTTTAAAATAATGGAGACATTCTAGATGCTGGGGAAATCTGGGAAAGATGGCAGGTGATGGCAGAAACAAAGAAATGCATATTTTAATATTTTGCGGTTTTGCCATCTAGGGAATGTTTTGCTCTATCATCTTGGCTGTCACAACTGGGGGGTGGGGAGATGTTACTAGGTAGAAACCAGGATGCTGCTAAATATCCTACAATGCAGTACAGCTTCTACAACAAAGAACTCTTCTACCGAAAATGTCAGTAATGCCCAGGCTGATAAACTGTTTCAAACAGATTATCTAGGAAGTGCCAAGGTAAAGGAGGTATGGGCCTAGGTCAAAGTTCCTTGACACCCTAAGTGATCTACCTCAAGGACTGGGCAGGCTCACTTAATGTGCCAGAGCACTGAAAGCAACTCTATTACTACAAAAGGAAATTTCAAATTTATAGAATAATGAATAAACATTAGTATGGTATCTTAGAATTCCTCATGGGAACTTCACCATAACAGGTAAGTTTATAAAAATCCACTGCTTGCTTTATTAATTCTCAGACAGATTTCATATATCACATTTCATCCTACTGACAATCTAATATTTTTTAAATTGTATTTCAACTTGGTGGTTTTTCCTTTGTCTCAGGCAAAATACTTTTTACCCAGAGACAAATTCATTGTACACATACTGAGTTTCTACAGTATTTTATAGTAAGAAATCTGCAAATTAAAGTTTATAGTAGTATTTACAATAAAGAACAATCTTGCAAAAATCTTAGGCAAAAAAAATCCATCTAGATCTTCACTCTCCATTGCTTAAAAAAAAACTAAAAAATAATATTAGGCTTGGGAAAGTTACATTTATTTCTTCAGCAATAAAACACAGCTGTGTGAGGAGAAGATAACAAGACTTCTAGGGATGCAAACAACAGAAAGTTGAACAGTCAGAAATACAGTAATTAGGTTTTTGGCTCCCAGTTTAAATGAATAGCTAACATGGCTATACTATGGAGGTATTTTGTGCCATATTTTTATAATCATTCCAGGAATTTCTCTACAAATTTTAGTGCTGGTAATGAACAACAATTGATGTAATCTAAATAACACTGCAGGGACACAAAAATGGAAGTTCTTTATTTTGGTTAGCTTTGTGTTCTGCTGAATATGTACCTAGCTAGATTATTTAAATTTTCTAATCTGCTACATCTACACAGTCCGTAAGAGGGCAAATTATTCATTAAAAAGTGTAATTATATATATAAATTATTTTACTAAAAAAAAGGGAACATTTTCCAACTCACAGCAATTGTTTTGTAATCTCCTTCTATAAAGTTTCTTAAAGGAGTGAGAAAATTTAAAGCTGATGTTTGAATCAGCTCTCTGTCTGCTGTTCCAATTCGTTTTTGTGTTTCTCCACATTTAATAAGGGCATTACCTGCAAAGGAAAAAAGTGTTTTTTTTTTTTTACCATCTTCTGGTAATGTCAGAAAATAAAATCAGCAATCTGATCTGCTTTAAAGTTAGTTGTCACTTGTTTACTTAAAAAATCAAAGAGAATTAGCTGTCATTAGTTTTATTTTAAAAGTAAATTTAAGATTATAAATATCTAAATGAAAATGACAGGTTCAAGAAGTCCTTATCATATCACAGTTAACTGTACCAATTCAACCAATGGAACAAAAGAGGATAAATACACTAAAAAGTATTTATGACTACAGCTCAAACAGTGGAGATATGTTTAGAAAAGCATAATGCTTAAAATATTTTCATAAGTAGATCAAGACAAAATTTGTCTATTTCTATATTATGCATGGGCCTCAAGTATCTTTAAATAATAACTGTATATTTGTATCTTAAGTTAAAGAAAAATCCATGTTTTGCAACACATATACCTTAATGTTTAAATAGGACAAGCTCAGTGGAAAATAGAGCAAAAAGAAAGGGAACCACAAGACCAAGGTTCTACTTCGAGTTCTACCTCTAATCTTCAATTCTGTGGATCTTAAATCCTCCATGTTAGGATGCGACTAGATTTGCTTGGCAAGGAAGATAATATAACATAGTCGTTAAGAGCTCCATGTCTGGATACAGATCTCTGAGTTACTTGCTATATGATCATAGATGAATTATGTAATCTCTCTAAGACTCAGTTTCCTTGTCTTCAAAATGGAGATTATAGAATTTATAAGTAGGCTGTAAGTGAAGACTTATGGAAATAATACATTTATTGTGTATGTTTAGCCCAATGCCTGAAATACTCAATTGTTAGTTATTATCAATTATGATTAAATAGATTCACAAAGCCCAATTCCAATAATCAAGGTACAGTCAATAGAACTACTACAGGTGAAAACAGATTAAGCATATTAAAAAAGGAAAAAATTTATAAGGCTTTTGAATGTTTGTGCCCCACTAGGCCTTCAGCTTGGTGAAGGAAAGGGCTAGGTGTCCTTCATGTACCTTTATGACCTCCAGCATCTAACTGCTTCTGGCACAAGCAGGCACAAAAAATCTGTTTAATGTGTAAAATTTTTCTAAAATTAATAGTTAAAATTTAGAAATAAAACTATAGAAATTTTAATCATTTTCAGACTTCTCAAAGAAGTACCTTTTGAAGACCACAATGTAAAAGTTTCAGTTGTACATCTAACAGTCAATGGATTAACGCCATTCATTATACAGTATTTAGGTTATTTCCTTCTGACATAAAGGTAACTATTAAAACTTTAAGTTCAGGGGTGTCTGGGTGGCTCAGGCATTAAGCGTCTGCCTTCGGCTCAGGTCATGATCCCAGGGTCCTGGGATCGAGCCCCGCATCGGGCTCCCTGCTCGGTGGGAAGCCTGCTTCTCCCTCTCCCACTCCCCCTGCTTGTGTTCTCTCTCTTGCTGTGTCTCTGTAAAATAAATTAATAAAATCTTTAAAAAAAAAAAACAACTTTAAGTTCATTTTGTTCCAGAGTTTACGAACTATTTTATAAATCAGTACTACACATAGAAAATCATTTAATTTACCTACATTTCATACTCACATAAGGACCAATTTCCTGCAGAAGTCTTAATAAAGAGAATTACTTGCCATGAACAATAGGAAAAGAAGCTATAGGAATCTGAAATAGTCTTATATTCGGAGAAAATTAGATTTGGGGGATAATGAGCTTCAGAGTTATACACTGAAAAAGTCAGTATAGCAACTAAAAAAGCTGGCATAACTATAAAACATGATTATAGAAAATCTGAACTAGCTGAGGAAAATAGAATGAAATGTAATCCAAACATCCAAAGATAACCACTGTTAACATTTTTGTGGTAGTGACATTACTGTGTAATGAAAGCATTAGTGGTATGTTCAAACACTATGTGCCAGGCATTTTATTACAAAAATAAATAAGCCCTCAAGAAAGCTTAAAAAAAATCATCTAGGGGAGACATATAAACAAAAATTACAATATATCAAAAGAAGTACTATAACGGAGGTTGCAAGATTCAATGGGAGCACAACTGAAGAATTCAGTTAACTTTTAGATCTAAAATGATAAATGTGAATTCTCAGAATATATACTTAAATATATTAAGTTGAACCATTCATATTTACCGGTCATCTCTATTTCTTACTTTATCCAAAACTTAAACATAAAAAATTTGAAGTTAAAATTGATTCTACTAATATTAGGTAGATGTTAATGATGTCTCTAAGTAGTAAAAATCTAAAAGTAAAGCTAGTTTTTAGCAGATCTTTTTGCCTTTTGCTTACCATAAGCTGTTCCTGGGCCAAACTCAGTCCCTGCATCAATCATATATTGTCCCAAAAGTTCTGGGTTGTTTATACGACTTGGAGCTTTTCTATCCAGTTTCTCATAAACAAATTCTTCTATCCTGGCATCTAGGAGAAAGGTTTAAAATTATCAATGATTTCAAAAAAGCACAACTATTTAAAAAATTGTTTTTTTTCCCTACTACCCATTTATCATCCTGTAAAATAAGATGAAATTGGCATGCTTTTAAGTACATATCTTAATACATAATTATTAATTTTTATGTTAGAATATTATATAGCTCTATGAAACTTATACTTTAGAAATCTGATAAAATATTTTGGCACAAAAATATTTACTTAAAGTGAAACTATCATATGATGAGATTCTAAAAGCACTGGTATTCACTTAATATCTAATGACGTTGCCTTTGCCCCATTCATAAATCTGATTTTTAACCTTGAATATATGTTCAATTTCAAAACCAGGGATTTCCAGCTATGAAAAAATGGATATAAAGTACCTATTAGAACCAAAGAGTCACATACTTTTAATACCTTTATCATACTTTTTTTTTTTTAAGATTCTATTTATTTGACAGAGAGAGACACAGTGAAAGAGGGAACACAAGCAGGGGGGGTGGGAGAGGGAGAAGCAGGCTTCCCGCAGATCAGGGAGCCGGACGCCGGGCTGGATCCCAGGACCCTGGGATCGTGACCTGAGTGAAGGCAGACGCTTAACAACTGAGCCACTCAGGCGCCCCCCTTTATCGTACTTTTGCGTGCTCACATGGTCTCTCTCCTTCCTAGAGTCTAAATATAGGCATGGAAATTAAGGAATAGAACCACCTAGGTTTGGACCAGTCACAGACAGAGATCAGCAATATGATGTCTTGGCTTAATTTTATTTAATTTTGTTTAAAATACAAGATATACAGATACCCCTCAGCATGTATTCACTCAAAAGATTTCGTTAAAATATGAGACAGGTTAAAAGAAACAGTAGAATGCTAGTATACATGGAAAGGAAAAAAAATAATCAGTAAAATCTGAATAAATGCCTGGTTAGTGCAATATACAAAATATTCACACTTACACGGCTGCCTAATAGGTATGTGAGAGACAAATGAGAAAAAGATCAGTTTCCAGAAACAATGATTAACTATAAATCAAATTTATAGTCTAAAGAGAAGCTAAAAAAAAAAAAAAGGTTCCTTCTAAGCATCTCAGATAATTACTCTACAAGTGGAAGTTTCACACAGTGCACTGGAAACTTAAAAAGTGAACTGAACCAGTAACAGAAACACTTGAGGAATCAGCATAAGCATTGATTATAATACATAAAATAGGCTATTGGAATAATACTCATTTATGTGGTAGACTCTGGAGCACCATCAGAAGTTTTTACGCAGGACTTTTAAAACCTTTAAATTAGTTCAAACCAAGAAGAGTCAGTTCAAAACACAACCATTTAAAAGATGTTAACTACATTGCAGAATTTCATTATCTGACTATGAGAGTGATTCTTAGCTTTGGTGCATTTCTACCTATTTGGTCAAAGTTTAAAGTTGAATCCTATGTTGACTTCGTTCAGTTAATAAACATTTGGCATACTTTAAGTAAATGTTCATTTCAATAGGGCAGCAATAGACCATAATAAAATCTTAAAAGAATATGTGGGCAATACTGCTATAATGCAATATATATTTTTGAAAAACCCTAGGTTCCAGAAAATCATACTGTAAAAATTACAGGGCTTACAGGAAAAAGAGGTTTGGGTCTGACCACTCATAATCTATGTAACTTTATAATCAGAGCACAAACAAAAAAATCCAATTTTGTTTACTACTTTAGACTTAAAACACTAATTAAAATTGTATTATATGAGCCATTGTAACTTTATACTAATGAAATTCCCGTTTATCAGTTGTGTATGAGTTTGCCATTCAGAAAAACATGTAGAACAGACTACTTACGTGAAGAACTCTGGATAGAGCAAGGAACATAAGGAAAAATGTCTACTACTTTTTTAAGGTGCCCTGGTATATAATTTAAGTAGTCTTAAATGAGTAAGAAATACCACATGGTGCCCAAAGACAACAGGCCTCACTCAAAGTGTAAAAGGCCTATTTCAAAAGGTTACCATGATGGTACAGAATTACTAATGTTTTGTATAGTGATTCAGGTTCATGGAATAGCAGCAAAGTTTAAAGCTTGGAGCTTAAGCTAGTATCTAAAAGTGAGCTTATGGCATTTCACAACATGGTCACAACACTGGGGAAAATGGGAAGGAAAGCATTTGCTGCTGCCTTTGTTCTTCAGTTTTGATGTGTAAAGCTCAGGGTGAAAAGACTGGGTGTTGATGCACCAGATTCTAGTTCAATTTCCACTTCTAATTAGCTATTCTACACTGTATAAAATGCTAACTTGTGATTTGCAATTAATAATTGTGCACCTTATTTGATAAATTACTGAGATGGGTGATCTGAAAAACCTTATAGTTGTCTAAAAATCAAATGGAATAATTTATGTAAAAATATCAAACAACATAAACATAAATAATTGGTAACTATGTAAGTTTCCATATAATTTTCCCTTAATTATTTGGGGACAATTCTCCTATTTTCACAGCCCTTCCTAACTCTTAAAATTAAAAGCTACTCCTGGGGCGCCAGGCTGGCTCAGTCCATTAAGTGCTGACTCTTGACTTTGGCTCAGGTCATGATCTCAGTTTTGTGAGATTGAGCCCCACACTGGGTTCCACACTGAGCTTAGGATTCTCTCTCTCCCTCACCCTCAAGGAGTGGGGGGGAGGGGGCACTCGTATGTTCTCTTTCTCTCTCTCAAAAACAAAATTCACTCCCTGAAATTATCAAAAGGATTCTACAAAGGCATGGAAAACACAATTAATCAATTTGTTAGAGGGTACACAAAGAAGTGTTTATCACCCTCTTCTTCACCAAAAGCGCGCAGGCGCACACAAACACAAAACCCATACACCTGAAAGCCACAAACCAAAAACTGTTTTCCAGTAGCCATCAAAACCTTTTTTTTTTTTTACATCAAAAAAACCTACTAATGGTATCTTTTAATCAGATTAGTCAATAAGGTAGACAAAGGTAAAAAGTTTCTTACTTGGATTTGGCTGCAATAACACTTCAGTTTGTTTCATTATTTTTTCTGTCCATATTTTGGTACATTCAGCTTTGCTAAGAAGGTTCTCTAAGTGAGCATCCAGTTCTGTCTTCTCCGCCTGGCCAAGTTTTTCTTCTGTGAACTGTTATTAATTATAAAAAAAATTAAATATACCTCAAATACATTTTAGGAACCTATATCAATAATTAAAAACTCAAACCCAGACAATCCCGAACATACAAATAATTGTAAACCATTGCCTTGACTGTTTTTGCCCCTATGGCAATTTATCCATACCTCTTTTGTGGCACTTATGCTGACCTTCTCTCTCTCTTTTTTTTTTTAAAGATTTTATTTATTTATTTGAGAGAGAGAGAGAGAGAGCACATGAGGGGGGAAGGGTCAGAGGGAGAAGCAGACTCCCTCTGAGCAGGGAGCCTGATGTGGGACTCAGTCCCGGGACTCCAGGATCATGACCTGAGCTGAAGGCAGTCGCTTAACCAACTGAGCCACCCAGGCGCCCCTATGCTGACCTTCTCTTAAGATTATATCCTTAGTTCTGCTAAAATGGAGTGAACTCTACAGAGAATCTATATACTGCCTGGTATATAAAGTATATAAATATTTCTTACATCTAAAGGTAGGATAGTATAGTGATAAGGAGTAAGAACTTTGAGTCAGTTGGTGCTGAATTCAAATCCTGACAGCACTGCTTAATTTTGTGACCTGAACAGGCTTTTGAATATTTTCTTCTTAGGTATCTTCTATCATTAAAGGGAGACGATACATAACATACAGTGCTTTGAGAATTAAGAGTACGTATGCAAATCACTTTGTTCAGTGCCTGGTAATTATTATTTTGCATTTAAAAAAGGGCTGCTTATGTTTAATGTGGCTTTGTATTAATGGCACTTTAATCACACCTAGTTAGATAGGCTCTTATGGGATGTTCTGGGAAACCATCATTTGTTTCTTCAGGGTATGTTCCAACAATTGATTTATAGACTAACTTTTGGAACATATACTATTCCTACTATGGAGGAGCATTTTTTAAAGATCATAATATGTAGTTAAATATACTCAGCATATCAATTTTTATGACCTTGAGTGTGTTGGTTTTTGAGGAAAGGCAGCAATGCCCATACAAGAACAAAGAGGTAAAAAGTTTTCCATGTAGATTTTATGGAGATTTTTGAAGACTTTTAAATACTAGAAGTGATGACTCAGGCTGTTTATCATGTATATTTTTCCTCTAGAATATGTGGCTTTCTCCCATCATAACAGAGGCGTATCACTAGCACTAATTCTATACTCATTAGTCATGACTCATTTCTGGCTAACAGAATATAATGTTTACCTTGCTTTTTTCTTCCCTTTCATTTCTTAAAATATCTTCTGCTGCTCCATTTTTCTGAGTTTTATTATCTGTTTCTTTTAGCATCCTTCTTATTGGTCGAATACTTTCTGTTGACTATCAGTTAACAATTTTAGCTAAAAAGTCCTCTAGAATGTTATTCTTAAGAGTCTGGTTACAACCCCCCATTGAAGGTCTTGTTCAGGGG
Source organism: Leptonychotes weddellii (assembly GCF_054177405.1). Classification (NCBI taxonomy): domain Eukaryota; kingdom Metazoa; phylum Chordata; class Mammalia; order Carnivora; family Phocidae; genus Leptonychotes; species Leptonychotes weddellii. The sequence goes on along the minus strand of NC_138372.1, from coordinate 66,556,361 downwards.
CTAGAAATAAATGCTTCAATAGCTTTTGTAAAGCCTTAGGTCTTTTTGAGACTGGCCTGTAGCCAAGCCCTCACCCAGTGGGTGGAACGGGGAATAGCACTTCCAAAGCTACTGCCTAAGACCACAGTCTTGCAGTGTACTGTAACTGAGGATGGGAATAGGAGATGCATTAGGCAAAAGATCAAAACCCTGATGCCAAGGTCAGCTGGGTAACTACTGCAATTTCAGTTTTGAGAGAGAACTGTGGTATTCTCTACAGATCCCTGAAAATTTGAGGCTATAGACCTCTAAAGAGGGATAGATTAGAATTTCACATGTTCAAAGTCTACCTCTAATGGTTAAATAGATTCTCTCTCAGGTAAAGCAACCAATGGAAGGGAAAGAAAAGGGGGAATATACCCATGTGAACATCACCTATAAAGGATAATCTACCAGTAGAGAAAAATTCTTAACTTCGCACCTTAATAAGAAAGTATATTTGTTTGTTTATTTGAGCCCTACTTATGTGAAGAGTATTTGTTTATTTGATTCACTCCCTGAACACATATTTATTAAGCACCTTCATATGTGCCAGGCACTATTCTAAGCACAAGGGTTTCAGCAGCCAGAAAAAACAGGTTTCTGCTCTTAGGAAGCTCCCATTTTAATGGGGCAGACAACAAACAATAATTTGATAATAAGAATATAAAGATAAAAAGACAGTGGACAGAGGACTGAGTAGGTGGTCCTATTATTTCTTGAGTGAGTGACTGAACATTTAACTGAATGAATTAATGAATTTGAGTACAGAGGAAGGAAGAATTCAACCTGCAGGGAGAGGGGAAAACAGGAGAATCAGGGAAGGCTTCAAGGGGAGAGGGATATGCAACCTGGGCCTGGAAGCGGGGAAGAGGAGTTTTCAGTGTGAGATGTGGGTGGTTAGAAGAACAGCTTCTCTGAGCAGGTAACAATTGACCTGAGAGCGAACGATAAGAAATGAGGGATTTCTAAGGGAAGGGTAGAGAGTCCTCTGATGATTTATCTTCCAGTTGCACTTCTAGAAGATTCATTAGCACCACCTTTATACATGTTAATTTTTTATAGAACTCCTTATATTTAACAACCAAGAACAGATTAAAACAATAATCCGTAGACTCATAATTTAAAAATCAGTATTTAGTAGGTCAGTTTTTGTGCAAGGCATTCTGCTAAGAACTAGAAGACATGGTTGCTGTTAGAGGAGAGCTAAATGAAAACTATTATCTAAACAATATAAACTTACAGGCCTATTTTCTTCAGTACATAAAATTATGTTAAACTTTATCTAACAGTGGCTGGGTGATGGACACTGGGGAGGGTATGTACTACGGTGAGCACTGTGAATTGGTATAAGACTGATGAATCACAGACCTGTACCCCTGAAACAAATAATACATTATATGTTAATAAAAAAATTAAAAAAAAAAAAACTTTAACAGATGTTTTAGAAACATTGGAATTAGAGGTACAGGCTAGAAATTACTTAAAAATGTCTATAAATAGCAATTTATAAACAGTAGTTTATCAGTAAGTTTATCTAACACAAGTTAGGTTTCAGGGCAAGTTTTCTCCCAATAATATTTTGGAAAGTTAACTAGAAAGTTAATTATTTGGAAAATAAAATATTTCAAACTTCAGGTCAGAAGGCCCATTTGCTTAATTATTTAATTACTTTCTCTATGACTCTCATTATACTACCTTATAGTATCTTTCATTAAATACTTTGCTTTTTAGTGAAAAGACAGAATGTATAACAGCGCCAAGCTCAGTATTTGCAACATGTCATTTTTTAGGAGTCTGAGCAAGAAATAAAATAAACTGACTTATAATGTAAGATCCCATAAACACTGTAAGGAGGTTTTTAGTATATTAGTTCAGAAGGGCAAAAAACAAAACCCAAAAATATAAAGAATGTTTAAAAATGAGTGAGATAAAGTCTGATTATAGAAAACCAGTTTAGAAAACAGCAGTTCTGTAGGAAAGCCCACGTGAGCAGTGTATTAAGTACCAGTAATAAAGTCTGATATTTACTTGCATTTTCTGAGAGTAAAAACAGTTGCTATTCTTTTACTCTACCTAATTCTGTGCTTTGAATTCCAGTATGTTATATATGGTCTTGTTTTATCTTTTGTTTTTAACGTTTTCTTTTCTCAGTAAGATGATTTATAAGAACTTTTTTTTAAACTTCTGTATTTTTAACAGTGTCAGGGCGTAGTATAAATTAGAAAATGCCATATACTAAGCTGTGCATTTTATATCAAACACTCCAAAAAACCCCCTTTATAATATGTAGGTAAGAATCAAAACTTTATTGATGAACATTTTGCTTAATGTGTCAGTGTCGTGTTTCAATTTCACATGTTTATTAAAATCATAGTCTCATTCCACTATAAGACTTCCAGTACATACTTGCTGATTTCAAGAAATTAATATTTTCTATTACCATTATACAAATATATTTCAGTTCTTCCTTGCCCCTGTGTCTTTGTTCACAGCACTCTGGTCAGATGGATCTTATAGCCCACCTCAGCTTCCTACATGTATTCAGTAATTATCAAATTAAGGATAACTTTAATCGTATCTGGAATGAACAAAAAAGGTGGGGGTACAAAAAAACATTGCTAACGTTATCATATATTTAAGTTGAAATTATACATTTAAATTTTATTAAATACATAACTGTAAAAGACATAGTATCTCCCATGATTTTATTGTGGGGGTTTAAGGATTTTTTTCCATCATTAATCAGAAGGTATGACATATTAAGTTAACAATACAGTATCATTTAATACATACATTTTTCTCTAATACATTTTAATAAAGCATCTACTATAGAATATGATGAGTTATATCAACTAGATTTAGGTTTAAATTGTTAATCAAAATACTTATGGGGTATATATTTTCTTCTATTATATGTGAGATGTAGAAGCAGCACATGACATGGTTCTTGCCATCAAGGATTTTATGGTCTTAAGAAACATAAAATGATGATAATGGTATGCTTCTGAGAAAGACAAAAGATCTTTTCTTTCTTTAAAAAATTAAAAATCCTGGGGCGCCTGGGTGGCTCAGTTGGTTAAGCGACTGCCTTCGGCTCAGGTCATGATCCTGGAGTCCCGGGATCGAGTCCCGCATTGGGCTCCCTGCTCGGCGGGGAGTCTGCTTCTCCCTCTGACTCTCCTCCCTCTCATGTTCTCTGTCTCTCATTCTCTCTCAAATAAATAAATAAAATCTTTAAAAAAAAAAAAATAAAATTACTTTAAAAAAAAAAATTAAAAATCCTTCTCTTAAATACCAAAAATTTAAAATTTTACTCTTAAAACTTTTAGTTTTCAACATCTTTAAGTCCAAAATCATTAGTTTGTAGTCTCCTTTTTTTTTTTTTTAAAAGGAGAGAGAGCACAAGCAGAGGGAGAAGCAGACTCCCCGCTGAGCAAGGAGCCCAATGTGGGACTCAATCCCAGGACCCTGAGATCATGACCTGAGCCCAAGGCAGACGCTTAACCGACTGAGCCACCCAGGAGTCGCTAGTTTGTAGTCTCCTAACAGCTGTTAAAAACTATAGTTGATTTTAAGCATTTTAATGAATGTTTAGTAGTTTTAATAAAAATCTTTGTGAAAACAACCTATAATGAAAGTCAGAATGTCACAGAAATCAAAATCCAATGTTCTCCACGACATAATTTGATGTACAGTTCTTTCATAATTATTTCCTTAGTAATACAGTAAAATGACAAGAGAACAGAAAGCTTAATCCCCTCTCTTTATATATTTTCTCTAAACACTGCTTTAAGGAAAGGACTGTCTTTGAGTCAGCCACATTACGCCAGGCACTGTGATCTTTTATTACAGGATAGGCATATAGCCTACAGTATAAAACATGGAGCCTGGATTCTATACCATGCTTTACCACAAAGAGAAAAGGACAACAAGTAAAAAGGCTTTGTGATGAAAGACATCTATTTAGTATGACCTCTCATCATCAATTCTTTGGGTGAAGTAATATTTTAAAAGTCATCTAAACTTCTTGGGGGAAAAAATGTATAACACAAATTCTGATTATAATAGTAAACTGTAAAGTAGATACTTCTCAACTTATTCTCAATTTTGGCTGCTCTTTGGAATTACCTGGGGAGTTTTCAAAAACAATGATGCCAAATCCAACCCCAAAGATTCCACTTTAACCAGACTGGGGTGTAGCCTGTAAAGATTCCTCAGGTAATTTTAAGTGCAGCTAAGACTGAGAACTACTGTTCTAAGCTCGTAGATGATTATTTTAACATCAGGTTAATAAACCATCTTCTATTTAGTAGTTTACTAAATTAACATCAATAACACCAAAGGATATGAAGTTTTGGGTAACAGTAAATATGCAAAGTTTTTACGTAATGAGAAAATGTATGGACTTTGAATGTGACATGTTTTGTTTATAGAATTTGAGAGACATGGTGAAGTTGTTACAGTTTAAATTCCATAAAGGAAACAGGATTTCAAAAGGGCTTGGACCAATGTTTGGACAAGTTGGAATTCCATCCAGATAGGATCTAACAGGAGTTAGTTGAGGGCAGCAGCATATTCATCTTTACCTCTCCAGGTTAGACACACCATCGTTTGCTAAATTAAATCAGAGATGAAAGCCAAGCTTGCAACTAAATATTAAAGACTTTTTCCCCCCTCAGAAAACAGCTGGCATTCATGAAGTTCATAGTATAACTTCAGTAGGTTCAAAGGAAATGTTAGAAAATTAAAACGAAACTCCTAAGTAATTAAAGTTGAAATTTTTTTTTGGAAAGCATATGGTCTTATTTTAAAGATGGTGAGCAAACTTTTGCTTCAGTATCAATTCTGAAGTAAAAATGTGTCCACTTGAAACATTTATCAAATGAAGTAACAGAAGAGTACTTCAAAAAATGGATATTTACTACAAAGAAAAAATAATTATGACAAAATGGGGCTAGACTATGAAGTCTTTGAGGGCAGCAACTAGGTCTCATTCATCTTTGTACTTCAGTGCCAAGCACCTAGGAGGTACTCAATAAATACAGATTGAATTAAACAGTTTAATATTTTAGACTGGCATTAGTCAACTTCAAGTTCAGCAGATATAATGTTAGAAAAATACTAATAAAAAGAACAAAATTATTTAACATGCTAAATGATTCAAAGAGTAAACTTTGCATATGGATACCCTGCCTGGTTGAAATGATAGAAAAAATTTAAAAGAACAATGTTGGATACTGTGAGAGGGGAATAAGAAACAGAGTTGATACAAACTTTATATTAAAGATGGGAAAGCCATAGAGAAACAGAATTTTATAGCTCCGAGGGACCTTACATAACAGTTCATTAGAAGAAAAATGCCACATGATCGTACAGAATTGAAAAATGCCACAGGAGTTCACTTCAAGCTCTTGTGGTCTGAGATGGACTTTAAGTTTTATCTTGAGGGAAGGAAAGACTACACAAAGAGAGAGGGGGTAGAGGACATTCATGATGAGTTTAACTGTATGAACAAAAAGTCTACAGTTAGAAAAGTACAAGGTATTTTGGAAATTAAAAAATAATTTGATAGCAATACAGTGAGTGAGAGAAAAGACAAGGCTGGAAAGGGGTATGTAATGCTCAACTAAGGAGTCTAGACCAAAAAGACAGATACTATAATGTCTTTTTTTTTTTTTTAAAGATTTTATTTATTTATTTGACAGAGACACAGCGAGAGAGGGAACACAAGCAGGGGGAGTGGGAGAGGGAGAAGCAGGCTTCCTGCTGAGCAGGGAGCCCGATGTGGGGCTCAAACCCAGGACCCTGGGATCATGACCTGAGCCGAAGGCAGACGCTTAACGACTGAGCCACCCAGGCGCCCCAAGAATAAATGTCTTTTAAGACAGTATTAAAGTAACAATTTATGGAGGGCAAATTACCTGATGCTTTTGTATTCTATTATTTTGAGGGAGTTAAGAATAATAAAAGCACCCAAACAGACTGTTAAGGAATGAATATATCTATTCATCATATATTTTTACCTCAACATTCTTTCAAAGTTGTAGGGCATATAAACAGATTTTATGAGTGAGAATAGAGTGATGAAACCCATTTGTATGTTTAATAGTTTTTCTTTTTTAAAACAGGGAGTGTTTACTTGTTAACATAATAACATAAAAATTTTTAAGTAAAATGAAAAAAGATATGGCAGTTGGCCACCCAAAGAATGGTCTATTCCTTAAGGTATAATTTGATTTGAATAGAAATTATTATTTAGAAATGTGAAAGCTAAATTCCATTCCTACTGTTCTTATTGCTTATAATGAGTAACTGGCATAGTTCTTACCCTATTCTCAGCATGAAACTTGGCACTTGACACTATACTGATGTCAACGCAATTTAGCCTGGGAATTCAGTTATTGACTAAATACTAAAATGACAAAGCAATGTTTTTGTTGAAAATTACCAAACAACATTCCAAATTTCACGTGTTACATTTTGGAATTATTTTTTTTCCTTACATAATGAAAAAAAAAAAAAACAGTACTGTGCAAAATGTCAAAACATTCAAAAGTATGATAGTATAATGAAACTCAGCTTCGTAACTGTCAACATTCCGTCAATGTTTCAACTACTCCCCTTTTCTCTCTTCTGGAATATTTTAAAGCAATCCTCAGACATGATATAGTTTATACATAAATATTTCGGAATCTATTTCTAACAGATACAGACTTAATATAAAAAGACATACTGAAGTCTGTTCCTCCTGAAATTTTTCCCTTCTTCAGTAAATGGCTCAAGCCAAAACCTTATAGCCATCCGTAACTCATCTTTCCTCCTTCCTACCCTAGAGCCAATCTGGGAAGCAATACTGAATAGATTCTGAACCTTCCCTGCTATCACTTTCACCTAAGTTATATCACTTTTTGCCTATCCTATGGCTACAGCTCCCTAACTGATGTCCTTAGTACCCCAGAACCTCAGTCTTTGCACTTGTTCCTTCTGCCTAAATTGCTTTTCCTCCAAAAAACTGGAACTATCACTTCCTTGAGGTCTTTTGGAATTTGATCCTATTGGAAAGGCTTGCCATGATCATTATGTCTATACAACATGGCAAAAACTGCCACCCCCGCCATTTACTTATTACCTCCGGCCTTTTTCTCCATCACCTGATATATTTACTGTTAGATTATAAGCTCCAGGAGGGCAGATGTTTTGTTAATTTATTCACTGCTGTATCACCAGTGTCCAAAACAGTGTAAGGCAGACACGGAGTAGGCATGAAAGTATTTAATACTGAAAATTATTTGATAGCTCAAGAGATTAGGACAGACTTTAAAAACTAAAGAATCTGAAACAATGAGTAATTAAAATTCATCTAGGGTACTCTTTTGAGAACTTTGCTAGATTTTTTATATCAAGTCTATTGACAATTTAAATCAAATTCTAGTACATGTGTCTGTCCTATTTAAGCACCGTGGATTATGTACCTGAAAACATACCTGTCTTTAAAAGTGTCATTATAATGTCAAATCTCCACTCAGCAAACAAAATCATTGGGAATCAGCAATAAAACACCAAAGGCCTCTTTTCAGTTAACTTTAAGTCTCACAAATCAAATTCATTTCAGACCTTCAAGCACTCATTCTTCTTGCTCCCCATCTTTGAGCTATTAAAAGTAGGTTAATTTAAATCAAGAAATTATTTTAACCATACAGCTCAATGTCTTTACAATATAGCTTATATTTTCATGGAGAATAGGGAGATGAGGGTTAAGGCAGCTAGCTTATTACTCACTATGCAGATTATGGAACTGAGAATCAAGACCTAGAAGGAATTTCCCATGCCATAAGTGCTATCTGCTTAAGTATTATTGAAATGCTCAGACTGTAGTACTAGATGATCTTTAAGGTCTCTCTAGCCTGTAACATTCTTTTATTTTATATCTACAATGCCTACCCTGGAAGAGAGAAGCAGCTTGCAATGAGTAGTAGATCAGACAGCACTTGGCTATTTACTAGCCATGCAAGTTAATCAAGTTTCTTAACCTCTCTAAGGCTACTTCCTTATATATAAAAGGAGTTAATAATATCTATCTGGCAGAATTACAGAAAGGATAGTAGGTAATCTGTCAAATGCCTTGCAAACGTTTGACGGTTTTTTCACAATATAGGCAGCTATTACCTTGCTCTAGTTCTACCATTCTTTTGCCAAGAGCAGTGCAATGTAAGATCAACTATACCAATAAAATTGCGGTAAAGGAGACAAGTATAGTAGTAAAGGCAGGACAACTGATTTACATTTCAGTATCAGTTTGGTATGCATATTAGAAAACTATTTTTGTTTTCTCTTTACAAAAGAGAATGTTGTTGCTACTGTGACTATGCCATTAACACCAGATTGTTTATAACTCTTGTTGTGGTGAAATTTACATCTGCTCATAGCTTTAACTGAGTTGGCATAATGTGGGTGATGACTGTGGAAAACTGTCCAAGTTCCCTAGACTGATACTTCTTTGTGGAATGCCGCGAGAGAGCTACATTTCCCCCTTAAAGTGTATTTGAAACACAAAACTCTGACAACAGGCAAAACACGAGTCTCCCCCTCCCCCCTCTCCAAGCCCTACTGCCGGTGCTTCCCATTTTGAGCATGAGTGGGAACCCCCAAACTCCAGGCTTCCCAAGGCCTTGGCGGAGTAAGGACGCCAACTGGTGATCTCCATTTCACCGCGGACTGCCTAAGCCCAGCGACCGTCCTTTCAGGGAGAGAGAGAGAGAGAGAGAGAGGGCTGGAAGGAACTGTGTTGGCAGCTCTTTGGGTTCAGGGGCAGGAAAAAGAAACTTCCTTCTTGGACTCCGCGGGGAGAGTGAGGGAGACGAAAGGAAAGGGTGGGGGTGGTGCAAGAAAGGTCTGTGTCTCGGTTACCGCGCGGGACTCGCAGGGCCCTCGCCCGCCCCAGGAGGGCGGCCACACCAGCACCGTCGTCGTGGGGCCAGAAAGGCGGGCGGTGCTGTGTCTCGGCCCGCGGCCGAACTCGAAATGTCCTTCAGGGGCCAGGGAAGCTCCCGGCAGCGTCCCCACCCCGCCTCGCTTCCGGGGAAGCGGCGGTTGAACTGGAGGTGGGAAGAAAACGGCCGCCGGACCCGGAGGGGCACCAGGCCGCGCCCATCAGCCAGGCCTCCGGCCGCAGGCCTGCCAGCCAGTCGGTGAAGCCGGGTGCGGAGAGCACCGCCGCCTCGGGCGGCCCCTCCCTGGCCCTCTCGGGCGCCGCCGGCCCTCCCCCCCACGCCCTACCGCGGTACCTGCACTGCACGACTGAGGAAGGTTCCCGCGTCGGCCGCCAGCTTCTTCACATTGAAGTCCATGATGTTCATCCTGGGCGGCAGCCGGGCGGAGCTGCCCGCTGACCTAGCGGGGAGGCGCCGCGGCCGGGCTGGGGCGCCTGGCGAGAGTGGCGGGGGCAGACGTGGTAGGTGGAGGGAGGCGGCGCCAGCTCCGCCGCCGCAGCTGTCGTTTCCGTGAAGGGGAAGCGAGAGGGTGGGGCGAAGGGAGAGAACGAGCGCTTCGGGGCGGGCCGCGCGCCGCGGCGGCGGCGGCGGCGGCAGCGGCCGAGACGCAGGGCCTGCTCCGCCGGGAGTGGGGCGTTAGCGTCGGCACTAGCCGCGGTGGGCGTGTCGGACACTGACCGACTGGTAATCCGCCGTGTGGGGTGGGGTTTCGGACGGAGGAAGCCGGCGCGGGCCGCGGGGTGGAGCCTTTTCATAGGTTATCGCGGGAACAGCGACCCCTTCTGGATCGCCGCGGCGCAGTCGCTGGGCGCGCCGGAAGCTCGGCCAGCCGCCCAGTAGGGAGGGTCACGTTACCCCCGAGAAGGGAGTCTCGGGGTCGTAGAGCTGCTGTAGGTTTGCATTTAAGCCCCTGAAAACTAAAAGCAGAGACAACCCAAATTCCCCTTTTTGTTTTAAGAGAAAATTTGAAAATTGTAGTATAGAATTACACTATCTGTGAAATTAGAACCAACAGCTCCCTGTCATCTTGTAGCACAAGCGCCCCGCTTATCCCGGACGCCTGGTGGCACTCGGCGAACGTTTGCTATTAGAATAGGGTTGAACTTATAGTCCCACCGAGTCTGTTGTTCATTCAGCATTACTGAGAATCTTCTGTGTACCAGGACTGAATCAGGTGCTGAGATACCATGCTGAACAAGACTGTCCCTGGCCTCAAGGAGCTCTCAGTTCGGTTACTTGACAACTTTCGGGGACATCTCCACCCCCACCTCAAGCTCTGTTAACTATTTGCTGCTGAAGGGACTTTGTGACTGTTTTAAGGCAGCAGGCCCACGCTGGATTACAGGAGGAACATGAGATGCCTACTGTGTGCAAAGTGCGGTGACGGGGGACACAAAGTGCCAGGTGGAGGACGCAAAGAAGTATAAAATGGTGAGTGAGATAGAATAACTCTTAACCCTTAACATTCAGCCTGGGGAATTTTAATAAATGAGAATATGATGTGAAATCTGTTCAAGAGCCCATGATTCCAAGTAACTTCCTAAGCATCTTTCATGATGCCAACCTATGTTTGAATTACGTTAAAACAGGAGATAGCACAGAGGGAGAGACAGTATTTCAAGAATAAGAAAACATTCCATGTTATTTTTTGTCACTGTCCTTTCGTTACATTAGGGCTGGGAAAATGCAGGCCCAGCAGGCAATGAAATGAGCTCATGTTTGTGCTTTAATGTTTTACTGAAGCGGTCACAGAAGCAGTAGCTGTTGTTAAAGGCTGACAGATTCGTTCCTAAAGACAAAAAGAATAGCAGATATGTATAAATGTTTGTGTTCTTTTATTTTTTTGTGGTGGTGACAGAAACAACCACTTCTTTCTAAGGTAACTCCAAAAGAATGAGTCTCCAAGACCAAAACTACTCCGTGTATCTTTCATCTCAACCTGTTTTCCCAGAAATATGAAAAAAGGAAATATGTAATCAGGAATCTTGTTTTTCATTTATTGTCCATTTTATTTTTTATTTATTTTTTTTTTATTGTCCATTTTAGATTTTTATGTGGAAAAGCACTTTCTCTCTTTCTGGACATCTGTCTTCACAATAAGTATATTTGCTGTAATCTATGTTCATTCCATTTTAGGATCACAAAACTGTGCCCACCATTAATAGAAAAAACTCTGAATCCTCTTCCTCAAACATGTAGATCTTCCTAACTTGAAAAAAAAAAAAAAAACTTCTAACTTGTTGAGTCCTTTAGAGCTATAATACTGTTTCTCTTGTTTCACTGACAAAATCATAAGACTCGTGTATTGCCTCTATTCTCTTACTATCCATTTCCTGCCTGTTTCAATGCAGTTGACTTCCATTGCTATAACTACACCTAAATAGCATTCTTGAGGTTGCCAGTTATCTTCTTGATAAACTCATTGGCTTTTTCTCAGACTTCCACAGGACTCTATTCTCCACCTTCCCAATGATGCACACCTTTATAGGCCCTTATTATTTCCTGGTTTGCCCTCTACCTCCTGGACTTGTCCATTCTATTCTGCTGGCACTTCTGATGGTTTTACTGTAGGTATTCCTTAAGTTCAATGTTTAGCACTTTTTTTTAGTTCTCTTTTCTTTTTTTTTTTTAAAGATTTTATTTATTTATTTGACAGAGAGAGACACAGCGAGAGAGGGAACACAAGCAGGGGGAGTGGGAGAGGGAGAAGCAGGCTTCCCACCGAGCAGGGAGCCCGATGTGGGACTCGATCCCAGGACCCTGGGATCATGACCTGAGCTGAAGGCAGTCGCTTAACCAACTGAGCCACCCAGGCGCCCTTTTTAGTTCTCTTTTCTTTGATTAGTTTCTTAATCATGACTTCAGTTATACCACTTCATTCTTTCATGCATTCATTCAGTAAATATTTTTTGGACATCTACTGTGTGCCACATGGTAATATTCTTGTGGCTGGCAGGCAACAAGACAGAACAGCCCTTGCTCTCATGGGATTTTATAACTAATCTGGTAAGACAGAAGTTGAATAAGTAAAGTGTGATGAAATGCCAAGGAGGAATCCAGAGTGCTTTTAAATGTTCATTTCCAGCCTGTACCTAGTAACCTGAATTCTAATTTGGAGGTTTGGTCTTCCTGTAAGCGTTCTAGATCACCTTTTAATGCTTTCTTTTTCTGTCCCCTATACTAACTTCTTATTCCAATACAAAGTATTATGAAAGCAATATTTTTAAGATCATACAAAGTGCTGAATACCTGAAATCTTCCCCCAAATTTTTAGCTTAAAAAAAATAAAACCTTTATAAAAATGGTTTTGTAGGTAGTATGATATGCATTTTAATTTTTTTTTGTTTTTTTTGCTGATGGCTGACAAGGTGTTCATTACCTCATGTCTAGACCAATGACATCTAAAGTGGTGGAATATGTACTTCATTGGGGTATGCAATATGACCCACTGGAGTGCAGAAAAAATATTATAAGTTTGGCTTGTATTTTATCTAACAAATAGGAAAAATTTGTTTCATTAATTTTTTCAAAAGTATGGATTGACCCTGGTGTCCTTACTTTGCACTTTAACATTTAGACACATGTCACAGATAGTAAATGAGGTATCCTAAGGGAAGAATGGGAATTTCACAACTTCAAGAGTTGAAATTAGTAATTTCCTTTAATTATTTGCATCAGCATATGGTAACATAAAACAGTGTGGCTGGTTAAGTGTATTTATAGATGATATTATCAATCCAGTTTTAACTAAATAAACCTCCACAAAAATGGGCAAGTAGCCTAAAGAGTTTTCCCCACCCTCTTATACTGTTGGTGGGAATGCAAACTGGTGCAGCAAGTCTGGAAAATAGTATGGAGGTTCCTCAAAAAGTTAAAAATAAAACAACCCTATGACCCAGCAACTGCACTACTAGGTATTTATCCAAAGGATTCAAAACTACAGATTCAAAGGGGTACATGCACCCTGAATATTTGGGAAGATTTTATTTATTTGAGGGCGGGAGAGAGAGAGAGAGAGAGAGCGAGCATGGCGCACCAGTGCTAAGGGCAGAAGGGGAGGGAGAGGGACAAGCAGACTCCACACTGAGCCTGATGCAGGGCTCGGTCTCATAACCCTGAGATCATGACCTGAGCTGAAACCAAGAGCTGGTTGCCCAACCAGCTGAGCCACCGAGGTGCCCCCACCCTGATGTTTATAGCAGCATTATCAATAATAACTAAACTGTAGGAAGAGCCCAGATGTTCCACTGACTAATGAATGGATGAAGAAGATGTGAGATATATATATATATATATACACATATACAGACAGTGGAATATTAGGCAGCCTTCATAAAGAATGAAATCTTGGGACACCTGGGTGGCTCAGTCGTTAAGTGTCTGCCTTCGGCTCAGGTCATGATCCCAGGATCCTGGGATCGAGCCCCGCATCGGGCTCCCTGCTCCATGGGAAGCCTGCTTCTCCCTCTCCCATTCCCCCTGCTTGTGTTCCCTCTCTCACTGTCTCTCTGTGTCAAATAAATAAAATCTTAAAAAAAAAAAAGAATGAAATCTTGCCATTTGCAGTGATGTGGGTAGAGCTAGAGTGTATTAAGCTAAGCTAAGTAAGTCAGTCAGAGAAAGACAAATACCATATGTGGAATTTAAGAAACAAAACAGATGAACATATGGGAAGAAAAAAAAAGTGGGAAGCAAACCACAAGAGTCTCTTAATGATGGAGAACAAACTGAGGGTTGACGGAGGGAGGTGGGTGGAGGATGGGCTAAATGGGTAATGGGGATTAAGGAGGGCACTTGTTATGATGAACACTGGGTTTTATATGTAAGTGATGAATCACTAAATTCTATTCCTGAAACCAATATTACACTATATATTACCTAACTAGACTTTAAATAAAAATTTGAAAAGGGAAAGAAAGAATTTCCCCAAAGAAACCATCATTACAGGTAAGTAAACAAGAAATGCCAGAGTCGAATATATCAGGAAGGCTGTTGAAATATGGATTAAAAGATGATTAAAACTTGGTTCCAACTTTCAAGGAACTCATAATCTAGTGGGGGAAACAGATTTGTAAAGTAAAACACAATGTGAAAACGTTATACAAGTTTGTATGTAAGATTGGGCAAGAGGGGCACCTGGGTGGCTCAGTTGGTTGAGCATGAGATTCACGGTTCTGGCTCAGGTCATGATCTCAGGGTCGTGAGATCAAGCCCTGCCCTGTGTCAGGCTCCGCGCTCAGCGGGGAGTTTGCTTGGAATTCTCTCTCTCTCTGCCCCACCCCCTTCCACTTCCATGTGCGCTCTCTCTCTTAAATAAATAAATAAATCTTAAAAAAAATTAAGAAAAAGATGGGGGAGAGTGAGAGGAACCGGGTATTAGCTAACAGGATAATAGAGGTGATAATTAAGACTTGTGGCTGGCTTTTGATTGATTTCATCTGGAAGATTGAAGTTTGAGGGTGAGGAGAGATGATCAGACTTTTAATTTAGAACATTTTTGGGTAGTGTGGATAATGAACTGGGGAAGGGCAAAGACAGATAGGAAGACCAATTAAGATTCTGTTGCCATAACTCACCCTGTACTCTGCTGTCTTGATATTTTAAATTTAGAAATCTCATTTTGACCAAAATTCCCTCATTTGATCTCTCTCATTCCTTTGCTCATTTAGTGTGTTCTTACTATCATCAAAGCCTGCAGGCCCATGCCTCATTATTGTTCTTCCGATTTTTAACTCTCACCAGCACTCTCAGTTCCCTCTATCCTTCTGACCCATCAACCTACATTCCCAAATGAATGTTTTCTCTGTTCATGCTCTCAAACTGCCAAGCATTTTTAGGGAAAATGACACAACCTTGTAGATGGATGCTACTACCAATGCATGATTGCCCATTTCCATTGAACCTTTATAATTGCTTAGAAGTGCTTTTACTTCTTCCTAATGAACTCCTCCTCATACTTCTGCAGACCCTACTGTGTAACTTTGCCACTTCCTTTAAGATGCCTGCTTTATTCTCATATGTCCTTATTCTCAGCCTTTGATACTTTTTCTTAACAGAGAAACTATAAAAAAAACTCTCATCAAGCTATATGGCAGGAGTTCCTTCAATCAAATTCCCATATTTCCACCTTTTGTCCTTTCCACCCACCCTGCACACCCATCGTTATTGCCAAATGCTTCAAAGGAAGAGGTATCCCAGGTGTTCTCTTCTGAGTCAAGGAACTGCTCGCTTAATCTTGGCTGTGCATTGGCATCACCTGGAAAGTTTAAGCAACCACCGATGTCTCAGCCCCACCCCCAGAGTGTGGACCAGGCATTGGGATGTTTAGAAGCTCCTCCAGGTGATTCTAATGTGTGCCCTAGGTTGAGAATGAACCCATCATCCTCTGAAAACTTGCTCCCCAGTCTCTAGCCTATGCTTATAGGCAGATTCCCTTTCTCTCTTTTTTAAAAAAATATTTTATTTATTTATTTATTCATGAGAGACAGAGAGAGAGGGAGAGGGAGAAGCAGGTTTCCCGTGGAGCAGGGAGCCTGATGCGGGACTTGATCCCAGGACTCAGGACTCGTGACCTGAGCTAAAGGCAGACACTTAATGGCTGAACCACCCAGGTGCCCCAGATTCCCTTTCTCTTACTGGATTGGGTCCCTCAAGGGCAGCAGCCATTTCTTGTTCATTCTTATAGTTTTATGGTCTACATTCCTGGCAACATAGTGGATTCTCAATTTGTTAAATGAATGAAGTAATCAAATCAAGATGTATACAGTTCTTTTGTGGCCCCTCCTCTCCAATCTAAATGTCCAGCTACAGATTGAGTATTTCCAGTGCTGAGCCTGTTTAGTTTGCTTTTCTTTTGTTTCTTTTTTTAAAGATTTTATTTATTTATTTAAGAGACAGAGTGAGCGAGAGAGAGAGAGAAAGAGCACACGAGTAGGGGCAGAGGGAGAGGGAAAAGCAGGCTCCCCTGGTGAGCAGGGGGCCCACATGGGGCTCCATCCCAGGATCCCGGGATCATGACCTGAGCCGAAGGCAGTCTCTTAGCCGACTGAACCACCCAGGTGTCCCTAGTTTGCTTTTCTTAAAAGTTGGTTTTTTTCTTGGGTTTCCTGTAATGGTAAATTGAATTATATGCACCAAATCACCTAAGCTAAAAATCTGAGTCCCCTGTGATTATTTACTCTTATTTCTCACACGCAATTGATCAAGTCCTGACAATTTTTTCGCTGAACTATTTCTCATCTTCATCTTCCTTTTTTTTTAAATTGAGGTATAATTGACATACCACATTATATTAGTTTCAAGTGCACAACATAATGATTCACTATGTTGAATCAGTTACAAAAATTTTTTTTCTTGTGACAACTTTTAAGAACTATTCTCTTTGCAACTTTCAAATATACAATATAGTATTTTTAACTATAGTCACCATGTTGTACATTACATCCCCATTACTTATTTATTTTATAACTTGAAGTTTGTATCTTTTGGCCCCTTTCACCTGTTTCTTCCCCCGAGCTCCCTATGGCAACCACCAATCAGTTCTCTGTATCTGTGAACTTGGGTTTGTAGTTATTATTGTTGTTTTAGATTTCACAGATAAGTGATATCATATGGTATTTGTCTTTCTCTATTTCACTTAGCATACTAAGTCCACCCATGTTTTCACAAATAGCAAGATTTTATTCTCTTTATGGCTGAATAATACTCCACTGTGTATATGTTTACATTTACCACATATCATATTTTCTTTATCCATTCATCCATTGATGGACACTTAGGTTATTTCCATATCTTGGCTCTTGTAAATAATACTATAATGAAGGAATATGGGGGTGCAGAAATCTTTTTGAGTTAGTGCTTTCAGTTTTTTTAGGTAAATGTCCAGGAGTGGAATTGCTGTATCACATAAAGTTCTTTTTTTAATTTTTGGAGAATCTCCATACTGTTTTCCAGGTAGCTGCACCAATTTACATTTGCACCATCAGTGCATAATGATTCTCTTTTCTCCATATCCTCGCCAACACTTATTTCCTGACTTTTGAAAATAGCCATTCTAGGGGCGCCTGGGTGGCTCAGTCGTTAAGCATCTGCCTTCGGCTCAGGTCATGATCCCAGGGTCCTGGGATCGAGCCCTGCATCGGGCTCCCTGCTCCGTGGGAAGCCTGTTTCTCCCTCTCCCACTCCCCCTGCTTGTGTTCCCTCTCTCACTGTCTCTCTGTGTCAAATAAATAAATAAAATCTTAAAAAAAAAAAAAAGAAAATAGCCATTCTAACAGGTGTGAAGTGGTGGTTTTGGTTTGCATTTCCCTGATGATTAATGATGTTGAGCATATTTTCACGTACCTGTTGGCCATCCGAATATGTTCTTTGGAAAAATGTCTCCTCAGATCTTCTGCCCACTTTTTAATTGGATTTTTTTTTTGCTATTGAATTGTATGACTTCTTTATGTATTTTGGATTTTAACCCCTTATCAGACATATGACTTGCAAATATTTTCTCCCATTCAGTAGGTTGCCTTTACATTTTGTTGTTTTCCTTGCTATGTAGAAGCTTTTTAAGTTTGATACAGTCCCACTTGTTTATTTTTGCTTTTGTTGCTTTTGGTGTCAGGTTAAAAAAAATCATCACCAAGGTTTATGTCAAGGAGTTTACTGCCTATGTTTTCTTCTGGGAGTTTTATGGTTTCAGGTCTTATATATAAGTCTTTAATCCATTTGAGTTAATTTTTGTGTGTGGTGTAATATAGCAGTCCAGTTTCATTCTATTGCATGTGGCTGTCCAATTTTACTATCACCATTTATTGAAAAGACTATCCTTTCCCCATTGTTCTTGGCTTCTTTGTCATAAATTAATAGAACATATATGTGTGGGTTTATTTCTAAGCTGTCTATTCTGTTCTATTGATCTATGTGTTTGTTTTTTGACAATACTATATTGTTTTGATTACTATAGCTTTGTAATACAGTTTGAAATCAGCATTGCCTCCAGCTTTGTTCTTCCTTATCAAGATTGCTTTGACTATTCTTTTTGTAATTGATTTTTAGTTTCATACCATTGTGTTCAGAAAAGATACTTGATATAATTTCAGTTTTCATAAACTTATTAAGACTTATTTTTTGGCCTAATATATGATCCATCCTGGAGAATGTTCCATGTCTTCTTGAGAAGAATGTGTGTTCTGTTGTTTTTGGGTGGAATGTTCTATATAAATCTGTTAAGTTCTTCCAGTTTAATATGTCATTTAAGGCCAATATTTCTTATTGATTTTCTGTCTGGATTATCTATCCACTGATGTAAATGGGGTAATAGAGTCCCCAACTATATTGTATTGCTGTCTGTTTCTCCTTTTAGGTCTATTTGTATTTGCTTTATATATTTAGGTGCACCTATATATATACTGGATGCATTAATATTTATAAATATTAAATTCTCTTGTTGGATTGCCCCTTTGTCATTATGTAATGCCCTTTGTCTCCTATTATAGTCTTTATTTTAAAATCTAGTTTGTCTGATATAAATATAGCTATCCCAGTTTGTTTGTTTGTTTGTTTTTTGGTTTTCATTTGCATAGAATCCCTTTTCATCCTTTCACTTCCAGTCTGTATGTGTCCTTACATTGGAAGTCTTTTGTAGGCAGCATAAAAAATGGGTCTTGTTTTCTTACCATTTAGCGATTCTATGTCTTGTAGTTGGAGAATTTACTCCATTTACATTTAAAGTAATTATTGATAGTTATGTATTTAAGACATTTTGTTAATTGTTTTGGGCTGTTTTGTAGTTCCCTTTTGTTCCTTTTTTCTTCTTTTGCTCTCTTACTCATAGTTTGATGATATGCTTAGATTCCTTTATCTTTTGTGTATCTACTATAGGATTTTCCTTTGTTGTTACATGAGGCTTACATATAACAACTTCTATCTATAGCAGTCTATTTTAAGTTGATAACAACTTAAGTTTGATTGCATTCTAAAGTTCTACATTTTTACTGTACTTTCCTATCCCCTTGTTTTATGTATTTGATGTCACATTTTACATCCTCTTATCCTGTGTATGCCTTAACTAATTATTATAGTTATAGTTATTTTTACTTTTTTCTTTTTATAAGTGTTTAATCCATTACCTTTACCATATATTTACCTTTCCTGTGAGATGTAGTCTTTCATGTGTTTTCTTGTTACTAATTAGCACCTTTTCTTTTCAGCTTGAAGAAGTCCATCTGCCATTTTATGTAAAGCCAGTTTAGTGATGATGTACTTTTTAGGCTTTTGCTTGTCTAGAAAACTCTTTATCTGTTCTTCAGTTCTGAATGATAACTGTTCATGTATTCATGGTTGGAAGTTTTTTTCTTTCAGTACTTTGAATCATGCCACTCCCTTCTGGCCTGCAAAGTTTTTAACAACAACAACAAAAATCTGCTTGTAGTTATATGGGGGGGGGCCCTCTTGTACATAACAAATTGTTTTTCTCTTGTGGCTTTTAAGATTCTCTCTTTGTGTTTGACTTTTGACATTTTAATTATAACATCTTTTAGTGTGGGTCTCCTTGGATTCATCTTATTTGGGACTTTCTGGCCTTCCTGGATCTGGATATCTGGTTAGTTCTCCAGGTTAAAGAAGTTTTCAGGCATTATTTCTTCAAATAATTTTTCACCCCTTTCTCTCTCTTTTCTCTTTCTGGAATCCCTATAATAAGTATTCTAGTCTGTTTGATGTTGTTCCATAAGTCCCATAAGCTATCTTCCTTTCTTTTTTTTTTTTTTTCATTATATTTTCTTTTTGCTGTTCTGGTTGGATGAAGTCCACGGTCCTGTCTTCAGACTAACTGAACCTTTTTCTTCCTTCATCTAGCCTGCTGTTGAACCCCTCTAGCCTATTTTTCAGTTCAGTTATTGTAGTCTTAAGCTCTGTGACTTTCGTTTGGTACTTTCTTATATTTTCTTTTTTTTTTTTAATATTTTATTTATTTATTTGACAGAGAGAGATACAGCGAGAGAGGGAACACAAGCAGGGGGAGTGAGAGAGGGAGAAGCAGGCTTCCCGCCGAGCAGGGAGCCTGATGTGGGGCTCGATCCCAGGACCCTGGGACCATGACCTGAGCCGAAGGCAGCCGCTTAACTGACTGAGCCACCCAGGCGCGCTGGTACTTTCTTTCTTTTTTTTTTTTTTTTAAAGATTTTATTTATTTGAGAGAGAGAGAATGAGATAGAGAGAGCATGAGAGGGAGGAGGGTCAGAGGGAGAAGCAGACCCCCCGCTGAGCAGGGAGCCCAACATGGGACTCGATCCCAGGACTCCAGGATCATGACCTGAGCTGAAGGCAGTCGCTTAACCAACTGAGCCACCCAGGCGCCCACACTGGTACTTTCTTATATTTTCTATCTCTTTGTTGAAGTTCTCACTGTGTTCATTCATTCTTCTCCCAAGTTTGGTGAGCATCTTTATGACCATTCCTTTGAACTCTTTATCAGATAAATCATTTACCCCTGCTTCATTAAGGTTTTTTCTGAAATTTTATCTTGTTCTTTTGTTTGGAATATATTCTTCTGTTAATTCAGCCAGGCCATCTGGAGGTGTCCTCTGGGCATTAGTCACAAAAATTGGCACTCCAGACAAGTATATGAGGTTTTTTTCTGGGAGATGCTGGCAAGCTGTAGCAAGGTAGAGGGAGAGTGCAAAGATGGCATCCACTGGCTTAGTTCCATGAGAATAGCTCCATAGGCCCCTAGGTGTGTGCCACACCTAAAGCCTGTCCTTCAGGCTGAAACTCCAGGATAAGCAAATAAACCTCTTTCATAGAAGGACTGGGGATGTGCTTCAGTCTGTTGAATGTGCAGTGCCTTGGGGGTGGTATCCTGCCAAGAACTATCTCTCTGATTATTACAGCTCCATGAGGCCCAGGAATACAAGCTCCCTTGGGCTCCAGAGCCAGGCAATCAAGGAGCATCCCCTGGTTGGTAGCTGCAGAAATCAGGGCACCGGACATGTGTAAAAACTACCTTTTGGGAGTTACTGGTGTGCTAGTGTATGACAGGGTAGTGTGAAGATGGTGCTCATTAGCTCTAGCAAGGGAGAGAAAGAATGTAAAGATGGTACCCACTAGAAAGAGAAAAAAGAAAGAGATTGTGCCTGGCTAGAGCAAGGCAGTGGGAGAGTGTGACAATGATGTCCACCAGTCTCTGTCCTCAGAGAGGGTTTTAGCAAGCTCTTATGTGTATGTGTCAAATTAGATGTCTGCCCCTCAGGCTAATGCTTTCATATAAGCAGGTGAGCTGCTTTCACATAAAGTCTGAGTGCTATCAGCTACTTCTGAGCTGGGCTCTGGGGTGGGTGAGTCCAAGCATGTGAGCCCTTTGAGAGCCATTTCTTAAATTGCTACAGTCTTATGGTATGAACCCCATTGGTTTTCAAAGCTACATGTTTTGGGGGCTCATCTCTCAGGTGCAGATCTTAAAAGTTGAGATGTTGGATATGGGTTCAAACCTTTTGCTCCTCAAGGACAAGCTCCAGGTTTTGAATTTCCTTCCGGAGTATAGGTCTCCACACTTCAGGAGAGGTTTATGGTAATTTATGGCAAGATTGTGTCCAGGCCTCTTTTACCTGCTTTGTTGTGGCTTTTTTCTTGTTTCCCCAATGTGTAGTTGTTGCTCAGCCAGCCTTTTTAAGTTTTCTTCAGAGGAAATTATTCCATAAATAGCTATAGATTTGGTATGTCTGGGGGAAGAGGTGAGTTAAGAATCTTCTTACATCACCATATTGAACTGGAACCCATCTTCTTATTTTTTAAAAATAATTGTTTTATATTGAAACAATTTCAGACCAACAAAAAAATTGCAAGAATAGTACAAAAATTTTCTGTATATCCTTTGCCAGAAAGCTCTTTCAAGTTTTGCCAGTTATTCCAATAATATCTTTATAGCAAAAACATCCAAGCCACAATCAGGTGTTGCACCCAGTTGTCATGGTGCTCCATCCTCCTTGAATCTGGATCAGTTCTTCATCTTTTTTTTTTTTTTTTTTTTGACACTGTATCCCTACCTCTTTCTTTCTGAAGAGTTAATCACTGTTCTTAAGTTGGTTTGATTACTATTGATTGTGTTTTGTATTTTCACTGATTATATTTGAAACTGTAAATGATACTAGTTTATATTTTAAACTACATAAATGGTATACAGACGCATCCTTTTGTGAAACTGTAAATGATCCTAGTTTGTATTTTAAACTACATAAATGGTATACAGATGCATTCTGTTCTTTGTCATGTCTGTTGACTCACTGCTTGTAGGCTTATGATTCCTTTTCTGTCTTGAAAAAATGAATTCGTTTTTAGTGTTTTTTTTTTTTTAAATGTTGCTTCTATCACAGATTCTTATGGTTATCACTGGCCAGAGACCAATTTTTATATGAATTTTTTTCTGGACTTAGAGGTTCCAAGATTATTTAGATATTGTAAATTTGAAAACCTAACCAGCTGGAGCACAAATCATGATTACAAATCCTCTCGGGAGACCATTTTTCCCCTATTTTCAGAGTTCATGCCATGACAGAAAAGGTTCCTTGTCCTCTTGGTGTGCTAAGGGGTGAATTTTGTCCAATTTACCTTTCCACTGAGGGTACAGAACTTACCAGAGTTTAACTTATGTATGTAGGGAGAGAGTATGAGGAAGGGCTTGTATTTTCCAATTTCTGCTTTCAGCAAGGGGCTCAAAATCTTATCTTTGGTTACTACATGGGTTTAAATATTCCAGCACTTTCCTCACCCAACCCCTCCCTCCTCAAGACAGGGTCATATTGTGTGCTCCAGGCTCTGGTGTTCAGTTCCTTCTTTATTTCTGCCACTTAAGTATTTCCCTGTATTTTTTCTAAGCTCTATTTTTTTGTATCTCACCCAGCAAGTATAGTGGAAGAGTTTTCACGTTATCTAGTATGCTGGTATTAGTTAGAGATTGATTGTGATCAGCTCAGTTAACAGAAACCTGGTTACAGTGATTTACCCGAATAGGGATTTATTTTATCACTTACTAAGAAGCTCAGGGGTAGGCAGCTTTTTGTGTTTCTATTTTGCTATTCTTAGCATGTAGCTTTCATCCTCTTTTCACAAGATGGCTTCTGTATTTCTGGGCATTACATATATCTTCAAGGCAGAAAAAAGGAAGAAAGGTGAGGCAGAAGGTACTTGCCAACTGAGGCCGTTTTTGTTTTTTTTTTTTTAATCAAGAAAATACCTTTTTCACAAGCCCCCATCTAGTAAACTTTAATTTACATGTCATTGGCCAGACCTGGGTCATTTGGTTCCTTGTTGCAATGTGTCCTGTTTAAAAATACTAATATTTAACAAAGCACATTATTATCCTGAACAAAACAGCAGTGCTCTTGGCAAGAAAGAAGGTGAAAATAGTTATAGAACAATTATCAATATTGGCCATGCTACTGAAGGGCAAGAACTGAAAGTCTCCTGTGCTCTTTCTACTACACTGCAACTTCCTTTCAGTTTTTAGAATTATAAACACAGTCAGCAGCAAAACTTGCAGATCTCAGTGCAAAATGAAAGTATGAAGCCCCTTGTTGAAGGAGCAGAAGGAAAGTGCCATTAAAAGGTACTAAAACAAGAAACTTTTTCTGTTCTTCTGTGGTCTCTTTCTCAACTTTCATAGTGTTTTTTGTTTTTTATTTGCTATTTAATGTCATTCTGAACAAAGAAAAACTAAAAATTTAAGTTTTTAGCATGAATTTACCATACATTTTCATATTTACAATGCCAGTTTAAAAATGCAAATAGAGCATTTAACATGTATGCATAATTATCAAAATGACACAATTTGTATTTCATAGTCTGTACATACATTTGTATTTCATTCTTACCAAAATAGTAGGAATGCTGCACAAATCTAATTCAATTTCTAAAATTTGGTTTCTTGATATATGCACATTCTACCATTATTCTCTACCTTTGGCTTCCTGGTGAGTGAAGAAAGACTGAAAGGAAGAGGAACTATGGATTGCCCTTTCCTTCTGTCATCCTTTGCAGTACCTTCAGTGGTTGGCAGCTTCCATGCACACTTGCTTTGTACTCTGGTTGGTCAGTAGGAATTTTTTCTTCATGGAGTATTGAGAATACTGTGTGAGTAGGGCAGCAAGGACCTGCAGTGGACATGTGTATCTGAAAGTATTGATATGGAAAGATCTCCAAGGTGTATTTAAAAAAAAAAGAAAAGCAAGGTGCACAACAACTTATGAGTCCTTTTGTGTAAATAGAAAAGGAATGTGTATGCTATTTTTATATAAGTACATTGTATATGTGTAACTTTTTAAGTAAAAACAATGTAAAGAGACTATAGTGGTTATCTTTGGGGGGAAGGTACAGTAGGGTAAGGAGTGAGAAGGGTTTGAGGTTTTCATTTTTCATTTTGTATCTTTACTGCTTGGATTTTCAATCTGTGTGTGTGTGTGTGTATAACATTGCATAATTTTATTTTTTGGATTTTAGAGTAGAAATTTTATTGATTTAATAAATATGATTCCTACTCATTAGAAATATTCAATAGCAGGGGCACCTGGGTGTCTCAGTCTGTTAAGTGTCTGCCTTTGGCTCAGGTCATGATCCCAGGGTCCTGGGATCGAGCCCCACATTGGGTTCCCTGCTCAGCGGGAAGTTTGCTTCTCCCTCTCCCTTTGCCCCTCCCCACCCTACTCATGCTCTCTCTGTCTTGCTCTCTCTCTCTCTCTCAAATAAATAAAATTTTTAAAAAAATGAGTAGCTAAACCTTATTTATTTCTTCTACATGAGAGATATTAGATCCTTAAAGATCCCTCTTGGAGTTATTAGAGTCATTTTGTGTGAGTTTTTTTTCCTTCTTTTTAAAAAACTATTTGTTTCAGCCTTAGATATTATCTGTTAAATTATTATATTAAAGGTGGGATAATGGGAACGCACTTTTTTTTTTTTTTTTTTTTTTACTTTTCCTTTGTTGCCCTACAACCTTAGATAGCTTTATTATTTTTACTTTCAGTCAGGAGTTAAGCAGAGAGTCAGCATTAATGTCCAGTATTATTGGAGGTTGTAGGAAAACAAATACCCTCATACACTGTTGGAGGAAGTATTCACTGATAAAGACATTTGAAATGATAATTTGCATATTTCTCAAAATTTACAATATATAAGCTCTTTGACTCAGAAATTCTATTTATAGGAGTCTATCCAAAGACATGTTTATACAAAGATAAGCATACAAATATTATTTTGTAATACTGTTTTCTTCCCCAAATTTTTATTTAAATTCTAGTTAGTTAACATATAGTGTAATATTGGTTTCAGGAGTAGAATTTAGTGATTCATCATTTACATGTAACATGTAATTTAGTGATTCATCATTTACATGTAACACCCATGCCCGTGTTTTCACTGGGAGGACTGAATACTTATTCCACTATAACAAGTGCCCTCCTTAATACCCATCACCCATTTAGCCCATCCCACACCTCCCTTCCTCCATCAACCCTGTTTGTTCTAGATACTTAAGAGTATCTTATGGTTTGCTTCCCTCTCTCTCTCTTTTTTTCCCTCCTTCTCCTACGTTTATCTGTCTTGTTTCCTAAATTCTACGTATGAGTGAAATCACATGGTATTTGTCTTTCTCTGACTGACTTATTTCACTTAGCCTAATGTTTTTAATTTGTTTTTAATACTAAAAAGTTGGAAACAACTTAAATGTTAATCTGTAATGAAATGGTTTTATGACTTGTAATGTATTCATAATATGAAATACTATACAGTTGTTAAAAGAATCATGGAGACAAATGTACTAAAATGGAAAAAATCTCTGAGCTATATCCTTAAGGGGAAAAAGCAAGTCATATAACATACCTACAGTGTGATTCCATTTATTTATTCATACACCTACATAGGTACAGAATGGTACACATAGAAAAAGAGACAAAGACTGGGAAGGGCCTGGAAAGATAAAGGGGTAGTTTCACATTTAATCTTATATACTTAAAAACTGCTCTAGTGTTTTCCAACAGAAATGTATACATTGTATAAAAGATAGGGAGGGAAAAAAAGAAAGAAAAACCCCAGAATTACAGTCTCTTCTCAAGAATTTACTATGTTAGGGGTGCCTGGGTGGCTCAGTCGTTAAGCGTCTGCCTTCGGCTCAGGTCATGATCCCAGGGTCCTGGGATCAAGCCCCACATCGGGCTCCCTGCTCCGTGGGAAGCCTGCTTCTTCCTTTCTCACTCCCTCTGCTTGTGTTCCCTCTCTCTCTGTGTCTCTCTCTGTCAAATAAATAAATCTTTAACCAAAAAAAAGAATTTATTATGTGAGAACAAGAAATCTAATTTTGTCGGTATTTCATGTTTAAGAATATAATTAAATCTGCATTACATTTCAAACAAAATATTTTGATGCAATCCACATGGCCATAGACATAGTCAACAAGTCAAAACTTTCCCTCACCTCAAAATGACACAATTTCTTTCCTACTATGTTTAGGATCTTGGAATAATTTAGCTCACCACACCCTTTAATCCTGAATAAAAGTGCTAGGTTACTAGCAATGTTACTTTCTTTCAAAGCGTTTGTAGAAATATCTTGCGCTTTATGCCCATGTTTTCACTGGGAGGACTGAATACTTATTCCACTATAAAATAAGGCCTAATTATAATTTTATTTTGTACTTTAGTGATATTTCTTTGTGACTTGGGATGAAGATAAAAAAGGAAGAGTAAAATAACAAGTTGGCGCACATTATTGTAATTTAGGTTAATATGACTCATACTAATAAGCTTCCTGTCCTTAAAGGTACATATCAGTTATTAACTGATGCTTTGAGGTATGGGAGGAAGGAGACACTATTATCAAAGTGGTATAAGTTTAAATTCTTAAGCTCTCAAGGAAAATTTCGAAAGGACCCACTTACCTGTTGCTTACCAATCAGATCAACTAGGAAACACCTATTATGAGCAACCCCTATGATAAATTCAATGTATACCAACCAATAAAAGATTGTCCCTTCTGTCAAAGGACAGCCACACATATGATATTATGGAAAGTCAAATATAAGAAAGTCTAGCTTTGAAGGCATTCACGTGGTCGGTGGAGTTATGGATATTCAGAAGTC
The DNA here is from genome assembly GCF_054177405.1 of Leptonychotes weddellii. Taxonomy (NCBI): domain Eukaryota; kingdom Metazoa; phylum Chordata; class Mammalia; order Carnivora; family Phocidae; genus Leptonychotes; species Leptonychotes weddellii. The sequence goes on along the minus strand of NC_138372.1, from coordinate 66,529,238 downwards.
TTGCTAGGAAGTACAGAACATGATCCTTGTGCTCTGGGAGCATATAATCTGGTTTTATTCACATGCAAAGAAAACCTACATTGTGAGGCTGTGTATTGCCAACTATTAATTGAGAAGAATAGAGAAGTGCTATGGAAAATCACAGAAGGATCACATTATTACTTCACGATACATAAAGTAGTCAGGTAAACTTCAGAGCATGAGACATGAGATATCTAATAATGTCTGGAAGGCAATTAGAAATATGTGATTAGGGACGCCTGGGTGGCTCAGTCGGTTAAGTGTCTGCCTTTGGCTCAGGTCGTGATCCCAGGGTTTTGGGATAGAGTCCTGCACAGGACTCCTTGCTCAGCAGGAAGTCTGCTTGTCCCTCAGCCTGCCGCCCCTCCCTCTGCTTGTGTGTGCTCTCTCTCTCTTTCTCTGACCAAAAAAAAAAAAGGAAAGAAAAGAAAAAAGAAATACTAAAAAAAAAAAAGAAATATGTAATTAAAGCTTGGGAAAGAACATTGGGTTAAAGATACAGACTCTAGAGTCATCTGCATAGATGTAATAGATAAGGTTTCCATCCAGAGATATACAGAGTGAGAAGGAATATTAAAACCTAAAGAAAATGGTAAGAGTATGTGAAAATAAGGACAGATTAAAAAAAAAATAGAACATCCAGAAATTTAAAATACATTTAAAATAAAAATTTTATGAACTGATTAATACCTGATTAGATACAGATGAAGAGATATTAGTGGATGGAAGATAGTTCTTAGGAAATTATACAGAAGGCAGCATGGAGAAATAGGGAATGAAAACTATGAATTAAGAAAGCTGAGGAGAGGGCGCCTGGGTGGCTCAGTTGGTTAAGCGACTGCCTTCAGCTCAGGTCATGATCCCAGGGTCCTGGGATCGAGTCCCGCATCGGGCTCCCTGCTCTGCGGGGAGCCTGCTTCTCTCTCTCCCACTCCCCCGCTTGTGTTCCCTCTCTCGCTGTGTCTCTCTCTGTCAAATAAATAAATAAACTCTTAAAAAAAAAAAAAAAGAAAGCTGAGGAGAGAGTGAGGAAGTTATTATCCCACAAAATTTCCAGAAAGCAAGATAAAAAGGAGAGAGACAAATTGATGAAATAATGGTTGATAATTTCCCAGAATTGATGAAATAATGTCTCAAAGTCAATAATCAGGAGTCTCAAGCTGAATAAATAAGTACACCCTAGGCATGTTGCAGTGAAATTGTAGTGCAGCAAAGATAAAACATAGAAAGGAATCATATAAAAGGCAGATTACCTATGAAAAAATAACTATTAGATTAGCAACAGAGCAGCAACAAATTTCCCAAGGACAATAGTGGAAGCCAGAATTTAATTAAACAGTATCTTTATTTTTTTTTGTTTTTTGTTTTTTTTTATATTTTATTAAACAGTATCTTCAAAGAGCTGAGGAAAAACCAATAAACTTAGAATTTAATATGCAACTAAACCATCACCTAAGAGTGCCAAATAATGGCACTTCTCAGACAAAGACTGAGAAAATTTACCTCTCCCAGACTGTCACTGAAAGACTAAAATAGTCATGTCAATGCTATACACTGTTTAAATATGTGCTCATATATATTGTGTACATATAATACATGTGCAGTACAGTAAGTGGTGAAAGCATAAAAACAAGAACAGGAATGAGAAACATCTAGATCAAAATAGTGATTATTGGGGTGCCTGGGTGGGTCAGCATCTGCCTTTGGCTCAGGTCATGATCCCGGGGTCCTGGGATCCAGCCCTGAATCAGGCTCTCTGCTCAGCAGGGAGCCTGCTTCTCCCACTTCCTCTGCTCTTCCTTACCCCCCACCACACCTTGTGCTCTCTCCAGCACACTCTCACTCTCTCAAATAAATAAATAAAATCTTTGAAAAAAAAAAAGTAATTATCTGTTGGAGAAGGGAAAAGAATTGGAGTTTCACTTGTATTTCTTAAGCTAGTATATATGTGGGCATTCATTATATTATTATTTTTTGTGGTTTTTAAGAGAGAGAGAAAGCTAGAGAGCTTGAGTGGGGGAGGGGCAAAGGGAGAGGGAGACAGAGAATCTTGTGCTCAGCAGTGTGGAGCCCAATGTGGGACTCAGTCTCTCGATCCTCAGATCATGACCTGAGCTGAAATCAAGAGTTGGACGCTTAACTGACTGAGCCACCCGGGCACCCCTCATTTTATTACTTTTAAGACTTTTTTGTTTTCTATTTGAAATATATTTAAAAAGGCAGGAGAGAGTTTTAAGAAAGAGAATGATCTACAATATCAAATATTGCACCAGAAAATGAGACCAGGAAATTCCACAGTTTTGTATTCTAAAAGGCCACTGAATATGCTCCAAAGAATTGTTTTTCTGGAGAAGGGAGAATGGAGACATCCTTTCCAGCCTGCCTACATCAGCTCCTACACTTTTCGCCTTCTCTCCTGTTAAAATAGAAGAGATGTCCTTCTGCCCACTGAAGATCAGTCCTTTCTCTGTGCGTTCTGGATCCCACCTCTCCCACCTTTTCAAGACTCATGTGTTTATCCCTTGTCTTTCCTATTATTTTTGTTCTCTCTCTTTCTACAGGTTCCCTACCAGCATTTAAACATGTTTAAGTCTCTCCTATTTTTAAACTCCTCCCAAATTGCCACAAAATCAAATACTGCCTCTATTCACTCTCACAACATTATTCCAACCACTGCCCTTATTTATCACCTTCCCATGTCGGCCAAACATCTTAAAAGAATTACCTCCAGCTAGTGTCTCAATGTCTGTTCCTCCCATTTACCTCTGAAACCTCTCTAAATGTAGCTCTTCCCCACCTACCCAACAAAAATTACTCTCCTAAAGGTCATCAGTGATTTCTCTATCTTGTTCTTTTACCATTACTTGGTATTCTGCACCACTTCCTTCTCATTCACCATCATAATAAATTCAGTATTTAGTATTTACCATATTTCAGGCACTGTGTTAAGTACTTTGTGTGCATTATTTGCCTCTTCAAACCTCTCTTCCTTTGGCTTCCATGACATAATACTCCTCTGATTTTCCTTCTACTTCTCAAGTAGGTACTCTTCAGTTTCTTTGCTCATCTTCATCTCTCTGGCCTTTAATAAATGAAGTTCTTCGAAGGCATCATCCTTATTCCTCTACTCTTCTCACTTTATACAACAGATAATTGCCTCCATTCATATACATCAATCTATACAGAGATGACTCCCAATTTTATTTTCATTTCATCCATTAATATTTCAACATGTAAATCTTTAAAAGATAATCACTCTTTTTTTTTTTTTTTTGGTAAAACATAACCATGAAACCATTATTGTACCTAAAACAAAACTAACTGTAATTCCTTAATATTAGCAAATACCCAGGGGAGGGGAGTGGGGGGATGGGTTAGCCTGGTGATGGGTATTAAAGAGGGCACGTATTGAATGGAGCACTGGGTGTTATATGCAAACAATGAATCATGGAACATTACATCAAAAACTAATGATGTAATGTATGGTGATTAACATAACATAATAAAATTAAAAAAAAGAATGTGTAGGTAGAAATTTATTTAAAAAATATTAAGTAGCCCTTCTTAGCCACTCACATTTTAACACTTTCTAGTCTAAGTTCCCTCTATGTTTCAGAATAGGGCCTGGCTGAGCATAGAGTAAGTCCTCAGTAAATGTCAGGTAAATAAATTGTTGCGAGTGATTTAAAAAAAAAAATTAGCAAATACCCAGTCAGTGAGCAACTTTCCAAGTTTCTTAGAAATATCATAAAATTTTCTATTTTTAAAAATTCAGGTCTAATTGAGCTTTTCTCTTCAGTGGTTTCTTAATATTCTCAGAATAAAGAAGAAAATCTGTAACCTGTCCTACAGATTCTACATGATTTTTTTTTTTCCTGGCTTATCTAGTCAGCCAGATCAATAGTATCAAATCTAGAAATCTAAAATGTTGTTTCACATCCAGTATCTTGAGTTGACATACAGCTGATAATATTAAGTCAAAAAGGGAACTGAAACCCTCTTGGTGAAATGTGCATCTTTTGGAGTTTGTTTTGACCAAAAGGAGGGAGTTGAGAAATACTGATGGGGGAAGTGATGCAGGCCTAGCTCATCTAAGGCAAATGCAAGGGCCTTAGTAGACATTATCCTCGGACAGCCTGCCATGTGTGCTCCACAGCAAACTCCCAGGGTTTGGGGGAAATCGAACACAACTGAAACTCTTTTCTGTGTTACCCTTGGATAGTGTTCACAAGCACAGACTGCCTAGACTGACCTCTTGCTGCTAGCTAATTAGTTTACCTCTAAAGATGTGCAAACAAGACTTGGTCTTCCTAAACTGAGTTTTGTTTTGTTTTGTTTTTTCCTCATAAATACAGTTCTTTGTTTTTCCTTGACAACAATCAAATGACTGTCTCCCTCTATGTGAAAGATTTTGTTTGCAGACAAATGTCTCTGAGTTATTCTTTGGTAATAAAGCCTTGGTCTTACTCTCAAATCTGTTCTTTCTTCACTCTTTCTCACCTCAGTTGTTCCAGATGAAAATATGGAGTGTTTTAAGTGATTTCTTGATCCTCAACCCTAGCTCCTTTCCAGTTTCCAATTCATCACCCAGATCTGAATCTACTTTCAAAATACATCTTGATAGCAACCACTGTAGACTGAGCCCAAATCATCTATCATTTGGACTATTGAAATTCTCTCCCAATTGGTTCTAATTGTTCTTCCTACATTCACATTCATCTCCTTCCATTTCATTTCCCCATTGGAGCCAGAGTGTTTTGTGTGTGTTTTTTTTTAAAGATTTTATTTATTTATTTTTGAGAGAGAGCAAGAGAGAGCACAAGTGGGGAGGGGTGAGGAAGAGGGAGAGGGAAAAGCAGACTCCCTGCTGAGCATGGAGCTTGATGCAGGGCTCGATGCAGGGCTCGATCCCAGGTCCCTGAGATCATGACCTGAGCTGAAGGCAGACACTTAACTGGCTGAGCACCCAGGCATTCCGCCAGTGTGTTTTTTAAAAACCTTATTGCTTATCACATATTTCTCCCTGCTTAAATACTTCAGATGGCTTCCATTATATATGATAAAATGATAAATCATGAATCCTTAACCAGGCCTACTCTTTCACAAGGCCTGTTTGATTTGGCCTCCATAGACCTTTCTAAGTTGATCTGGTACTGTGTGTTTCCCTTACAACTATAGTCACACTGCCCTTCTTTCAATTCTTTTGGCAGCAAATATTTTCCTACCTCAGGACCTTGACACATGCTATTCTTTCTGTCTTAAATCCCCATTGCTACTTTAGAAGTTGGCTTACATATCACTTCCTCAAAGGAGGCCTTTCCTAAACTTCCTACTAAGTTAAGGATTCTCTTCTAAAGTCCTTCATTGCTCTAAACACAATTTATGATTTTAATAATTTATATAATGATTTAATGGCTTATTCCTTATTAGTCTGTGGACTCCAAAAGGACAAGGATCGTTTCAATTTTTAAAAAATTCTGTATAATAAGTGCTTAGCATATAGCAGGCACTAAATACTTATTTTGAACAAATGAATGAGGTAAGATACCAGACAGCATTTAGTACAGTGCCTGACAATAAGGCAATGCTCAAGTTGATTTTCCTTTTTTTTTTTTTGAAGATTTTATATATTTATTTGACAGAGAGAGACACAGTGAGAGAGGGAACACAAGCAGGCAGAGTGGGAGAGGGAGAAGCAGCTTCCCGTGGAGCAGGGAGCTCAATGCAGGGCTCGATCCCAGGACCCTGAGATCATGACCTGAGCCGAAGGCGGATGCTTAACGACTGAGCCACCCAGGCGCCCCTTCCTTTTTTATTTGAAATATTTACATCACATATTGGTCTTTAATGGAATATTATTAGTTTTTTTTTCAAGTTATATATTTTAAATCTTTTGGATGGCTACAGTCATTCCACTAGATGTCAGACTAGCCTAAAAAATTAATTGCTATAAAATTAAAGTACTTTGTATGCTTCCAGTGTTCAGTTGAGCTGTTAGATGATTCCCATGTTTTTAATTTAATGAAGAGAGCGAATGTTTTTGTAGATACCTTTGAAATTGAGATTGTTAATGCTCCATGGTTGTATATTGAGTACCAAGAATGTAATTCTCCTATGCTGTAGAAGGTTATAGAGATTTTGGGTTCTTTATCTAAGGATTGAACTCTGTCAGTAATAAAATATTTATAAAATATAATAAGTTATTTTTATAATATTTATCTAGCACTAACTACATGCCAGATGCTTTGATAAATGCTTATATGTTTTATCTCATTTAATCTCAATTAATTAACAAATTAGGTCAGTAACTAAAAGTATCTCAGTTAATAAAACCAATCCTGTGATATAAAAAGTATTATCAATGCCATTTCAAGAACTTGAGTTTGAAGAGGTTAAGTAGCTGTTCTTAAAAACTCTAAGAATGGCATAATATATCATCACTTGTTTATAAAAATAAGTGTTTATAGAAATAAAGATATTTTAACAATAGGTACTTGCCAACATTCATTGCCACTTAGAACTCAAGATTTAGTTTATGTGACATAAATAAATGATGTTGTTTAGTGGAAGAGATTAGGATTAGAAAGAGATTACAGAGTGGAAAGAGCATAGATTTGGAATTAGACAGACCTTGGTTTGCATCTCAGTATTAACATTTAGTTTTAGTCTGGTCTTGGGCAGATTATTTCATATCTTTGAACCTTAGTTCCCCTATCAGTTAAGTGGGGATATAATATAATGCCTGCCTTACAGTGCTAAAGTAAAGTTTAAATAGGAAAGTATATGAAAGCTCCTACTATTTGCCGTGTAATAAGTTATAGTTAAATAAATTATAATTTTTATTACTTTTGGTATAAATGTCTCAATCTGAGAATAATATTAATTTTGTGGATACTATGAGTAAAAAAAATCCCTCATATTTTGGTCAATGTAGATGAATGTAGCAATGTCTAGTAAAATAGCAATATCAAAGTAATACCCGAATGACTTAAAATTTATTAATAATTTACATACAAAGATTAATTATTTAACTTTAAAAATTATTGAGAATAATTTCCATTGAGGAGTAAGAATTAAGATTGTATATTTTGTAGGGGTGCTGGGTGGCTCAGTCAGCCAGCTGATTCTTGGTTTCAGTTCAGGTCATGATCTCAGGGTTGTGGGATCGAGCCCTGCGTTGGGCTCCATGCTTAACGGGGAGTCTCTCTCCCTGTCCCTCTGTTCCTACCCCCCTCATGTGTGTGCTCTCTTTCTCAAATATATGACTAAATCTTTTTTAAAAAAGATGTATATCTTGTAGTTAGTCAACATTTTTCAAGTACATTTAGTGGTTGGGTATGATAATAAAAGAGGTAGAGAGAGAAATGAGATTCACTATTTTTTATCCATGTTTATTACTACTTACCATTTGTTAATACTAATTTATTACTCCTTAGATTTCTCATTAATAGCCTACCAAATCATCTTTCCATTTCAGTCTCCTTTACACAAGTTTGAAAGATGAATACTCCTAAAAGTACAGCTCAAACCATATCATAACTTGCTCAAGCATCTGCAGTTTCTATTGCCTACCAAAGAAAGTATACACTAATCTTGGTTAGAGTTATGTTGTAGACTGTTTCCCTCATTTTTACTGTATGGTATGTTCTCATATCCAGAGCTGGATCAAGGTATGTGGGCACACAAACTACTGTCCTTAATTCAACTTTATATTTTAAAAATATTCATAAATTTATTTCATGGGGCTGGAGTGAAATAGATTTTTCTTTTACACTTTAAGAAAATTTTAAAATTTAGGAAAATACAAAGAACAGTATAACAATACTTTTATTCCTCTGATATAGAATTAAACTTTGTAATTTTTTTTATCATATCTTAGATTTTTCTTAAAAGGGTTTCTAAATTGTAACTGTTTAAGCTTAAGCCTTAGGGAACTAAACCAACACCCCCAGTTCAGTTCACCTTTCTAATTCTGCTGAAGCTTCCTCTATGAAGAGTTCAATATATCTTCTGCCTAAACAATTTTTAAAATACTTTTACTTATCTATGCTTACCAACAAATATAGTATATGTTGTGTGGTTTTAATTTATGTACATGATACCATATTATACCTATCATTTGTAACTTTCCTTAATATATATTTGAAATCTCTTAAATATAGATTGGAAATAGATATTTTTTTTAGCTGTTATATAGGCCCATCTCATTAATACACCACATTTTAATTGTCTAGTCTCCACCGCTGGACACTTAGATTGTTTCCTGTTTTCACTGTTAAAAACCATGCTGTAGTGAATGTCTTCATGTATCCTGGAACACAAATATAAGAGTTTCTTTAGGGTATCTCCTGTAAGTGTGTACATATTTTTTTTACTTTACCAAATACAGCCAGATTGCTGTCAGCAGAAAGTCTTTATTTCCTCCCATTTTCATCAAAAAATATTATTGGGTGGAAATAGTATTTTTTTTTTAAAAATCTGTACTTCTCTAATTACTTTCCGGATTCACACTCTTTTCTTAAGGTGGTTGGCCTGTTAATTTGCCTTCTCTATGAATTGACTGTTCATATCCTTTGCCCATACTTTGTTGTTGTTGAATTGTTGATATTTTCCCTGACCCCCTTTTTTTGAGCCTGAAAATATCTGCTTCCTAATATCATAAACTTTGGTGCCTTTAAGTTGTTTTTTTCATTAAGCTATCTTAAATTTATATGTAATCAAAATTCAAAGAACTAAACTTTTTTTTTTTAACATTTTATTTATTTATTTGTCAGAGAGAGAGAGAGCACAAGCAGGGGGAGTGGCAGGCAGAAGAAGAGGGAGAAGCAAGGCTCCCTGCTGAGCAGGGAGCCCGATGCGGGACTTGATCCCAGAGCCCTGGGATCATGTCCTGAGCCAAAGGCAGATGCTCAAACAACTTGAGCCACCCAGGTGCCCAGAACTAAACTCTTAATATTGAATATTTTCATACATGGATGTGATGTGTTTCTTCATTTATTCAGATCTTTAAAAATTTTCTTTAGTAAAGTTTTATAGTTTTCTACGAAACAGGCTCCTGCATTTTTGGTTAGATTTTTTTCCTTAGGTATTTTATAGTTTTGTTCATATTGTGAATGAGAATTTAAAAATTACTATTTCTAATTTATTTGCTTAAAATAGGAACATTATTGAATTTCATACATTGAATTCTCATATTCATATAGTTTTGGTTGCATCTCTCAGGATTTTCTATGAAGAGGATTATGGTTTTCCAATAATGACAATTTTGTTGCTTGTGGTACTCATAGTAATCATTATATTGTCTTTTTACATTGGTTAGTGTCTCTAGCATAATACTGACTAGGAACAATGCTAGCAGGTGTCTTCGTACATTCCTGATGTTAATGGGAATGCTTCTTATGTTTCCTAAAAATCATGATGCTTGGTATAGAATTGTCTAGATACTTGACGTTCCTTTCAGAAACCAGTTCTTTGTTCTTCAAGTTTTTTTTTTTATTATTATGTTATCTTAATCACCATACAGTGCATCATTAGTTTTTGATGTAGTGTTCCATGATTCATTATTTGCATATAACACCTAGTGCTCATTACAACACATGCCCTCTTTAATATCCATCAGCAGGCTACCCCCTCTCCCTACCCCTCTCCTCTCTGAAACCCTCAGATTGTTTCCTGGAGTCCATAGTCTGTCATGGTTCATCTCCCCCTCTGATTCCACCCCCCCCTTCAGTTATCCCTTCCTTCCCCTAATGTTCTCCATGCTATTCCTTATGTACCACATATGAGTGAAACCATATGACAGTTGTCTTTCTCTGCTTGACTTATTTCACTTAGCATAATTCCCTCCAGTTCCATCCATGTCGATGCAAATGGTGGATATCCATTTTTCCTGATGGTTGAGTAATATTCCATTGTATATATGAACCACATCTTCTTTATCCATTCATCTATTGAAGGGCATCTTGGCTCCTTCCACAGTTTGGCTATTGTGGACATTGCTGCTATGAACATTGGGGTGCATGTGACCCTTCTTTTCACTACATTTGTATCTTTGGGGTAAATACCCAGTAGTGCAATTGCTGGGTCATAGGGGGTAGCTCTATTTTTAACTTTTTGACGAACCTCCATGCTGTTTTCCAAAGTGGCTGTACCACCTTCCATTCCCACCAACAGTGTAAGAGGGATCACCTTTCTCCACATCCTCGCCAACATTTGTTGTTTCCTGCCTTGTTAATTTTTGCCATTCTAACTGGTGTAATGTGGTATCTCAGTGTGGTTTTGATTTGAATTTCCCTGATGGCTAATGATGTTGAACATTTTTTCATGTGTCTATTAGCCATTTGTATATCTTCTTTGGAGAAGTGTCTGTTCATGTCTTCTGCCCATTTTTTGACTCGATTATTTGTTTTTTGGGTGTTGAATTTGAGAAGTTCTTTATAGATCTTGGATACCAGCCCTTTATCTGTAATGTCATTTGCAAATATCTTCTCCCATTCTGTGGGTTGCCTCTTAGTTTTGTTGACTGTTTCCTTTGCTATGCAGCTTTTTATCTTGATGAAGTCCCACAAGTTCATTTTTGCTTTTGTTTCCCTTGCCTTTGGAGATGTGTCATGAAAGAATTTGCTGTGGCCAATGTCGAAGAGGTTACTGCCTATGTTCTCCTCTAGGATTTTGATGGATTCGTGTCTCACATTGATGTCTTTCATCCATTTTGAGTTTATCTTTGTGTATAGTATAAGAGAATGGTCGAGTTTCATTCTTCTGTATATAGCTGTCCAATTTTCCCAGCACCATTTATTGAAGAGACTGTCTTTTTTCCATTGGATGTTTTTTCCTGATTTTCAAAGATTAGTTGACCATAGAGTTGAGGGTCCATTTCTGGTGACTCTGTTCTGTTCCACTGGTCTATGTGTCTGTTTTTGTGCCAAAACCATGCTGTCTTGGTGATCACAGCTTTGTAATATAGCATGAAATCAGGCAACATGATGCCCCCAGCTTTGTTTTTCTTTTTCAACATTTCCTTGGCAATTGGGGGTCTTTTCTGATTCCATACAAATTTTAGGATTGTTTGTTCCAGCTCTTTGAAAAATGCCAATGGTATTTTAGTAGGGATGGCATTGAAAGTGTAGATTGCTCTGGGCAGCATAGACATTTTAACAATGTTTATTCTTCCAATCCATGAGCATGCAATGTTTTTCCATCTTTTTGTGTCTTCCTCAATTTCTTTCATAAGTGTTCTGTAGTTTCTAGAGTATAGATCCTTTACCTCTTTGGTTAGGTTTATTCCTAGGTACCTTATGGTTTTTGGTGCTATTGTAAGTGGAATCGATTGCCTAATTTCTCTTACTACAGTTACATTGTTAGTGTATAGAAAAGTAACTGATTTCTGTGCATTGATTTTATATCCTGCCACATTACTGAATTGCTGTATGAGTTTTAGTAATTTGGGGGTGGAGTCTTGCGTTTTCCACATAAAGTATCATGTCATCTGTGAAGAGAGAGAGTTTGACTTCTTTTTTGCCAATTTGAATACCTTTTATTTCTTTTTATTGTCTGATTGCTGATGCTAGGACTTCTAGTACTATGTTGAACAATAGTGACAAGAGTGGGCATCCTTGTCGTGTTCCTGGGAAAAGCTCTTAGCTTTTCCCCATTGAGAATGATATTCTCTGTGAGCTTTTTATAGATGTTTTTTATGAAATTGAGGAATGTTCTCTCTATCCCTAAACTCTGAAGAGTTTTAATCAGGAAAGGATGCTGTATTTTGTCAAATGCTTTTTCAGCATCAATTGAGAGGATCATATGGTTCTTTTCTTTTATTAATGTAGTGTATCATATTGATTGATTTGTGAATGTTGAACCACCCTTGCATCCCAGGAATAAATCTCACCTGGTCGTGATGGATAATCCTTTTAATGTACTCTTGGATCCTATTGCCTAGGATCTTGTGTATTTTGGCATCCATGTTCATCAGGGATATTGGTCTGTAATTCTCCTTTTTGATGGGGTCTTTGCCTGGTTTTGGGATCAAGGTAATGCTGGCCTCATAGAACGAGTTTGGAAATTTTCCTTCTATTTTTTGAAACAGCTTCAGAAGAATAGGTATTATATCTTCTTTAAATGTTTGGTAGAATTCCCCTGGGAATCCATCTAGCCCTGGACTTGTTTTTTGGGAGGTTTTGATTACTGCTTCAATTTCGTTACTGGTTTTTGGTCTATTCAGATTGTGAATTTCTTCCTGTTTCAGTCATGGTAATTTGTAAGTTTCTAGGACGGCATCCATTTCTTCCAGGTTGCATAATTTATTGGCATATAGTTGCTGAGAATAATTTCTAATAATTGTTTCTATTTCCTTGGTGTTAGTCATGATCTCTTCCCTTTCATTCATAATTTTATTAATTTGCATCCTTTCTCTTTTCTTTTGGATAAGTCTGCCCAGAGCTTTATCAATCTTATTAATTCTTTCAAAGAACCAGCTTCTAGTTTTGTTGATCTGCTCTAATGTTTTTCTGATTTCTATTTCATTGATCTCTGCTCTAATCTTTATTATTTCTCTTCTCCTGCTTGGTTTATGTTTTATTTGCTGTTCTTTCTCCAGTTCCTTTAAGTGTAAAGTTAGCTTGTTCATTTGGGACTTTTCTATTTTTTTGAGAGAGCCTTGGATGACTATGTATTTCCCCCTTAGGACCACCTTTGCAGTATCCCATAGGTTTTGGACCGATGTGTTTTCGTTCTCATTGGTTTCCATGAATTGTGTAACTTCTTCTTTAATTTCCTGGTTGACCCAAACATTCTTTAGCAGGATGGTTTTTAACTTCCAAGTGTTTGAATTCCTTCCAAATTTTTTCTTGTGATTGAGTTCCAGTTTCAAAGCATTGTGGTCTGAAAATATTCAGGGAATAATCTCAGTCTTTTGGTATCAGTTGAGACCTGATTTGTGACCCAGTATGTGGTCTATTCTGGAGCAAGTTTCGTGTGCATTCTAGAAGAATGGCTATTCTGTTGTTTTAGGGTGGAGTGTTCTGTATATATCTCTGAAGTTCATCTGGTCCAGTGTGTCATTCAAAGCTCTTATTTCTTTGTTGATCTTCTGCTTAGATGATCTGTCTATTGCTGAGAGTGGGGTGTTGAGGTCTCCTCCTATTAAAGTATTATTATCAATATGATTCTTTTTCTTTTGGTTAACAGTTGGCTTATGTGGTTGGCTGCTCCCAGGTTGGGGGCATAGATATTTACAATTGTTAGATCTTCTTGTTGGATAGACACTTTAAGCATGATATAGTGTCCCTCTGCATCTTTTACTACAGTCTTTAGCTTAAAATCTAATTTGTCTGAGATGAGAGTTGCTACCCCAGCTTGAGGTCTTTTGGCATGAAAAATGGTCCTCCATCACCTCACTTTCAGTCTGGATGTATCTTTAGGTTCCCAATGAGTCTCTTTTGGACAGCATATGGATGGGTCATGTCTTTTTATCCAGTCTGCAATCCTGTGCTGTTTCATGGGAGCGTTTAGCTGTTCACGTTGAGAGTGACTGATTTTAGTGCCATCATGTTGCCTGTGAAGTCCCTGTTTCTGTAGAATGTCTCTGTAAATTTCTGGTCTATATTACTGTTGGGGTCTTTCTTCTTTTATAGAATCCCCCTTCATATTTCTTGCAGGACCAGCTTGGTGGTCACATATTCTTTCAGTTTCTGCCGGTCCTAGAAGCTCCTCATCTCTCCATCCATTCTTTATGACAGCCTTGTGGATAAAGTATCCTTGGCTGCATGTTCTTCTCATTTAGTACCCTGAATATGTCTTGCCAGCCCTTTCTGGCTTGCCAGGTCTCTGTGGACAGGTCTGACATTATTCTGATGTTCCTCCCTCTGTACGTAAGAAATCTCTTCCCCCTAGCTGCTTTCAGGATTGCTTCCTTGGTTCTAAGATTTGCAAGTTTTACTATTATATGTCAGGGCATTGGTCTGTTCTCATGGATCTTGGGAGGGGTCCTCTCTGCCTCTTGGACATGAATGCTTGTTTCCTTTCCCAGATTAGGGAACTTCTCAGCTACAATTTGCTCAAATATATCTTCTAGTCCTCTCTCTCCACCCACTCAGGGATCCCAATAATTCTGACATTGAAACGTTTCATGGCATCATTAATCTCTCTCAGTCTGATCTCTTGGGCTTTTAGCTGTTTATCCCAAGCCTCCTCAGCTTCCTTCTTTTCTATCATCTTATCTTCTAGCCCACTAATTCATTCTTCTGCCTCATTTGCCCTGGCTGTCAGGGTATCCAGTTTAAACTTCATCTCATTCATAGCATTTTTAAGTTTGGCCTGATTAGATCTCATTTTTGCCCTTAGAGATTTTATATTATCACTAATATTTTTCTGAAGCCTAGATATCAACTTCATGATGGCTACTCTGAAGTTTATCTCTGACATCTTGCTTATACCCATATCCATTAGGTCTGTGGCAGAGGTCATAGTCTCTGATTCTTTTCTTTGTTGGGGGTTCCTCCTCTTAGTCATTCTGTTGAGGGGTGGTTGAGGGAATGTACAGAGTCCACAGTATTAACTATGACCCAAGCAAGATGCACCTGTCTTTATAGGGACCCTAGGGTTGTCGTCCTCTTGTTCTTCCAGCCTGTCTTCTGGGGGAGGGGCCTGCCGTGCTGTTACTCATGCAACCCTGCTTGGGCAGAGTTGTCCTGCCCCCTGTGGGGGGGCTGGGTGGGCTCAGTGGAAACCGGTTTTTTGAGCTTTTGTTCTCTGGCAGCTTTCTGCGTTTCTTCTAAGAATCAGAGCAGAAAGGACTGCACCCAAACCTCTGACCCAGAGCAGAGAACTCTTAGTCTGCTCTTCACTGAGCTCTCCAGGACACACAGTCTCCGTTTCTGTCTGCGCTGCTAAAAACCGTAGCCTCCCACAGTAATGCGGGCCCCCAGCAATTCTCCCAGAGGTCGATCCGAGGGCCGGAGCATGTCTCTGCCCTTTGTGCTTCTAAAAGCCACCCCAGTTCCCACAGTGTACCCGCAGCTCCTGGATTCTGTCTGGGGGCTGCACTAAAGTCCTTTCCCCACTGCTACCAGTCTGCGAGTCTCCAAGTTTTTCTTTTTTAAAAATCATGAAGAGGTGGTGGAATATATCAAATGCCTTTTCTGCATCTATGGAGATAGTCAGAATTTTTCTTCCTTTAATCCATTAATATGGTGAGTTGCTTTGATAGGGTTTCTTTTTTGTTATTATTATGAGCTTTACTTTTTTATTATTAGTTTCTTCATTTCATTTGGAACTCAAGCATAGAATTCAATTAATAATTCTTCTTAATTGAGGATACCCTATCATCATTGGTGGATGGCTCCTCCATTGTATCATTTTACTTATTTTTATTCCACTATCCACAACCCTATTCCATTTCTCTTACCCTGAAAGCCTTTTGCTTTAAGGTGTTTATAATATATCCTGATAAAATAAAATGTTATTTTTTGTGTACATCTTTGTGTTAATTTATAAAAATGGTATTGTCTTATAGATCGTACTTTGTTTTGACTCTTTTCACTAAACACTGTATGTTTAAGGTCTATTTTGTTACTGTATATGCATCTACTATATTATTTCTAAGTGTAGTATAGTATTTCAGGTTCTGTATCCATTGCATGTATTTATCTATTCTTCTAGGGATGGACACCTAAAGTAACTTTCAACTTTCTGTAACCACAAAATAATACTGTGGTAAATATCCTCATGTAAGTTGCCTTTTGATTTGTGTGCTAGTTTTTTTGATGTTTATACCCAGGTGTGTGATTGTTGGAACATGGGATAATGTGTATATGGAATTCATTAAGTACCATCAGATTATTTTCCATAATACTGCTTCAGTTACACTCCTTCAGTAGAGGATGAGAAATCTTATTTCCTTACTTTCTTACCTACAACTGGTGTTATCTGATTTTTAATATTTATTAATCTGATGGTTGTTAAGGTGTCTCTCAATATTGTTACAGTTGGTATTTCTCTGATTCTACTGCATTTCTCTGATTGCTACACTTATTTGTCATTGAACTTTCTTTAAATGATTTGCTTACTTATGTCCTCTGCCTATTTTTCTATTGAGGTTTCCTGTCTTTTTGTTATTCATTTGCAGCTGTTCCTATACATGCCATGTATTGAGCTAGTTTTCCTAACACTATCTGGAAAGTAGTTGTGGTGTGACCTTACTTTTCTGATGGCTCTAAAAAGAATTGTTGATTTTCAGTTATTTAGCTTTTTTCTTTTTGTGAGGATGGGATGATGACCCCTAAGCTCTTTACATGTGAGACCAGTGCTGTTGATTTTTATAAATTGACCTTGTGTCTGGTAACTTTGCAGAACTTTCCTACTAGTTTTAATTATTTGTTAATCCTATTAGATTTTCTATGTCACCTACAGATAATTCCAGTTTTATATATGTTTCTTTCCAATTATTGTATTTTCTATTCTGTTTTTTTTTTTTTCCTTTCTGCATAGGAATCTTTCCTAAGTGACTACTAAAGTTCTATGAATCTTTCTTAGTATAGTGGCCATATAGATAAGAACAAGTTATCTCCTGACCCTTCGAGACTTTCATAGTTAACAAAAATTTTTTAATGATTTATGGACTCTTAAGTGATTTATTTTCTTAGGAATTTAGAATTTTCCCTCTCTGGTGTCTAATTTCATATCCATACTTGAAGATGTAATGCCTCTTTTTATATTTAAACGATCAGGATTTAGACATTAAGGTTCACAGTGTCAGGTTAGTAAAGTTTCAGAGGTTTCATTTTTAATGAGGAATGGTTGAATTATAATATACTTTTATGCATGTATCAAGATGATAATTTTTCTTTTTAATATATTAATGTGATGAATTGTGTTAATTTTCTAATATTAAACCACCTTTGGATTCTTGGTATAAATTCAATTTGGTTATAACACATTATTTTTTAAAAAGAATTTAAATTCATTTTATTTATTTTTATTATATCTTATTATTTTTTATATATTCTTCTGGATTTGGTTTGCTAATGTTTTGTGGTTTTTTCCCCCTGACTTTTCCAGATATATCACAATGCTTCCTCCTTTCAGACAGTCAAGGAGTTTTAAAAATCTTTCTGCCTATAAACAAAGGATTTTCTTCTAATATAACAGTCACTCTTTGTCTTTCTTAGAAAAAAAATCACACTATTGCTATATTAATAGCTGAATTTACATTTTATTAGAGAGTTACAAATTTGATTGACATAATACAGTTAAGTTTCTGAAAGGCTTTGTGTTGATTCAGATCACCATTATTAAGTGTGGTTAGTTTTCATTATATCAAGTCCTCACAATACCATGTGCACATCATACTTTGTGGATATTCTTGATGTCGCAGGCCAAATTTGGATTTCTTTGAAGGTATGAAAATATTTATTGATTTTTTTCTTTTTTTCCCTCTATGCTGTGCTTTTTATTCCTGTGACTTTACTCCATACCTGGAAGCCTATACCTCCTACTCCCCTTTACCCATTTTGCCCATCCCTCCCACTCCCCTACATTCATTAATTTGTTTAATAAATATCTATTGGATATCCACTATGTGTCAAGTACTATTCTAGAAGCTGAGGATACAGCAATGAAAAAAAAAAAAAAAAGCCCTGCCCTGATGGGGCATCATGGTGATGATAATCTTAGGACCTTATAATGTCTCAGAATATAAATAGGACTTTATTGTGATGTTTCACAATACATACAAAAAAACATTCTTGCTATCTAATAGTCATTTCGTACCTAGGGTCAAAACTTTGGTATACCACTGTCAATCAATAATAAAAAACAAATTTGACATCCTTACTGTTTTAGACCTTTCTCGTTGAAAAATTATCTTTATTGTCCATTTTGATTATAGTTTATATAAACATGAAGTATTCATTCATAAGCAAGAATGAAACCTAAATAATTCTACCATAAAATTATGTTTGTTGTGGATATATAAATATTTTTCAAATGGCTTGGCTGAATTCTGATTTTGTTAATATACCAAATGAATTTGTAGCACACTCTGAAAATGTTTCTTGAAATACCTTCAAGTGCAAATACGCATTTTCTTTTTTTATTGAGTTAATAAATGGATTTTTCAAAGATAGGGAATAGTATATTCATTTTGATTTACATTTAGCAACTAATTAGTTTATTAATTAGTATTAATGAACTCAAGTAGTTAGGAAATTTACAACTTTGTACATTTACTAAGAGTTTTGTTATAGACAAGTATAGCAAGTTAAATTCTAAATAAATGTTAATCAAGTATGTATATATTGAATATTATTTCTAATACACTTCCTAGTTTAAAATATAGATAAAATCACAGCTAGTCCCAAAATTGCCAAACTGGTTGTAAAAATGTTGGTACCCAGAGCAGAGACACTGGATTCCTGTGGAGGAATAAACTTGGTTGCTTGTGCAATGTTAGAAACCTCTAAGGTGAGATTAGCTTCATGGATGGCTTGAATTGCAATATAGAATTTGGTGCCATTTTCTGTTTTAAAAGGTTCTGGTTTAAATTCAAAATTTTCTATTGAGCCAGCCTCCTTAGGTATCAGACTAGTAGTGTTCACTAAAACAGCATTGTCAAAATCTTCTTGGAGGTCCAGGAAACACTTATAATGTAGCTGAAAAACAATAGATACTTCCTGTATATTAAAATCACTAGGATGCCTTATTACCACCATATTTTCTTACACTTAGGGGCCCATCAGAAATGTACACTAGGATTTGGACATGGAAATCATAGATGTAGGTTTTTATGGTTATTCCATCTTCATTCTTTTAAGAACAAATATGTGAGCGGTTTTTAATCTAGTTATCTAACCAAAAAATTAATTCAAAATCTTATAGTACTAAAGAATGAAATCTAGATTTAAAAAAAAAGATTTTATTTATTTATTTGAGAGAGAGAATGAGAGAGAGAGAGAACGAGAGGGGGAGGGTCAGAGGGAGATGCAGACTCCCTGCTCAGCAGGGAGCGCGAAGCGGGACTCGATCCCGGGCCTCCAGGATCATGACCTGAGCCGACGGTAGTCGCCCTGAAATCTAGATTTTTTTAAAGAAATAGAAATCTAAAGATCTGAATCTACTTTTAGAACAAGGAACACAATAACATTCAAGTATAGGAAAGACATTCAGTACCCCACAACTGTATTATTTCTCATTAAGTTGAGAGGGAGTAATAGAGGGGAGTGGGAGATCAGTAGAGTGGGAGACAGGGATAAGGATAAAGGGAAAAGGAAGCAGAGAGGCTAGGATGTGTACTAATTAAAATGTGCTTAAGAGCTTAGGCAGACTTTGATTAGTACCTTAATTCTACACTTTCTAGCTGTGTAACAAAGAAAAATATATTTCACCGTTTTTACCTTCATTTTCTTATCTATAAAATGGAGATTCAGTCATTCAATTCATTCAACAAATATTTATTGAATGCCTACTACTTGAGTGGTGAGAATTATATATGATAATGCATGAAAAGTGTTTAGCAGAATGTCTGGGACCTAAATGTTTGAAATATTAGTTATTATTATAACTTTGTCAAGAAAAGAAGGGAAGATGCTGACATAATTTTTTTATTCCAAAATTCTTTTAGAGATCTACCAGAGCTATCAATGTAAAAATATGTTCTTTTTTTTTAAAGATTTTATTTATTTATTTGACAGAGAGAGAGACAGCGAGAGAGGGAACACAAGCAGGGGGAGTGGGAGAGGGAGAAGCAGGCTTCCCGCTGAGCAGGGAGCCCGATGCGGGGCTCCATCCCAGGACCCTGGGACCATGACCTGAGCCGAAGGCAGACGCTTAACGACTGAGCCACCCAGGCGCCCCTATAAAAATATATTCTCACATTCTGAAATGCCATGAATAAAACATCAAATGTCTTTTTTTGAAGTGAAGACTATTTTTTCATGAAATGTTGAAAGTGTTTTTTAAGTGTGTGGTAAATAACTTCGATTTAGTGATTTAAAAAAAAATTCTGACCCTCTGCCTTAACATTCTAGTTTCTTAATAATAGGGCATATCAATCCGTTTTACTACTCTTCACACACACCCTGCATTCCATTTAGGTGGTTCTATCTATCATCTATCTATCTATCTATCTATCTATCTATCATCTAGCTTTTATTTTAATTTAGATATTTTATTGTGAAATTTTGCTTTTTTGACCTTGATCATATTATTTGGTTCCTTCTCTCCCTGTCTGACTCCCTGTATGTGCCTCCCTCTCCCTATTTATGCAAGTTGTACTTATTCTTCAAGGCCCAACAGGAAGTCCAACATCTTCATGAAGACTTGTTTTCATATTTTATCCACCCTGATGACTCTCTGCCACGAACTCCTATTGCATGGAATGGAGTTTTCTAGATTATTTTATGGAAGTTCAATTTATCTTTCCAATTAGATCATATTCTTTGTCTTAGGACAAATGGTATGTCTTATATTCCTTTTGTATCAACTAGAGTATCTGGCACTGTGTTGGGTTTGTATTTGACCTCTTTACTTGTTGACCAACAATATAGGTATTAAGTTGATGCCTCAAGTGATAGAATTATAGAATTATAAAATATTAGAATATAGAATTATATATACTTGTTTAATACTTTAATACTAGGTCACCTAGTAATTCTTATATTTGACAGGTATGGAAATTGGGTCCCTGAGAATTTAAGAACTTCATTGGATATTATATAGTTATTCATTTATTCTTTGAGATACTGCTACTACCTTCTTTTGCAATGCTTGATGGTAACATTTGATAGCAACTACAACCTCTTCTTATTTGTCACAAGGAAAGAGAGATTAGATTCCACCTAATTTTAGGCATTTATGGTTAAACATAGTGAAGTTCTTATCTCCCAGGGTCCAGATAATAATGCAATCTTTCTTCTTCTTTTGGTTCCTACAATCAGCATGAGGGCATTTATTATGAACCCAATCTTGAACTAAAGGCACCATCTTGACTGAATTGAATTCAGAATTAAAAATTTGGTCAGGTAATTTTATCTGTGGCTTTTTCAGTGGAGGTTTTTTTCTTTTTTATTCTGCTATATCTTTACGGATCATAGCATGAAAAAATAATGTATTTCAAAAGTTGTCATGATAAGAGTTTTCAACATTGAAGTGCAAAAGAGCTCTTTGTGGGTATTCTGTTTTCTTTGGTTTTAGAATGATTTTTTCCTTATATAATATGATAAAAAGAAATACAGCTTTGAAAAATGCTATATAGGAAATGAAAGACTTTTGAGAGTATACAGTGAGAGGTTTTTTGTAACCCAGGAGAAAGAATACTGAACATGGGGCTTTTCAGCTCTGACAACCCCTGAGAAATTGTATATATTGATATTGTATATTGCTTTCATTTTCCCACCTTTAAGGGAAAATAGCAAGATTGGCTTTATCGCAAAAGAATCTACTAGTCTAGCACAATATTGGAATATGATAGGCATTCAATAAATACTAGTTAAATTCAGTTTAAAGTATAGATAAAAGTGACTCAACTTTCTAGAATGAGGACAATTTATTATAAGGAACTTCGAATGAATGAGATATTTCAGCCTTGTACTTTATTCAGACTCCATGGCCAAATTATTTGTAAGTAGTGTTATTTATAAGTAGGACATTAGACAATTCCTAGCAAATGAAAGCCAAAGGGATTTCTTTTATATATTTTAAAACATAATATGAAACTTACCTTTTCCTTTATCAAGGACATTGCTAGGGGCAGTCCATGAAAGTTGAATGTGATCTTCTTTAACCTTAGCCTCAAGGTCTGTGATTTTGCCAGGTGGGAACACATGAGTATGACTACGAGCAGGAGGAGCTCCTGATACAGTAAATGACCCGCCAGAGGTTAGTCGGCTGAAGTCTTCTACTTTAGCTTCTGACATGTTGTGTATCTTTGACTTCAGGCCCTGGGTGGGTTCAGTATAATTTTACCTACAAAGAAAGTAATTTTGTGACTTTTCATAATGCTATGTCTATTCTTTATCTTGTAATTTCATTTTGCAGCTATAGAGGGGTTAATATTGATTGTAGACATTGAAAAAGTAACAGCTTTTAGTGAAAAAAAGCTTGTTTTATTGGTGTCATTTTAAAATTGATGAGACATTATGCAATGTTAGAACTATCTCTTAACATACCTGTCTTTATTACTTAACTGTAAATTCTTTGAGGACAAGGATGGTGTCTTATTTTTTTAGCTACAGCATCTAGCACAATGCCTGCCACATAGGAAGGTGCTCAGTAATTTTTTTTTTTTAAGATTTTATTTATTCATTTGACAGAGAGAGAGAGCACACAAGCAGGGGGAGTGGCAGGCAGAGGGAGAGGGAGAAGTAGGCTCCCCACGGAGCAGGGAGCCCAATGTGGGGCTTGATCCCAGGACCCATGACCTGAGCTGAAGGCAGAGGCTTAATCGACTGAGCCACCCAGACGCCCCAGTAATTTTTTTTTAATGTAAATGAAATGAACTGAGGGGAGATGTGAATAAAACATGTTGGAAGCATAGCCCTGTGTTAGGTCTTTTAATATAAATATGACTTTGAAATACAGAGATAATTATATAACTGTATACTTATGTTTTCCATAGTACATAATATTTTCAGTGCTTAACCACTTGTAACTTATCTAAACAGATGACACATTTCTATCTTAATGTCACTTACCATTTTCTACGTAGCCTGGTATATACAGAGCTTTGTTCTGTTGTTGTCTTAAACTTAGTCTAGCCATGTTTCTCGCCTGGGCATGTACTTTTAAACTGTATCTACCATTTCCATGGTATTCTGTAAAATATCTTGAGTAGACGCCATCATTCTTCACAGTATCAGCACCTGCATATTATAATATAATAATTAGTCATTCAACAGAGTAACAATGACAGTCCTAAGCACTGTTCATGAGCACTAGTGTTGGCAATCATTTTGGGAGTGAGTATAGCATAGTGGTTTAAGTACATGAACCCCGGAATCAGACTGCTTGGGTTCAGAGCCTGGCCTGGCTACTTGCTAACCTTTGATCTTGGAAAAGTAATTCATGGTAAATATTCAAATAATATTAGCTATTATTATTTCATATAGGAATCCTAACAAAATAAAGAAAATATAATTAAATTGGCAGAAACATATGCAAAACACTGACACTAATGAAAATAGAGAAAAATTATACTCAGTTTCCATGAAGACAGTCAAATTGTTCATAAAATTTAAAAATAAATGTGCTCATATCTATGTGTAGTCAAGATAGAAGAGTAAAAAATATTAAAACCATAAAAATCGAATTTGATTTACTTAAAAATTGATTCATTCACATACGTAGGAAATATTGATTTCTAAGTTATGTGACTGTAGTAGGATTTTAGGTTCAGTGGAAGTTGATGCAGATTTTTATTACTTGCACCATTGTCCCAGAGCTCCATTATTATTTGATGTCCATCTTTGGTTTCTATAGTGGCTGTTACGTTGATTCCCAGAACAGGCAAAAACCCTTGACTGACTTGTGCATAAACAATCATTGGGCTAGGGTAATGTGTTGTACTTTGGCTCATGTGAGCAGTTGGAATTACTGGGCGTGTGCTAGGACTTTTGCTCAAGTAGTCATTGTCACTGTTAGCATTTGAGAGTTGGCATGTTCATTTAGAAGGCCAAGTGTCTGTCTGAAAATCCAACATATCTATTTGAGAGTTTTTGTAATAGTTCCCTATTCTTGTTTGGAATACAAAATTATTTAGAAATTTAAGCAGAGTAACAGTAATGATTTTTAATATTCAATTTTATAAGCTAGTAAACAATATAGATACAAATCTCTATTCTGCTTGGCTTTTTTAAAAAAATTTATTTATTTTGAGAGCGAATGAGAGTGAGAGAGGGGGTGGGGTGGGGTGGTGATGCGGGGAGGGGCAGAGGGAAGGGCAGAGGGACAGAGAGTCTTTTTTTTTTTTTTATTCACACAAATTTATGCCCCAACTTATTGTTTTTAATTCTGCTGTAGTCAATTCCATCAAGACTCAAGGAGGGTTTTGTGGGTTTTTTTTTTTCCCCCAATTCTTCTAAATTTTCTAAAAGCACGTAGTGAGTCAGTGACATGGAATCCTGCAGATTAAGCCAGCTTTTGCGAGCACTCTATAAAGGCCCGTACACGAGTTGTGTCTTTCCACAAGTTGTGTCTAAACATGGTTGTGTTTATTCGATCATAAAGCAAGGTTAACATGATTGTAAAGCAGGTTCAGGATTCCAAACTCAATGACATTTCACTATGCGTTTAACGGGGCTTCATACACGTCACACAAGACATGATATAATACAAAGTCTCACAACAAACAAGGTACCATAAAGGTAAGTTAACGAACCATAAGTGAAGTCAGTCCCTGGGCACCACTGAGAAGACTCGGTCTGGTCTGGGTCAGCCCTCCATGCTCACTGCTTATTATATTCAGGCCGTGGAGGAGCTCTGTTCTGTTCAAAGAGCAAGCAGGCAGAGCCCTCAGGGGCAGCTGCCAAGTCGTAAACTTGACGCTGAGCACAGAGCCTGACACAGGGCTCAGTCTCAGGATCCCAAAATCAAGACCTGAGCTGAAACCAAGAGTTGGGCATTTAACTGACACCACTCAGGCACCTCTTGGCTTCTTTTTTGTGGCAGAGGATCTGTTGCTGCTTTAATATTGACAGTGTAGTAGATGTATCTTCATTTTTTCCCCTTGAAGTTGATTGATAAATCATGGAGAAAATAAAAGAATATTCTTACCTCTGCAATACCTGGTATTCGAAGACAGGCAGACCGAATATTTAGTTTATCTCCTTTGAAAGCTGAGGGTTCATATTTTGTTCCTTTTGGATCTTGGAGAAGAATTTCTGGCTTTTGTATTGTCCATGTGACAAAAAAGAAAGTGTCCTTTCCAATTGTACTATGTACAGGTACTGTACCATTTAT
This sequence comes from Leptonychotes weddellii, assembly GCF_054177405.1. NCBI lineage: Eukaryota > Metazoa > Chordata > Mammalia > Carnivora > Phocidae > Leptonychotes > Leptonychotes weddellii. The sequence goes on along the minus strand of NC_138372.1, from coordinate 66,504,266 downwards.
CCATTCTCTTCCTATAATACTCAAGGCTTTACTCTCTGTTACATAAATAAAACAAAGAACAGAGAGAACCAATTTTTAATTATAGTAATAAAATTTCAAAGTTTTGTCAGTTCAGAGTAATAAGATTTTGAAGAATTTAGCAAATAAAAACATTTATAATTATAAATAATAAATGAATCAGAAGAAAAGATGGCTATAAGTGTCACAGAAAAGCAAATTCAGGAAGAATGTTTTTCAGTAAGAAATATTTTCAGGCAAAAGAGTTATTTATTAGAGAAAGAAATGACTAGGATAATGGAAATTTATTAAAAATGTGAAAAGGCAAACAATTTTTCTGAGATACCAACCTGAATAGCCTGCTGAGTGATGCTGCCACTTCTAGATGAAATTCTACTGAAAGCATCAATAAGGTCATTTATGTCTTTATTGGCATAAAAACGATGTCCTCCTAAAATAGAATTGTATTTACTTTATAATACTAATTTTAATTGGGAAAATCATACTTGTTCTTGTGCTCTTATCAATATAAATTTGAAGAAAACTTAAAGAACTGGCCAAATACCATTGTTTTTATATCAATTATTAGATGTAAGGGCCTGCCATATTAGTAAAGTTGATCTAATCACTAAATACTGTTATAAGAATGAAATTTAAGACAATTTTTTGAACCAGCTGCTTATTTTTAGTTGTGTCTAAGGTATACCAAAACAATTTAGAGAATACCAGTTTAGAATTAAGTAAAAATTAAGCGAGAAAATAAATAGTATAGGAGTTAACAAAGAAATTATACAGGAGTAAGGAATGGAAAAGGATGGGTACACCTGGGCGGCTCAGTCAGTTAGGCATCTGACTCTTGATTTTGGCTCAGGTCATGATCTCAGTGTTGTGAGATCCAGCTCCTCCATGGGCTCTGTGCTGGGCATGGAGCCTGCTTAAGATTCTCTCTCTCCCTTTCTCTCTACCCCCCTGCCTTGTGCTCACACGCACACACATGCTCTCTTTCTCTTTCTCTTTCTCAAAAAAAAAAAAAAAAAAGGCAGTGGAAAAGGATGGATTGCTGGGGGCAAGAACTGGTAATCAGGACTTTAACTACAGCCTTGGGCAAATCATTTGTACTCTGTAGGTTTCCATTTCTTCTTCTATGAATTAGGGCTATCTGAATCTTGACTGTAGGATTGAACAGGATAAATATGAAAAAGAATTTTGAAATTGCAATTGAGGAAGTCATTAGTAGCCATGGAGAAAGAAGTTTCAATTTGGTGGTATTGGTAGAAAGTGGTGAGAAATGAATGAAGACAGAGAATATTGACTAATATTAGAAGAAGCTGGTATAGGTAGAAATGCAAAGAGGTGGGGTTGGGGAAGAGGAAATATTAATTTGAAGGACAAGGACAAGGAAGGGACAAAGATTAAATTTTAGGATAGGAACTTTATGAGCAGGGTTGTAGTTTAAGGGGAAAGAGCCCTGGGAATAGGAGAGACTGAAAATATATTTTCTATTCAAACTATATTCCAAAGGTTTGCCTGTCATATTTGACAGGGTCTCCAGTTTTTTGGCAGCAAAATGTCCCAGAGCAATGGTGTGGATGATTGCACCACTTTGCTTTACCTCCTCAAAGCATGAGCTTATGTGATCATCTTCCCCATCTGTTAGTAATATGATTTCAGAACCAGAAGTACTCTGGTTACTGTGGATAATTGCCTGGTAGTGAAAAATCAGAATATCATATCTCAATAAATTTAAAATAAGAATAAACCTACTCTTTAGTCTTGAAGAAGTCTTTAGGCCTAGGCATCAGAGCAAGCAAAAGGAAATTTTGCATTGTCATTCCAGGCTGAGTTGGCATAGAAATGAGTGTAATGTACAATGGTCTTGTGGGTTTTCAAAGACAGAGTGTTAGCAGTGCTTCTAATCCTTTCAAATATATTCAAGCTACCCAAGAGAGGAGAATAAAACACTTAGAACAATGCCTAGCAAATAGTAAGTACTAAGTGAATGTTAGTTATTATTATTCCAGGAGATGCTTGAGGTAGAGGCAAATGACCCAGGCAGTTTTGGCAGCATACTAGACAATATTTGCAAAGTCATGACTAAAGGCAGGTATGCAAAGTTAAATTATGTGCCTTTTTATGTATTTTAGTTGATCATTGAAGAATCTGAGGATTTCCTGGAAAAAACATTGAAGTAAGAAATAGGAAGTTCATAAATTTATTATTATAATTTTTTTGGTCTTTTCCTGACTTCTATCAAGAGTATTGGCTAAAAATCTTTAATCAGACAAATTGAGAGTAAATTCTACCTCTGCCATTTGCTAAATAGAATATCTAGCGTTTAGTTCTCCACCCCCACCATATATAATAGAGTTCTATAAATAGCGCAGTGTAGTGATTAGCTTTTTAGATTTTGGAATAAGAAAGACCAGGTTTTGAATCCTACCTATATTTGCTAGTTACTAACTATTTGATCTTAAGAATGATACTTAATTACTCTGAACCTTAGTTTCCTTATGTGCAAAATGAGTGTAATAATACCTTACTAAAAAAGTAATGGTAAGGATAAATAAGATCATACATGTATTTAACATAGGCAATAATGTAGTATATGCTCAATAAATTTTAGCTGTTATGATGATGATTATATAAGTAAAATACTATATATTGCTATGGTTTCATTTTTTTTTTTTAAAGATTTTATTTATTTGACAGAGAGAGAGAGACAGTGAGAGAGGGAACACAAGCAGGGGGAGTGGGAGAGGGAGAAGCAGGCTTCCCGCTGAGCAGGGAGCCCGATGCAGGGCTCGATCCCAGGACCCTGGGATCATGACCTGAGCTGAAGGCAGACGCTTAACGACTGAGCCACCCAGGCGCCCCGCTATGGTTTCATTTTAAAAGTAATTAAGAGATATTTATAACTTTGAATGTGACTTAACATAATCTGTTCAGCAATAAACTCTGTGGTCAAAATATCCATAGATATATATCAAGATATATTAAGAAAAACATACAAACCAATATGTACAAACATTAAGACACATTCCCAAGATATAATACTATCATATTTTAGAAGTGAATAGACATATATAAGAATTTTGTTTATTATAATAATAGCAGTCCTTTCTTGAGCACTTATCTTACATAATTCTCATAATTAAATGAGATAGGTACTGTTGTTTTCCACATTCCCTTAGTTGAGTAAATAGACTTTCTGAGTTGATAACTTAACCAAGGTCATTTAGCTAATAAATAATAGAGCCAGAATGCCAGGTTTGCCTGAGATCCCAGGTTTGGCTGCCACATACATCCTCCAGGCCTGCGTGCCTCCTTGAACCAATATGCTTTGTAAAAAATAGACTCCACGAGAAAGCTAAGAGATAGCATTAATTAGTGGCCTGGAAAAGGGTAATGATCTCTACTTTTTTTAGCTGAAGCAATGGGAGGGTCAGTGAATGAAAGCAATTTTCTGTTTTTGTGACTTAAAAAATGACAATAAATAGGCTTAAACAGGTTGGAGGAAATTCAAATGCATACCGTAAGGCAGGTTAATATAGTGCTGAAAAGTTGCTCTCAATATTTTATTTCACAATTTTTATTTCATTAAACTTCCACCTGTGTGTCTTGGGTTTGGTACTATCCTGCCTGAGGAACTATCCTTGTGATTTTTTTTTTTTTTTTTATTCTTACGTTAATCCCCATACATTACATCATTAGTTCTAGATGAAGTGTTCCATGATTCATTGTTTGTGCATAACACCCAGTGCTCCATGCAGAACGTGCCCTCC
>NC_138372.1:66485409-66499987 GCF_054177405.1 Leptonychotes weddellii | reverse complement strand
CGACTCCTTAATTTCTCTTTCTTCTGTCTTGTTGGTGTATAGGAATGCCACTGACTTCTATGCATTGATTTTATATCCTGCTACTTTACTGAATTCCTGTATGAGTTCTAGCAGTTTTGGGGTGGAGTCTTTTGGGTTTTCCACATAAAGTATCATATCATCTGCAATATCCTTGTGATTTTTAACTGTCAATTTAATTGATGAACTCGGGTTTTCTTTATAGCCTGGCAACAGTGATAGTTTCCCTCTTCCACAGCCCCCTCAACAGCATTATTGTTTACTGATAGTCGTTCAGATGGTGGGAGTGATAAAGAAATGGTGAGCTCCTCAAGACAATTGCAGTGATAATGTGCACGCTGGAGTTTTCTTCCCTTGCTTAAGCATTCACCAATGCAACTCAGTACCTCAAGAGTACATTGGTGGAATAACCACACTCAGAGAGGCTACCCAGCTGTAAGCAACAGACAGTAGGGGAGTCTTTTAAAAAATATACCATTTAGATAAGGGACCTATGAACTCATGACCCTTGTTCAAAGATAGTGGGGTAAAAATAAAAGCAATGGTAAATGGCAAATGATATTTAGAAAAGTATTTTTATTTTACCTGGAATCCTGCTCTGAGACCACTGCAAATTGAAGTTCCACCACCAGCTTCTTGAGGCAGGTTTGCAGTGATCTTTTCGTAAGCATTATTACCAATTATTTCTGTTAGGTAGTTTTGGGTTGTAGCAAAATGTTCAAATGTGACCATCCCAACCAAAGATCCCTTTTCAATAATTAGAAGCAAGTATAGTTCTGCTGCTTGCTTCATTCGAAAGAGATAAGATAAAGATATCTGAACAATTCCCAAGTCTCCTCAAATCTTGACAGATTGGTGAAAGACAAAGTTGTTCATGGGCCAGAGATCTTGATAGTATTGGTTACTGTATTTTAGAGTTTGACCCCCTTTATTTTATTAAAAGAAATAATATTAAAGAAAAAATGGAAAAATCAGTCATGTTATACTTAGTAAAGCCTTAAAAATCTATGCCTTTTTATTTAACAGTTTTATATTCAGGAATTTCTGCTAAGAAAATAATTTAAAAATGCGTACAAAAATGTTCATTGCAGCATAATTTTTATAACAAGTTGAAAACTCTAAAATGTCCAATGACAGGAGGCTGACTAAATTATGGTATGTGCATATGATATAATCATTAAAAATTATATCATGAAATCATTTTTTTCCATAGGGAGTGTTTCAGGTATGGTAAGTAAAAAAATCATATTATAAAATATTATACAAAATATAATCATATTTTTGAGGAGGAAAAACAAATAGACAAACAGAAAAAAGACTGGAATGACATATGCTCAATGGTGGAATTATGGATAAATTTTTGTTCAGTTATAGTATTTCTAGTTTGTTAGAACTCAAAGTTAAAGAATAAACATAATCCATTATCCAATCATCTTAATATATCAATTATTTTTATTTTAGTGTATTATCTCTTAGTACTTGTCCATGTAGAATCATTGTACTAAAAGTTATTAGAGTAATAAATACATATTTTAGGTAGCTTAATAGAATTAAACCTAAGATTAAATTATATTTCTAGTAGCTTAACTACTTAATTTAAGAGAGCTGACAAATGTCTTACCGAACTCATGCTTCCAGATTTATCAAGTACCAAACAGACTACTCGCTCTTTGGGCTTCAGCAATGAAAATGTAGGATGAGGTGGTGGATCTGTTCCTTTCATGGGAGATGCATTCCAAAAATCATCAGAGTCCATAACTACATCCCACGTGCTTCTGCTACTATGCATTTTGTTTTATAGGTTTGGAGCTTCTGTATTATGAGTTTTTGCTGTACAAAATTCAGTTACCTGGAAAAAAATCAATTAGAAAACACTATTACAATAGTTGGTAAGCGTTACTTTCCTTTCCAAATATGCAGCTGGCTGCCACATACATCCTCCAGAGATTTTATCTCCTGACAATTAAAAATTATTTCATAATCTAACAATCTCACATCCATTTTGCATACCTCAGTAGAGAAGAAGCAAGGTGAAACCATCACTGGAAAGTTTTTTTGTTGATTCTTTTAGGTATAGGGAGATCATAGATCATGGCAGGTGGGGGAAGTGTGTGGCTGGTACAACTGCTTAACTTAACTTCTTATTTTCCCTTCTGGACTTTGGGTGACTCAAGCTTGAATTAAGTTTAGTAGAAAAGGGACTGGATTTGCAATAATTTCTAGCTGCCCTTTAAAAGTGGGATAAAGAAAATGACCTTCTTTAATTGCCGAAGTGTTTTCTATATCTTTATAGTTGACCAAAAAACTTGAGAACAGATATTTTATTTATTTATTTATAAGATTTTATTTATTTATTTGAGAGAGAGCACAAGTGGGGTGGAGGGGCAGAGGGAGAAGGAGAAGCAGACTTCCTGCTGAGCAGGGAGCAGAGGGCTCAATTCCGCAGCAGGCTCAATCATGACCTGAGCCGAAGGCAGATGCTTAACCTACTGAGCCGCCCAGGCGCCTGGAGAACAGATATTTTAACAAGCTGGATTATTTTTGGCTCTAGTGAACTCTGACTTAAAATAATACTACTGAGAAAGTAATGAAAATGTAGGGAGAAAATGAGGAAATCTGATTGCCGCTCTTTCAGTTGCAAATGGTGAGTTGTAGCCAGCAATTCTGCCAAATGATGTTTCCTTACTGTAGAATCTGTGAAAATTCTCCAAGTTTTGAAAACTTAGTAACTTGGAAAAATGTTCCCATAAACTAATGCAGCATTCAAGAAGGAATTCATCTTGCAGTAAGCCTCAGCTTATTAGAAATATATTTTTTAAAGATTTATTTATTTGAGAGAGAGAGAGAACTAGGTGAGGGGCAGAGGGAGAGGGAGAGAGAGAATCCTCAAGCAGACTCCCTGGTGGGCACAGAGCTGACCTGGGGCTCAATCCCAGGACTCTGAGATCATGACCTAAACCGAAATCAAGAGTTGGATGCTTAACCGACTGAGCCACCCAGGCACCCCGAGAAATATTTTTATAAGTGGCATTGCATGTTTAAAAATGCCCTCCCAATATAGAGTTTCCAGATGTAAGCTCAAATTTAGAACTAAATTATTAAATTTGAATACCTTTTATTTAAGTTTTAAGATTTTGTTTTCCTTCTAATATGGATGATTGACAATGACTTCAGAACTATTGACATATCCCAGAAGGAGTTCATTGCATGGGAGAAAAATACAGTTTCATTCAAAGTGGTGATTGATAATCAAGTCTTGCTGATATGAAATGCCCATCAAATCTGGTCCCTCTTCCCCTGCCACTGACACTGCCTTTATTCAGAGACTTCAGCTCTCTGATCTGCCTATTGCTATAGCCTTCTGGCTAATCTTTCTGCCTCCTGTCATCTCACTCCATTTTCCTCCTCACTGTTAGTACAATTATCTTCCTGAAAGAAGTAAGCTGATCATATCACCAATCTGAAGCTGTTAAGATAAAATCCAAATACCTTAGCTTTGTAGGTTCCAGTTTGTTCTTTCAATCTTGTTTCCTTCTCCTTGCTTTCACCATCCTCTGCTTATACCACACTGAGTTTTTTCCCGTTCTTAGAGTATGCTAGAAATCTTCACAAGGGTCTTTGCTAACCCAAATGGGAGAAGAGACAGGAAATCTTGTGCAAATTAGAAAAAGGTGACCTGTTCTCAAGTTTTCTTTTCTTTTTTTTTTTTACTGCTATTTACCTGAAAATTGTTCTAATAAATATTAAAATTTTTAGTGACCATGATGCAGATAATTTGGGCAGTGCTCAACTTGTACAATCATGCATGGCATTCCTGCACTTTTCCCTACTCTTTGCTTTTATAAACTGGTTTTTGTTTTTTTGTTTTTACTTAAAATTGCCCTTCCTATTCCTGCTTTGGCAAGTTCATACTAATTCCTTTTCAAATACAATTTTTTTCATCTCTTTAGAAACAATTTTCTGACCTCCAGGTGGAGATGTTTGCTGTACTTCCCTAGCACTTGGTTTATATCGCTTCGTACTTTGTATTCACATATATATTTTCTTATTTCTCTACCTTTCTCCTAAACTGAGTCTGTCAAGAACAGTTATCTTTAATTATTTCTGTATTTCCAGCTCCTAACACAGTGCTGGGCATGAAGTGGAAATAATGAAGTTGAAGGGAAGGAAATCATGGAATTGAACATTCGGTATTTCAGGTCATATCTCTCTTGGGTGAGCTGATGCCCTGGGTACAGATGCAATTTATTTAATCTGTGTTATGATAATTAGAAGTTAGTGTTATTTTGGATAAGATGTTCACTATTTATCTCTGAGACATGGCTTATATAATTAGTTCCATCCATATTTCAGCTATATGATCTTCTTCATTATTATTCGTCTCTCAGGTAGGCAGCATGAGTTATTTCCTGAAAGATGCTTTTGGGATTTATAGCTTGGTATAGACAGTACGTATTCCAATTATCCTCTCGTATCACATGATCTTATACCTACTTGGATGCTGAATTCTGACAGCAGCTTAAAGTGAACTTTCTTGACTCGTATTTCAACTATTTCTAGAAGGGACCTTTTTTAGACTAGAAAACAACTTCTACTTAAATATCTAATTAGGTTCTTTTAAGAGTTTTAGCAAATAGTAAGTCTATATTTTGATTCAAGTTCTTCATCATTAATGCCCTGGGCTCTAAAACAATTTTAAATTTTATTGGAAATAATAAGCCTTTACAAACCTCTACCCAAAGAAGTATTGTTGCTAGTGATTTGGTATATGGAATATTGCTTCTTTTAAATAAGTTAGTCTTACTATCTAGAGGTAGTATACTTTATTTCGATTAGTTTTTTATAACTTTCATATTTAAAAATCTTTTTTACATGCTTAGAAACCTTCATTAGGTAACTACAATATGTTTACATTAATTCAGATTGGACTTATCCAGGGAAAGAGACAATTGACTATTATCCAAATATTTTATAAATTTTAAAAACTAAAACTTTAAAGTTTATTTTATACTCACCTTGTGCTAAGCACTGTGATCATGCTTTATTCATTCTACCTCTTGTGAACCTAATAACAATAACCTGTGAAGTATTATAATTCCCATTTATGAGACAAGAGAACTAAATCTCGGATTTAGCAGTTTGCTTGTAATGACACAGTTTGAAAATGACAGACTGGGTTTTGATATCAAGTCTTTCTGATTCCAAGGTCCCTGTTCTTATCCACTCAAATTTATATGTTGAAACCAGATATTTCAGGTCAAACATTAGCTTTAAAACTTGAATTATTGTGTTATTATTTTATAATTGATCAGACTGGTAATTGTGAACTTTTCCCTTAAGTTTGTTGTGTAGAAACAGAGCCATGTACGTTTGCACGGTATCACTTTGCAATAGCTTGATGTACTTTAGTGTAAAGGTACTAGAAAATCTAGAGTGTCAGTACTTTTCCAAAGCTATGGAATGAATTACTTTGGAAAAGTAGAATGACTAACACTTAGAAGAGAGAATTAAAAGTAAGGTTGTAGTTTTAGAACTACACAAATCCACAGAAGTCAAATGAGGGAAGGGATGTTGTAAGAAATTATGTGACATCAGTGAAAAGGGTACAGTTCTACTTCTGAAGAAACGAAACCGGTTTATAAAAAAAAGTGGAATAATTTCCAGACAACCCTGACACAGGCCGGAGAAAATGGTCTTTAGTTAATTGCCTGAGTAATCTCCTTCATTTCTTTTGGTATACATAATTACATAGTAGAAAATACAGCTTCCCTAATTAATTTTTCCTGAAGTGTTTGTTCCTTTGTGAAACTAGAAAAAGAAGGTACTTACAGAATCGAGATTTTGCATGAACATTATGGAGTCCCTTACAGTCTGGGATTTTTTCTGGGATAAATGTACACTTTGCTGCATACAGCCCTGTCTGTGAGTCACGCCTGCATGGCCTTGTTATACAGCTGTTTCCCTGACATTCCTTGAAAACCACATTAATGCCAGTAATATGAGTTGAACATCTATGATGAAAGAATTAAGTTACTTTTATATATGAAGACCAGAAATCATGAGAAAAGACTAGCATCTACAATCTTTCCCTTAACGATAATTGCTACAGATCATGGACAAACATTTCATTTTGATAGAAGTAGTCACAGTGTCCTGCCTCTATTTACAATTGATGTCAATAGGAACAATCATGCCAGTTTATAGTTATTAACATTCATTGCCCACTAATGTAATCAATAAATCTATTATCCCTGTGACCTTGAACTAAAGATAATTCCTAAGCTATAGGGATGTTGTAAAGATGAAAGGAGTTAAGAGATGCAGAGGAGTTGCTTCCTAGTGGGGGTGAGAGAGTCAACATAATGCTAAAAACCCTCTTAAATTTCTATGTATGTGATACAAACACATACACACATATTGCTATGTAGTTATAAACATATATACACATATACATGTATACCATACATACAAAACCATGTGTGGTTTTGTGTTTATAGCATTTTGCAATTTACATTTTGAAAACCACTGAGCTAGATTGAAGGACAAAATAAAAATAAACATTGCATGGAAATGCTTGTGCATTCAAACAAACTGTTTAGTCTTTATGATAAGTAAGATAATTGTCAAGTCCCAGGCAGGGAATGGGGGGGTGGAGTATGGGTAAAAGATTCTAAAGAGTTCCTATTTATCTGTAGGATTTACTTTTATTCTGCATTAATATCAAGTGTCAGGATATTAATCCACTTAGATAAATTTTTTTGTATTGCAAGGATTAAAGGAGATGGTGAGTCATATATTCCAAGAGGGTTAGCTCTGGGGTAAGCCTGAAAATGAAACTTACACTGCCTCAAACAAAGTGCCTGGCACACAGTAGGAGTTCATTAAACGTTATTTTAGATAATTGTTTTTACTAATATATCTCTTTTTATGACTGGTAAGAAAACTTACTCATTTTCCATTGATTTATCAAAAATTTGTTATTTGATACATTCTTTGTTGTTACTTTACTCTGTGCCAGGCCCAAGTCTAGGGGAATAAAAAAAAGAGTCAGTCCTTGAGGATCTTAAAGTCTAGTGTGGAAAATAAAATTACATAGACCACTACTGCTCCGTGTGAGAGAAGGCCATGTGTATTGCTTTGGGGACATTCTCACATTTAACACCAAATGGAGGGAGAGGAAAAGGACACTTGGGGAACAAACATTTAAACTGAGTCTCGAAGAATGAACAAGCATTGTTGGATAAGGGAGGTGGTGCAGGTAGGAGTTGCATGAGGTGAGAACCCTATCTGCATGAGACTCCATGCAGCTCAGTAGGGATAAAGCAAACAACATGAAAGACATGGGGAGAGGCATGTTTCTCTCACAGCTCTTTTCTCTAATATGTTTTTTATCCCAAAGACTTGTTTCCAATTACATTGATTTCTGTTGTTCTTTAATACTCTTTAAATACTCCATATTTAAATATCTCATCTATTTATTAATAGGACCTGTCTAAATCCACCCAGAATTATATTTATATTTAAGGAATATAATAATAATAAAATATTTATATTTCAAAAAATCATGTACTCACTTATCCTTATGAAAAATACTTTTTTAAGCTCAAGATAAAATGAAGAATAAAATATATTTAACATGAAACTCTAGTAGTTTAATTGGTTTCATGGAACAGATTCACCTTAAAGAGTTATGAATCAATAGACATTGGGGAGGGTATGTGCTATGGTGAGAATTGTGAATTGTGTAAGACTGATGAATCACAGACCTGTACCTCTGAAACAAATAATACATTATATGTCAAAAAAAGAAGATAGGAAGGGAAAAATGAAGGGGGGGCAATCGGAGGGGGAGATGAACCATGAGAGGCCATGGACTCTGAGAAACAAACTGAGGGTTTTAGAGGGGTGGGGGGTGGGAGGATGGGTTAGCCCTGTGATGGGTATTAAGGAGGGCACGTATTGAATGGAGCACTGGTGTTATATGCAAACAATGAATCATGGAACACTACATAAAAAACTAATGATGTAATGAATGGTGACTAAGAGAAAAAAAAAGTTATGAATCAAATGGAATAAAGGAAAATAAATAAATAAAATGAAATAAAGGATATGATAGGAACTTGAACTCCAGTTCTCAGATATCTTAAGGTTTAGGCTACAGCTTTTTCCTTTTTCCTCTGACAATAACATATTTTAGTACAGTCCCCATGAATACCGAAATGAATCCCAATTCCTGATTGATCTTGATACCAAGGTAGAATCCCCAGAAATATTTGGACATATACATAGTGGGGCAGGTTAGATATTGCAGTTAACTGTATGAGCATTCAACCACTGAGATAATTTTTTTTTCCTAGTATAGAAAATTTAAAAATAATAAGTGAAAAGTTTTGAAAACAAATTTGTTCGATAAATGATACCTTGTTGCTTCAATAGTGTTCCGTCTGGAAATACAGAATGGCCAGTCCACATTATACTCATCAAATATTCCCCATCGGAGGTGGGCCCACTCATGGACAAACACTCTGCCTATGAGAGAATATTGCCACTTATAAATTTATATTTACAATATTTTAATACAGTGTCCATGTATTTTATGTTTCCCTGCCCCAGATCCTTAGCTTAACTGAATCAAAGAACTTTAGAAATTGATACCTTTCGTTAGTTCAAAAATGTTGAAATGGGTTAGTATTTATTACTTATTTTTTCAATTTGTTATTCTTATTATTTTTAATTAAACACACACAAAGAAATATAATTTTGTTGAAATAACTACTATATTTCTAGATAAAGATGTTAATCAGTACTTATTTCTCTCTTTTTTTTTTTTAAAGATTTTATTTATTTATTTATTTTTGAGAGAGAGAATGAGAGACAGAGAGCATGAGAGGGAGGAGGGTCAGAGGGAGAAGCAGACTCCCTGCCGAGCAGGGAGCCCGATGCGGGACTCGATCCCGGGACTCCAAGATCATGACCTGAGCCGAAGGCAGTCGCTTAACCAACTGATCCACCCAGGCGCCCCTTATTTCTCTTTTTAAAAAATCTTTAAAAATACCATTAATCACAGTGTCATATTTGTTTCCAATGGAAATAAAAATGGAAGTATAAAATAGATAACCCTACCTCGGGACCAGTAGATACTCAAATTATTAATCAACAAGAAGTTTGGAGTAAAATGTATATATTGTCCTTTTTCCCGACATTGTCCATATTGAAGTGTATAGGGATCATCTCCATATTTTAGGTAAGGATTGGCAACTATGACATCTGCCTAAAAAGCAGAAGAATAAGCAAAAACATCACAAGAGTGATAGAAACAAGGATTTCTTTTATTTAAATTAAGACAAGTAATATTACTAATTTAATTACTAAAGCAGTGGCTAGGAATTGTTAAAAAATTATGAGTATTAATTTTTAGGAAGCACAGGAAAAAAAAGTGTAGGAGCTAGATAAAATACCCTACCTGGTCATATGATTCTTGTTTTGGCATTAAGTACTCAGATTTTGACTTCCAGGTCATTGGAATTAAAATGCTTACATTCCTGGGGCGCCTGGGTGGCTCAGTCGTTAAGCATCTGCCTTCTGCTCAGGTCATGATCCCAGAGTCCTGGGATCGAGCCCCTATCAGGCTCCCTGCTTGGCAGGAAGCCTGCTTCTCCCTCTCCCACTCCCCCTGCTTGTGTTCCTTCTCTCACTGTGTCTCTCTCTGTCAAATAAGTAAATAAAATCTTTAAAAAAAAAATGCTTATATTCCTGAAATAAACTCTTCGTTTGGTGGCATGAAATAGGTAAGTTGAAGCTTCAGTTACCATTTCCTGACAAAATATGGTAACAATTTCATAATGAAATGATCATGAAAGTGTATATAAGAACAAGAAAAAGCAAATCTAAGCTCCCTTTCCCCAAATATTTTGGCAAAGCCTAACTGAAAAATAAGTTGAATTTTACTCTATCTCTTTAGTCTGTAAACTTTTCATTTTCACATGCCCAGAAATCAACTCTTATTTTTTACCTATGCAGACCTGCATTCAGTATTATGGGCTGGAGAGGGGAATGAGTTCTGGGTGAGATATAAAGGTGATTAAGACTGGGAGCTTGTTGGCAAGTTGCTTATTTAATTAAACAGAGGAGTTGATAATTGGGTTGAGAGTTTAAAGTTTTGTAGATTTTATACTTTTTAATTGAAAAAAAAAAAAACCACTTTGCTAGATTTGAGTTACTTTTTCATATGGAGTGTGTTCATAAAAGGCAAAGTTTTACCAAGCAGTAAGGAAAATAAAAATATATAGGTCTCATTGGCTTCACATTCCAGTTTTACCAGTTATTTTAAGACTGTACGAATCATTAGCTTCTCTCATTTATGCAACAGGGGTAATAATTTACCTCATAGGGTTATTGAGAGGATCAAACAAGATCATATATATTAAAATGCTATATATAAAGTGTTTTTATTATACTGACTAACCCAAATAAAATTAAGAAGTAAATCAACTTCAAAAATATGCAGTATTTTCTTTAAAATCAAATACATCAGAGTTTGTTAATTTTTCAGAGTTGAACAAGTATGAACAACTGAAAAAATGTATAATGAAGATCTAGGGCTTAAGTGTAGGTTAGCTATTTAAACATTATAAAAATAACTTTACAAAAGTAAAATTTTAAAAGAATTCTCCAGTAGGGCTAAGGTCTTTCTGTTAGCTTAGTAAGTTGAAGAAATACTGTAGTTTGGCCTTTTAATAATTTATTAGGGGAATGACTAATACTACTAATATATGAGAAATCATAGTTAAACTAAGCAGATGTTAATCTTGACAATTTAGATACATATTACATAAATGATGAATATTGTCAAAGCGGTTTTGGAAAGTTGTAACTCTGTGAGAGCATATGTATGTGCCTTGGCAACATGGATGGAAAATACTTATTGGAATAAAAATAAGTGTGTAATAAAAATTTCTCCCTTACCTTTATGTTTTGAATGAGTTTTTTTTTTTTTTTTTTTTTTTTAAAAGCCACAGGGAGCAGAGGGATATTTTTTTTTTTTTTTAAGATTTTATTTATTTATTTGACAGAGACAGAGATAGCGAGAGCAGGAATACAAGCAGCAGGAGTGGGAGAGGGAGAAGCAGGCTTCCCGCCGAGGAGGGAGCCCGATGTGGGACTCGATCCCAGGACTCTGGGATCATGACCTGAGGCGAAGGCAGACACTTAACGACTGAGCCACCCAGGCACCCTTGAATGAGTTTTTCATCTTCTTGTACCCTAGGGTTAATTGCAATGACAATGCCATCATATCCATTGTTATTCAAATTTACCATTGAGCTTTTCACTCCAGGCAAGAGATGTAGAGCTAGGAACAGAATAACATACAGATTGCGCACCATTATTGTACATTACAATAAACCTGTGGAAATGCAAGGAGAGTATTTATGTATCTCCTTAACTCAGGAATTTGAATCTAGATCAAAATATTTGCATAAATATAACATTATGAATTACTAAAATATTTTGATGAACTTCCTTATCTCACCTCCTTATCCTAAAGATTTAAGTTGTTAAATAGCAATAGGGATTATGCTGAACATATTTATCATACTTTCTAAGACAGTTGAGGTCTTAAGTACTCATTGAGTTGAGTAATTCTTTAGATTGTGTAGTTGTCATCCTCATCATGGTGGTTAGTCATGGTGATCATCATCAAGAGATTGTCCAATCCTGGGATCTTTTCACAGAAAAGCACTTTATGGAAGGATGAGGAACTGAAATAAAAAGCACCAGGAAAGAGCAGACGAAAAAGTTGTGTTTAAAAAACAAAACAAAAAACAAATGAAGGAACTGGAGTGGGAGTGGCAATGAATTAGGGTCAAAGACTTCCTTTAGGTGGGAGTGATATAAGCACAATGGCCAGGGTCAACTATGGATCAAGAAGAAAATGGGTTTTTTGATTACCTTCTGTGATAACTACTTGTGTATCTCAGTTTTCAAATAGCATTGAATGCTGTAAGTCTTATATAACTTGAAAACTTAATATGCTTTTAAAACATTTTAAAAAAATTTTTGTGTTTTTATTTATTTAAGAGAGAGAGCATGAGTAGGGGGGGCAGATAGGCAGAGTAAGAAGCAGACTCTCCGATAAGCAGGGAGCCCGACATAGAGCCCAATCCCAGGACCCTGAGATCATGACCTGACCTGAAGGCAGACACTTACCTGACTGAGCCACCCAGGTGAAAACTTAATATGCTTTAATTGAGATTTCTTTTTTGACTGAACACAAATCTGCCAATGTCCCTTAGCTTAAAATAGTTGTACACATAACATTGTGAGCTGGCTTTGGAGTCAGATGAATCTAAAGCTGACCCTTGCCTTGGTCACTAACAGTCACATGATTCTTAATAAGAGGTGTATGGCTCTTTGGGAAGCACTTCATACAAGATTCCTGGCACCTAATGAGCACTCACTAAATATTATCCATTATTATTAAACATTATATATTATTTTATGAATACAAAGCTTGTTATAAATTTTTTCCAATTATATTCTATATTTTCACTGGCTTGTTTTGTAAAACTTTAAATATAGTCTTCCAGCGTTTAACTGGGGAATAGTGTCTCTGAGCCTATCCCAAAAAGACTAGCATAGGAACTGTCAGAAGTGAAAGTCTTAGCTCATTGTAATGTTTTTTGACTATCTTCATTTATTGATAATATTCTTTACTTTTAGTCCAGCTTAGGTGTGTTCTCACCCATAAAATCTCAAATTATCCACATTAAAAATAATCTTTCTTGTACTCATTTGAATCACTTATTACATATAAACTGTATTGCATTTGTTTTTATTAATATACATAGTGTACCTCCCCTACCTTCCACTATATATGTAAATTCCTTGGAGGAGAGAGATTTATTTATTTATTTATTTATTTAGTTTAACCTCTCTCACTCTGAATTTCTAAACTGTAAAATGCAGACAATAATAGCTATCTGGAAGGAATGTTTGGAGGTTAAATGAAATAACGTGTGTGAAAGCACTTAGGTGTACAAGTGCCTAGTATATAGTAGGCCCTCAATTAATATTCCTTGATTTTCATTATCCCTTTTAATTTATATGAAAAAAAAATACATACATGAGTGCTCCTATGTGCCAGGTTTAGTGCTCTGCTCTTTAAAGACTACAGAAATGAGTAAAACACAAGCACTATGTCCAGAAAACTTGCAGACTCATTAGCATGAATTAGATTAGAATAAAAAAGAACTGAAATACAAGGTAGAAAAGTTCTATAAGAGGGATACAAATACAGTGTTAGGGAGCCAAAAGTTGGGGAATAGATTTAGTATGATGAAGGGAAATCAGAAAAGGCTTCAGGAAACTAAGGCATGGAGAAGTTTATTACTTAGCTCTAGATCACACTTTCAGGAAGGAGCAAATTTGGAATTTGAACTCAGGTCATCCAGTTTCAGAATCTATGTTTTTAAAGTATATATGACTTTTACTACTTCTCAAAAGGGTAAGTCAATGAGTATCAACCTTGAAAATTATTGTGAAAGTAGTTTTTTTGTTTCTATTATACACTAGTAGTTGACAGTAGAAGATTCAAGAGAATGTGAATTGCTATGATTAATTTGTATGAATCAATAGATTTTTTTAAATCTTGTTTCAATTTTAGATTAAATAATGGAATTTTCTTTTGGCTGTTATGAAAACTTAGAGTTACTAATTCAGAGATTTATGAACTATCTCAGCCCATATAACCATTCATGCTCCAGTACATTCTTAGATGTCACAGTTAATCCCTATAGAAATTATGCTGGAATTAACCAACTGTTAGACAAATTTGAAGTTGAAGAATGCAGTTAATTCGCAGCTTAAATTCTATGTAGATACTCCCTCAGAATTTTCTTTTTTAGCTCCTCTTTTTCTTTGCTTCTTCTTTCATATCATCACTTTTGGAACATCATTCTATTTGCTACTGATATTCATGCTCAGCATTTATGGATATTTTCTTCATTCTTTTAATTTATTAATCTGTTCATTTATTCATTTATTCAACAAACTTAATCCACATTTACTCATTCATTCATTTATTCAACAAACTTAATGTGTCAGGCACTCTGCTAGGCAGGGCTATATAAGATTGAGTTATGATCCCTATTATCTTCAAGATGTTTCTGATTTGCAGAGCTTCTGGACACTAGTAATTAATTTCATTGATTTTTTTCATTGCTCTCCCTACAATATTGAACATTATTTCAATTTAGGAAATACTTTGATTATTATGCAATTTATTATTGTTATTTTTTAAAATTTTATTATGTTAGTCACCATACATTACATCATTAGTTTTTGATGTAGTGTTCCATGATTCCTTTTTGCGTGTAACACCCAGTGCTCCATTCAGTACGTGCCCTCTTTAATACCCATCACCAGTCTAACCCACCCCCCTCCCCTCTAGAACCCTCAGTTTGTTTCTCAGAGTCCATAGTCTCTCATGGTTCATCTCCCCCTTTGATTTCCCCCCTTCATTTTTCCCTTCCTACTATCTTTTTTTTTTTAAACATATATT
>NC_138372.1:66432923-66485309 GCF_054177405.1 Leptonychotes weddellii | reverse complement strand
TGTATTTAGCATTATCATAAGTCAACTTTGTTAACTCCTACATTGCTATAGCATACCCTGTAAGTTGCCTTGATATCCATTTACCCCTTCCTCCTTGCTAATAGAATTTCAGTTTTGTTCAGATATCTTCAGCTCTCATGTGGCTGAAATAAAGGTCACTCCCATCTCAAGCTCAATGTAAATTCAGATTGATCTAAGTCCATGGTTCTCAAGTGTGGTTTACAGACCCCTGAATATCTCCAAGACCCTTTCAGAGGATCTGAATGGTCAAACTCTTTTGATGATGATAGTAAGAAGTTATTTCTACCTTTTAATGTGTTCACATTTGATGGTGATGCAAAACATATAGAGGATAAGACTGTTGGAACCTTAGCACAAATACAAGCAGTGAGACTAAACTATACTTATAGTCATTTGAGTTCTTCACTTCCATGCACTTGTAGCATAAAACAGTGGGGGGACCTGGGTGGCTCAGTTGGTTGGGCATCTGACTCTTGATTTCAGCTGGGGTCATGATCTTGGGGTCGTGAGGCTCTGTGCTCAGTGGGGAGTCTGCTTGGGATTCTCTCTCTCCCTCTTCCTCTGCCCCTGACCCCACAAAATAAAAATAAAAATAAATAAAACAATGTCTGTTTTACTTAAGAATGGAATTGATGAAGCAGTGAAAATGAACTTTATTAAAATCTCCAATCCTGAATACACATCTTTTTTATATTCTTTGTGATAAAATAACACTTTTGCTGCATAGCAAAGTATGATATTTGTACTTGAGAAAAACCACCTGGTCAGAAGGCACATGCAGAACTAGTCCTTTTCACAAGAACCCTTTTTACTTGAAAAAAAAGTACTGATGAACTATGGTTTTTCAGACTTAGATATTTTGCAGATTTTTTTTTTCAAAAATGTCACCATAGAGGAAGACAACTAACAGTATTTATTGCCAATGATAAAGTTTGAGCTTTTAAAAATTAGAATTTTGGAAACCTTGTGTTATTGCAAACTTGACCACTTTTCAGTACTTAAGGACTTATCTGATGAAGTTGTTGGTGGTATTAATTAATGTGAGTTTGTGATGTTGTATAACAAAATATATCAACATTTGGAAAATTTGCATATCTCAGTGAACCAGTATTTTTCAAATTAACAGTGTATGATATTAAAAATTATGCAAGGCTAATGCCATTCAAAATATATACGAACTGATATTTATTTAGCAGAGAATCAATTTATTTATTTGCTTTGTGATATATCTAAATCAGTGGATGTTTAAAAATACTTATTTCTAAAATTTCAGTAAAACCAGTATCACTTAAAATTTAATTACCAATTAATAAATATTTTATTTTAGTGCTATCTTTTCATTAAAATACTCAAAAAATATTAATAAATAGTAAACAGTTTCTAAGAAGCCACACTTGGCTGGCATTTTAATCATTCATTCCTTAACGGCCAGGAAACAATATTTTTTGTTATATTTGTGGATATACTTATGGATGACATGATGAGCAGTTTAAAAAATTTGAAAGAAGAGGAAAACCAAGGGAAGGATACTGTATTGAGCTATTGAATCATTTCTTCATAGTCATTTATCAGGAATTGATTATTTGCTGTTTCCCTGAAATGAACTCATTTGGATAGTGTGAAATGTATACACAAACACATATAAACACATACAGTAAAGTGTTATAGGCATGATGAGTTAGGAAGACAATTTATGGTATAGGAAAATAAGCATCTTGAAAATTAAATATTTTGTAAAGCATTATGATTAAACTCCTTTTGGAAAAATTTAATCAAGTGGCAAGTTGGGAATATTTTAAAGTTTTATCGGCAGCCAGGAGACCAGTGTTTGAAGTCTATATATACTATTAGTTTACTCTGTATGAACTATTTCAACTTGTATAGCCTCTACTTCCTCATTTATAGCATAAATTAACATCTACCTCTAAGAGTTTCCATGGAAATTGAATGAGATCATATAAGTACTCTTAGTTATATACAAAATGTGATTCAAATAGGAAGTATTATTATTTAGGATATTCAGTGGGGTTCCCAATACCACAAGTCTATTCCACAAAGTAGGTCTAAGAAGTCAGGGATAGCTCTTGGTCAATGAAGAGACCTCATTGTTGAGAGGTCATGTGGTCTGAGTAGTTTTTGACGTAGTAGTGATACATTTGTGCTGGAACACGTTATTTTCTGATATCTACTCAAATAATAATTTAATTATCCATGCTTAACAGATATTTTACCTGAGTTTAAGGCCGAAAGTGTCCAGCCATAGAACAAAATGTTCTCTGTATAAGTCAATTGTTCTGTATACAAATAAATCATGCAGAAGCAGTCTTCCTTGTGGTGGGCCTTAACCAGCTGAACTAACTGGCTGGGCTCAAGACCATCAGACAGTTCCCTTGCCATTTTTTCTCCTCTAATAGTTTGGAAGTTATATGCTCTATTTCTATTTGTTCTAGAAATTTTAACATGCGAGTTTGTCTTAAACTCTAAAGTTAATAAAATAATCTTTTGTTCCAGTTAAACAGGACCTTAGAAAACTTGAATTTCAATTTATATTATCATTTTTATATATCTTAATTCCACATATTAAAACCACAAGGCTTTATTTTTGTTTACAAATAATCAGTGTTTGTTTATATTTACTCACATTCTTGGCTAACTTTGCTCTTTATTTTTATCTCTCAGATCTTCTAACTAGGGTTATTTCCTTACCCCTAAGTATAGTCTTAGTAATGACCTTTCTCTTAATTCTTATTTTTCTGAAATATCCTTACTTTTTACTCATTCTTAAAAATATGCTTCCTGTGTATAGAATTCCAGCTTGACAATTCTCTCTGCTTAATGAAAACAAATGTTCAACTTACTTCTGGCTTCCATTGTTGCTGTTGAGAAGTCATCTGTCAGTCTAATTGTTATTTTTGAGAGCATTCTATTGTCTGTTGTTCTGCCACTTTCACTGTAATGTGATTAGGATTAGACTTCTTTTTTATTATCTTGCCTGGGATTTTTGGAGTTGGGTTCTTCAATATTTGGATTGGTTCTTTAATCAGTTCTATACATTTAACATTCATTATTTTTTTTCATCTTGTTTCTGCTTCTTCTCCCTCTACTCCCCTTCTGGAGAGGCCTAAATGTGTTTTAGCACTCCTCACTCTATCTTCTATGTCTGTTAACCTCTCAAAATCCCCATTCTTTTGTCTCTCTGAGCTGCTCACCTGGATATTTTCTTCTAATTAACTTCCAGGCCAAAACTTTTGTGTATTGTTTAAAACTGTTTAAATCTGTTCATTGAAGTTTTAAAATTTTATTACAATTAAAAAATTATTTATAGGCTTACTCTTTGGTACTTAAAAAAAACTGCTTCTGGGCCACTGGGTGGCTCAGTCGGTTAAGCATCTGCCTTCAGCTCAGGTCATGATCCTGGGGTCCTGGGATGGAGCCCCACATCGGGCTCCCTGCTCAGTGGGGAGTCTGCTTCTCCCTCTCCCTCTCCCCCCTGCTCATGCTCTCTCTCTCTCTCCCCCCCCTCAAATAAATAAATAAAATCTTTAAAAAAAATCTGCTTGCTTTTGTTCATGTATTTTAAGTCTCCCTTTTATTTCTTTAAACTTAAAAAAATACTTTAAACATTCTTAGTCTATATTCTGTGTCTACTAATTCCAAAAGTTATATATATATGTACTTATATATTTACAAATGTATATACTAAAGTTTTTATTGAAATATAGTTGACATGCAATATTACATTAGTTTTTGGGAGTAAAACAGTAATTTAACATTTATATGCATTATAAGCATTACTGAATTCTTACTAGTTACCATAAATGTAGTTACTATCACCATAAAAGGTTATTACAGTATTATTAACTATATTCCCTATGCTGTAATTTTCATCTCTGTGAATTATTTATTTTATAACTGGAAGTTTTAACATATGCATTATAAACATCACTGAATTCTTACTAGTTACCATAAATGTAGTTACTATCACCATAAAAAGTTATTACAATATTATTAACTATATTCCCTATGCTGTAATTTTCATCTCTGTGAATTATTTATTTTATAACTGAAAGTTTGTACTTCTTGATCCCCATTACCTATTTTGCTCATTCCTCTACCTATCCTCCCTCTGGGAACCACCAGTTTTTTCCCTATATTTCTGAATCTTTTCCAGTTTTCGTTTGTTTGTTTGTTCATTTGTTTTGTTTTTAGATTCCACAATTACTGAAATCATATGGTATTTGTCTTATTCTGACTTATTTCATTTAGTATAATGCCTTGTAGGTCCATCCATGTTGTTGCAAATGGCAAAATTTCATTATTTTTAATGACTGAAAAATATTTCATTTTATGTATGTGTGTATGTGTGTGCATATGTGTGTGTGTGTGTGTGTGTATCACATCTTCTTTATCCATTCATTTATCAGTGGACATTTAGGTTGCTTCTATATCTTGGCTATTGTAAATAATGCCACAATAAACATAGGAATGCATATATCTTTTTGAATTAGAGTTTTTGGTTTTTTTTGGGTAAGTATACAGAAGTGGAATTACTGGATCATATGGTATTTCTACTTTTATTTTTCTTGGAATCTCTATACTATTTTCCACAGTGATTTCGCTAATTTACATTCCCACCAACAGTGCATTAAAGTTCCCCATTCTTGACATCCTCACCATCCACTTGTTACTTCTTGTCTTTTATTCTAGCCATTCTGACAAGTGTAAGATGACATCTCATTGTGGTTTTGATGTGCGCTTCCCTGATGATTAGTGCTGTTGAGCATTTTTGTGTTTCTGTTGGTCATCTGTATGTCTTCTTTGGAAAAATGTCTATTGGGTCTTCTACTCATTTTTTTTTTAATAAGATTGTCTTTTTGATGTTCAGTTATATATATTCTTTGTATATTTTGGATGTGAACCTCTTATTGGATATGTCATTTGCATTTATCTTCTCCCATTCATTCAGTTTCCTTTTTGTGTTGTTGATGGTCTCCTTGCTGTGCAAAAACTTTTTATTCTAGTGTTGTCCCAATAGTTTATTTTTGCCTTTGATTCCTTTGCCTGAGGAAACATGGCTAGAAAAATGTTGCTAAGGCCAATACCAAAGAGATTACTGCCTGTGTGTTCTTCTAGAATTTTTATGACTTCAGCTCTCACATTTAAATCTTTAATCCATTTTGAGTTTATTTTTAATGTATGGTGTAAGAAATGTATGGTGTAGGAAGATCTTTCAGCTTTTCACCGTTGAGTATATTGTTAGTTGTGGGTTTGTCTATGAAGCCTTTATTATGTTGAGGTATGTTTCCTCTATACACACTTCGTCAAGAGTTTTTATAATGAATGGATGTTGAATTTTATCAAATGCTTTCTCTATCTGTTGAGATGATCATATTATTTTTCTCCTTCAAATGACAGAAGCCAAGATTTTCTTCTTGGGAATGGGAAGGAATGGGAAAAGTTATAGATAGGATATTATATAACATAAATATTTAAAACAACGCTCCTTGACCTGAGTTTATGTCCTCATACAAGAGAAGATACATAAAATAACCAGTTCATTCTTCCCTTGTCTCATTCAATAGTTAATTACTGAGGATTTATTATGAGCCAGGTCCAGTTATAGTTCATGATGTGAGCAAAACCAACAGGTCACTGTTCTTATGGAACTTATATTCCATTGGGGAAGATAAACAATAAACATTCTAATGTTCCACTGAACATTAAAATATATCAACTAGTGTTAAAAGCTATACAGAGAATTTTGTAATGAAAGATGATGGTGACAAAGTTGTTGCTTAAGATTAGGTTGACAGAGAAGGCCTAGGTATAGAGATATTTAAACAGAGATGTGAAAAGAAGGAGTCAGCAATGAAAAATCAGGATTTTCAAAGAACAGAAATGACTTCTGGGTTTGAATTCAGGCAGCTGGGTGGAGCAGTTATTGCTATTTATGTAGAAGTACAGGAAGAGTGACAAGCTGACTGCAGAGTAGGGAGGGACTGCATTACTCAAGTGTGAAATAAGTTTTTAGTTGCTTTTGAATGAGTCTGGCCTTGATATCTTTAAAATAGATTTAAAGGACTAAAGTAAAGCCCTGAACATAAACATGGTTACAGAAGGGATTAGTATTGGAGGATTAGGCAGAAGTAAATTCATATAAAATTTGAATCAACCTAAATAGAGGCTGAAGGCTAGTTGGAAGATTGCTTAAGAGGAAATGTTAAATCAAGATTTTTTACTGCAGTAACAATAAGGATATAGTTCAAGATAGTTTTTCCTCATTAGTTGGGTGACTCAACATTCCTGTCTAAGGGTATAATATTGTCTTCCTATGGCTTAAGCCCATACAATAAGGTTGCTGCTGGTTTCCTTTAGTGGTCTTTTTGTTAGCTCTGGGATGGATTTATTACAACTGGTAGTCTGGAGAAGACAAATTCTGTGCTTTCATTTTTTTATTTTTTATTTTTTTTAGAGAAAGAGAGAGCAAGCATGCATGGGGGGAGGTGAGGAGGGGCAGAGGGAGAGGGAGAGAGAGAATCCTAAGCAGGCTGCATGCTCAGCACAGAGCCCGATGCAGGGCTCAATCTCATAACCCTGAGATCATGACCTGTGCCAATATCAAGAATTCAATGCTTAACCGACTGGGCTGCCCAGGCGCCTCTGTGCTTTTATTTATCGAGCATGGTGATAGTCATTGGGGATATAATGGTGATAAGAGATTGTCTCCTGCCCTCAAGAAGCTCACCTTCTGGAGGGAAATAGGGACAAATAAATTGTCAATTAAAACACAGGGGTTAAGTGTTATGCCGAGGGTGAGGATGAGGTGATATGAGAGAACTGAACCCAATCAGAAGGGGGATTGGAGAAGTTAGGGACTACTTCCAGGGGAGTGACACCAAGTCTAAGACTCAAAGCATGGGCATGAGTTATCCTTGTGACTGCAGGATGTGGAAGTGGAGAGGTGGTGGAGAGGGGACTTTCCAGGAGAATGAAAAGCACTTCACAGCCTGGGGTTGATAGATCTTGCAATATATAAAGGGTAGATGGAACCCAGTATATACAGTGTGAAAAGGTGTGAGACCTGAGATGGGAGTGGTAATCTGGAGATGGAACATGGAAAGCATTCAGTCATATCATGGGGCTTGAACATCATAAAGTGCAAAGGAGAGTGACAGGATCATATTTGTACTTTAGACTAAAGACTCTGATCGTAGGGTGAAGAATGGTTGGAAACAGGGCCACATTGCTAGCACATATGTCTTGTGTGAATTAGAAAACAACTTATATGAATTAGAAAAATATGCTCTCGGCAGACAAATGATCAAGTAGTGCTCCCTCAACCTTGATCTTGGGAGCTGAGTTTGGACTGTATTTTGTCCCTGTTTTCCTTACTACCAACATGACTGGATGCTTTTGGCTAGGACAAAATGGAAAAGGGTTATATAGGAATCCAGGTGACAGATGCTGAGGGAATGAACTAAGGGATAGAGACAGGTGGCTGGCTTTTTGAGATATTCAGAATTGACAGGACTTGGTGACAGGTTGGATATGAAGGGTAAAAAAGGGAATGGGAGAGTTTCTGTATTTGTATGTTCGTTTGCATATTCAGCACTTTACCCTTCCCTCTCTCCTCTTTTATTCCTTCTCCCCAGGATACAGTTCTGTTCTCCAGAGAGCTCACAGTATAGTTGAGGGGGCTAAAGGAGTGCTTCTGTCAGATACGTAATCAAGTAAATGCATTTGGGGGTTAGAATACTATATGAAGAGTGGAGAGTATGACACAAAAGGAGTGGTCCATTCTCCTTGAGAGTTGGGAAGGCAGCCAGGAGAGGCAGTAGGACTGGAATTTTATTTATTTATTTATGTATTTATTTATTTTATTAACATATAATGTATTATTTGTTTCAGGGGTACAGGTCTGTGATCCATCAGTCTTACATAATTTGCATCACTCACCATAGCACATACCCTCTGCAATGTCCATCACCCAGCCACCCCATCCCTCCCACCCCCCTCCATTCCAGCAACTGAGATTAAGAGTCTCTTATGGTTTTTCTCCCTCTCTGGTTTCATCTTGTTTCATTTTTCCCTCCCTTCCCCTATGATCCTCTGTCTTGTTTCTCAATTCCACATATCAGTGAGATCATATGATATTTGTCTTTCTCTGATTGACTTATTTCACTTAGCATAATACCCTCTAGTTCCATCCACATCTTTGCAAATGGCAAGATTTCATTTTTTTGATGGCTGCATAATATTCCATTGTATATATATACCACGTCTTCTTTATCTGTTCATCTGTTGATGGACATCTAGGCTCTTTCCATAGTTTGGCTATTGTGGACATTGCTGCTATAAACATTGGGGTGCACGTGCCCCTTCGGATCACTACATTTGTATCTTTGGGGTAAATATCCAGTAGGACTGGAATTTTAAAAGAGGAGCATGTGGGGGTGCTTTGGGTGGCTCAGTCAGTTAAGCATCTGCCTTTGGCTCGGGTCATATCCCAGGATCCTGGGATTGAGCCCTGCATCTGGCTTCCTGTTCAGTGGGGAGCCTGCTTCTCCCTCTCCCTCTGCCTGCTGCTCCCACTGCTTGTTCTCTCTCTCTCTCTGTCAAATAAATAAATAAAATTAAATTAAAAAAAAAGGAGCATGTGGCCAGGAGACTTTCGATGGTGGGGTTAGAAGTGGAGAAGGATAAGGGGACCATGATGGCCTTGACAAAGACCCAGAAATGTAAAACAGTGTGGACTTTTGGGAAAACTAATAGTCTTCACCTGATTGAAGCTGTGAGACCAATGGGTATGGTACAATAAGAGATAGGGAAGTAGAGTCAACGGCCAAATGATTGGGACCTAATATTCATTAACTTGACAAATATTGTGGTACCTTTGTGCTAGGTGCTTGGCAAAAGTGATGTATAAACAGGCATAGTCTCTGCTTTCATGGTATTTAAACTTTATTGTGAAAGCAGTTCAGGAGCTAGTATAGTCTTTCTCTGGTTACTTTGGGGGCAGTGTGGTAGATGTGCTGAGTGGGTAGACTAAAGACAAGAGAGATCAGGTAGGGAGCATCTTTATCCAGGAGATGATGATGGGTGCTGAACTGAAGCTGCCTCACTGAAGGTGATGCTGGGAGAGATTAAGGTTAAGGAGATGTCACTGATAAGACTCGTTGACTAATTGGATATAAAGTGTGAGGAAATTGGAGGATCAGGGGATGTTCTCTGGTCTCTGATTTGAATGACTGGGCGGTAAGATATTTTTCTCTCATTGAGATAAGAAATTTAGAAGGAGGTATAGGTGAAGAAAATAAACTCAGCTTTATAGAATTATTTTGTTTCCTGACCAAAATACATAAATTTATATCCAAATAATTCTCTAAACTACCCACATTCTCCAGATTGGCTCAAAATTATGTGTGTATGTGTGTTTATGTGTGTGTGTGTGTGTTTGTGATGTTCATGGTGATGGCACAGAGGGTGGCGGTGGAACAGGAAGCTCAAAAGGACTTTTCTCAATAGTACTCTTCCCTGACATTAGACTCTCTGGAATCTGGAAAGCAATGATTTCCTCTGTGAAGGAAGCTGGCTGATTAAGTTTCTAAATACATTTGAGACATCGTGCCTATTTAGAGAAAAGCAAAAGATTTTCATAGTCATTAGTTCCAAGCTTAGCCAGAGCTTCAAATTATGGAATAAGTGATGGCTCTAGGTTCATATCATCAAACTCCTACTTTTCAGTTTCTCACATACCTCTAAAACAATTTTATGTAAAAGACACTCCCTCATTTCTTGACAACCATGTGACAACAAATAGCAGGACACACAATGTGAGGTACTTTGCTTATATTCCTCATGGGGTCAAAACCATCAGGAACTAATGTGCTGGTCATCACATAAATTATTAAAGAAAGCAGGGTCCTGGGATCATAAGTGAAATAATTAACTTGTAACAAATATTATTTGAACAGGTGTTTTATTAAAATGTTATTATGGGTGCTAAGGCTTTAAAAAGACAACTTCCTGGTTCTTGTAGCAATATAAAGTTATTTACAAAGAATACTTATTTTTTCATATGTCCACTTTAAAGGTAGGACTACCACAGGAGGATATAGAGACTGTGCTTTGTGAAACTCCAGCAGTGCCATTCATGTAAGGTCTGATTCGGATGGATCCCTTTAGAGTTGTGTATGTGGTGGTCCTAGATAAGGTTTAGGATTCTATGGAAACAGAAGACAGAAACTGAAGGACATGGTACCAGTCCAAAAGAAGAAGCCATGCTGGGCACCAGAAGTTAAGGGCTGACTGGAGATGAAGACAAAGACTTGCCAAGAAGTCCAGCATGGAGAATGACTGGACTTTTACCTGCAGAAGGAAGAATGGATGGGGAGGTAAACACAAGTGCTTTTTACAAGAGGGAATGAAGTGGAAAGATAGTAGGAGTTTAATGTCTAGGGAATGGGTCTGTATATCAGTTGGTTTGTTACCATAAATTTGTTCAGCGATATTGTTGAATGTGATCAATTATTGCAAAATCCGTTTATTGAGCAGGATTAACTCATTGGGATATAAACATGAAAAAATGATGTTTTCCAGTAGCAATAATGAGCTGTGTTCTATTGAGGTCCCCTATCTCTTTGGGTAGCAAATTCTCTTACTGACATCATAGCCCAATTCCATTAGCATTGTCAATTTTGGTGATTCAAACAGTTCTAGTTTTATGGTTAATACCCAAATCCTATTCGTATTAAGACTTGTATCTTTTATTTGAGCTGCAGCTTTTTTCTTTCTCTTCCTCTAACTCAGACTTGTCTTTAGTGACTTGAAATAGTGGGAGAAGGGGGTATATGGCCTCAGTCTCAATTAGCTCCTTCTCCCTTTTCCTAGGAACATTATGTGAGTCTTGAGGAGGAGGAATAGGAGAGGCCAGTGACTTGAGCTCTCCTGGTGTTGTGTGGTTTCAGATGTGACTCAGAGTGGTGGGCACTCAAAACCTGGTCTCTACCAGGTTCTTAGGTGGATTGTGTAAGGTTCTTCTCTCTACAGAATTTCTTGGCATGGGAGATCCCAAGTAAATTAAACCCAGTCATCTTCTGTAGTTCCCCTTAGTCAGTAAGAAACTACATTCTTTAATGTATCAAACATGCATGATATCCTTAATGCATGCAGGAGATTCCATTGGCAGACCTCTCTTTTCTACCTTCTTTTTCTTGCCCATTCCTTTAATCTTAGCAGTATCTAGAACTCTGCTCATCTAGTGGTTCAGCAATATTGGTATGAGAGAATTACCATCTCTTAATTTATGTGGCTTCCTGAGATTTACCACTAACAGACCAACCCCCCTTTTCTCCTAGTTCTCTTCTTATACTGGGGAATGGTTAGGGTAGTGGGATTGGTGAGTAGTGATAGCAGTGTTCAGCTGACCCAGGACCTCTCCCTTACTGTAAGGAGAATGTGGCTGGCAATATTCTAAGCTTGAAATGTGGGATACCTAGATTATCTCATTCTTGGAATCTGGGAACACTTTTTGTTCTCAGATTTGGGCCTTCATGATTGATTTCAGGAAAATGGAATCTGGGTGAGTACTAAATTTTATCCTGTTTCAATAGGAAAGGTCCCATACTGAGGGCAGAAACAAGAGTGCTCCTGGGAAATCTGAATATGAATGGAGGATCAGATGTGTGAATGGGTGAGGATTTTATTTGTGATGGACTTGATGAATCTCATTCAGTAACTTAATGGTGCTTCAGGCCACTTTGAAAACATGTAATTATTTATATTTTGTGATTTTTCTAATATTGGGCTTTCCTGCTAAACTGTAACCTCCATGAGGACTGAGTGTCTTTTTCATTCACCACTTTTCCACAGCACCTACTGCAAAATGATGGCAAATAGTAGGACCTCATAAACTGACTGACTGTTGGACAGTGGCTCTCAGCTCTAGGATCCCTGAGTTTGGGATACAGCAATACAAACCTTCTTAACATAAAGCTGCCATAAATTGGGCACTAACTATGTGCAGGAATGGGGCAAATCACCTCCGATTTTCTAATGGGATTCACACAGCACTGGAGGTGGGTACTAGTATCTGATTTTTACAGAAAAGAAAACTAAGGCTTAACCATAGTTCAATTCTATACCAAAGTCTGTTTCCAAAGATTTAAAATTAAAAATTTTTTTTATCAATTTACATATACGAAGCTTAAAATATCAAATATTTCTATAGTACTTATAATAAAATATAGCACTTCCTTGTTCCACAAATCAAACCTCTCTTAGCCACACATTACCTCTTCTAATTTCTACTCCTTCTCTATGCTTTATTTCAGTCAAGATTCTTGAAAGGATTATGTATACATACTTTCCCTGTTTACTTACAACTCATTCTTTCTTTACCACAACTGCCCTTATATGTAGGTCATTTGTAATTTGTGTTGTTATGCTTAATGACTACCTCTGTGCTTCCGTGTCCTGTATTCAATGCCACCAATGTGGAGTGACCACCAGGTCACAGGAGCTCATAGCCTTCTGCTTGCTGTCTTTTGAGATTATTTATTTTAAAATTTAATTCATTTAATTTAGTCATATCTATGATTATTTTGTAGTTATGTGTATATTTATTATTTGTAAATTATTTATTTTTAGTCTGGGGGAGGTTCCACACACCTCCATATAAGGAAATTCCTTGCTGTTCCACAATTGTCACTGTTGCATTCTTCCATATTTGATGTGGCCTTTCTGAGGCAATTTGGAGAAACTAGACTACATTTCCCAGAGACCGCATGATTTTGGGTGAGAGTTGGTCAAAAGAGACATTCACTTGAAATTTGGAAGGCAGAAGTAAAGCAGCAGCCATACATGTCTGAAGGTGAGGCAATAAGAGGCAGTAAGAAAGAGATGGGCTGGCATCCTCCAACTCTTCTTCCTGAATGCTGGCCTTGCTGACTATAATGATGCCAGGACCACCACAAGACGCTCAGCAACAAACCCACAGATGTGGTAGCTATGCCGAGGCAGCGGTTTTCTATATGAGCCTCATTCACAGTCCTACTCCAGTTCTTGGTCTTGCTGAGCTCCCAACATCTAACAGCAAAAACCAACTCCAGTGCTTCAGGAAGGCTTGACAGTAACTTTTTTTTTCTGGATCCTCCAACTCCTTTCTTCAGGTTTTTAATTCCTCAGCTTAACTCCTTTAATAAATTCCCTACTCTGTAATATTCATAGTGGTTCTGTTTCCCTGATGGAACTCTAATACCATTATTGTTTCAGTTATCTATTACTGTGGACCAAACTATCCCAAAGCTTAGTGGCTTGAAACAACCATTTTACTATTTTCATGATTCTCTGGGTTGACTGGGCTAAGCTAGGTGGCTCTTCTGCTGGTCTTACTTGAAGTTTGGTGACTATAAATGGAATCATGTAGAGGTTTGACTCCTGTAGTGCTATGGACTGAACCATTTGAAAACTCAGTGGCTTAAAACAACAACCATTTTATTTTCTCCATGTCTTTTTGTGGAGTGGGCTTAAAAGGGAGTTTCCTTTGTTGGTCATGCTTAGAATCTGGTGAGTGCAAATTGAATCGTCTTGAGGCTTGACTGGGAAGTAGAGATTTTGGCCTCTTTCTTTCTCCATATAGTCTCAGAACCTCTTTAGTGCTCTCTTCATCACCGTAGCTGAAGTTTGTATATGGAAGCTCAGGGTTCTCAAGAACACACAAGTGGAAGCTTTCGTCATTTCTGGTATATTCTGTTAGTTAAAGCAAGTCATTGGGACAGCCAAGATTCAATGTAGGAGGTGACTACCCAAGTCCATGTTGTGGTATGATGATGATAATAATAATAACAATAATAATAGTAATAGATAATAAATAATGATAATAATAGGAATTGTGGATCTTTAGAAATCATTTTGGAGACTAAGTACATACTTTTCTGTTTGGCCTACAGTAGGCCTGGCTCACTTCACTGTTATGAGCTGTGCTCTTCCTAGACCCACTTTATGCTGGTGTCACAGTACATGTTCATCTGGCACTGTGTCTCTCTCAATGAGAGAAAAAAATCTTGGCAAGTGGAATATAACTTATTCATGCTTTATTAGATCATTCTGACCTGGAACACCAGCCACCACAAGTAGTATGAATAAGAGCATCAGAAGGTACTTCCCTCAGTCCTGGTTGAGCAGCTATGATTGTGAATGTATACCACCCCTCAGTATTTAGCTTGTGACACTGTCCACTGCCTGCTTCTAGGGACAGCAGACAGTTGGGTGGCTGCTGTGTAAGCCTTTTTTCCATTCAGGAACCCTGCAATCATTTGATTCTCTGAGGTTGGTACAGCGGTTGTCCTCCTCCACTTAGGGCTCCTCTTTTCCTTTACTAGGACAATTTAGATTTATTTTCTGTAGCTAGATTCCCTGTGAGAGGTGATGGCCCTGAGGTTCCTTTTCCAAACCTGGTAGGTTTTTTTGGTGATTAACTGGATCAACTATTAGACTATGAATGATGCCATGTGGCCATAAGAGAAAGCCCATGCAGAGATCCCATATTATATATACTATCACCAGTTTATTCTAGACTACATCCAAGAATGGCTTCAAGGGCATGAGACTTGTGCATTTGCACAGAGAATAGGTCTCATTCAATGCTTTGCCATTGCCATCTTGAAATTTTTTAAATTTTTGAACAGGGATCTCTCATTTTCTCTTTTGCCTTAGGCCCCTTGAATTATATAGCCTGTACTGACTATAACAATGTAACCATTCAGTTGTTTGTCTGATTCTTACTAATTCAGCAATTAGCTACTGAGG
This sequence comes from Leptonychotes weddellii, assembly GCF_054177405.1. Taxonomy (NCBI): domain Eukaryota; kingdom Metazoa; phylum Chordata; class Mammalia; order Carnivora; family Phocidae; genus Leptonychotes; species Leptonychotes weddellii. The sequence continues at coordinate 66,470,480 of NC_138372.1, read as the reverse complement.
CAGATCTGGAAATTAAAGTAGGGTCTGACCTGGAAGTCTGACCTGAGAGCCCACTACTGAGACCTACCTGAGCATACCTATTGTACTGGAGCATCAGGGAGAATAGTAACTTGGTTGGTGGGCTTTGTTTCTAGAACAGTAGGGTGGGTAGAAAGGACATAGGGAATGTCTGGCTGTCATGTATTATTTCTGTTGCCAACAGAATTTTAGGCTTTTATTCCCTGCTTGGTAAAAGGCCAGGTATCTTATACTTAACCCTTTCCTACATTTTCTCCATAAAGCATGTAACTATGGTTTTCTACTGTGCTGAAAGAATTTCTGTGCAAGAGGGTAGGTGCTTTATGTCCCTTTTGTTTGTATCATTATGGTCTCTGGCAGGTCTGGCCATGGCCTACAATGTGAACCTGCTCTTCCCAAGCTACATTCTCCCTTTAATTGATTTAATTTAATTGATCTCATTTATTACTATGGTTGTGACTTTTAGGCTATAATTTTGAGTAATAATTAAAATACTATATTTTAAATTTTTTAGTTTTCTGTATCTGAAAGCAAGGGCAATAGATAGTAGCTTCAGTAATTCTTTCCTATAATAAAAGAAAAAGTACACAGGTAGGAATGGCTTTTTAAGTGAAAAGGGATATATATATATATATATATATAATTATATTGACCTGAAATAAGGAAAAACTGTGGTTTGACAGATAGTTACTGATTTTTGCTAGTATCTTCCATGTCAATGAATTATAGTAAATATGAACTTATTCATGTTGTATATATTAGTATATAAGTGGAGACTTTAGGTGAAAGCAATAATATCAATTTATACTTAAAAGTACAAAGACCAGGGCGCCTGGGTGGCTCAGATGGTTAAGCGACTGCCTTCGGCTCAGGTCATGATCCTGGAGTCCCTGGATCGAGTCCCGCATTGGGCTCCCTGCTCGGCAGGGAGTCTGCTTCTCCCTCTGACCCTCCCCCCTCTAATGTGCTTGCTCTCTCTCATTCTCTCTCTCTCAAATAAATAAATAAAAAAATCTTTAAAAAAAAAAAGTACCAAGACCAAATTCATTTTTTCTCACATTTATTTGCTCTCTTACACTTGTATTTTGACTACTGAAATAGATAATTTTAATTTCTTGGTGGAATTTGAATTATCATTCTAGAAAACTTTTATATCAGCTAATCAACATGAATATCAGATATCAATATAAAAAAATCTTTATTCATATCATTCTTAATGACAAATAACAAATAAAAAGTTTGGACTTTAATATTAACTTAGCAATTTTCCCAGTACCCCTGGATATTTATATTTAATCAAAGTATCCCTTCTAGAACTCTTAAAATTATTTTTATGAATTCATGGTCACACAGAATGAATTTAAAAATTGAGAAATATTCTTCAGTTTGTTGTTGATGTTTTTTAAAATCCTGTTTTAGGTCTTCTTGAATTTTTTTTCTTGTGTAAGATACAAATGGTGGCACTTAAAATAATACTAACAATTGCCACAGATCCAACCACTAACAATACCAAAGAAGAAATGCTAATTCCGGAATTAGGATGACTTTCATCAGGACCAGGTTCTGCTTGAGGAATAAACAAAGCTACTTGTGCAATGTTGGATAGTTTTGATGTCAAATTGCTTTTATCCACACTTTGAATGGCAATAAATATGTGAGTTGTATTTTCTTCTGAGATATTTCCTGGTTTAAATGCAAAGGTTTCTTTGGAATTGGCCTCGTTTGGTAACAGATCAGTAGTGTTTACTTGGAGAGCATTATCAAAATTGTCTCTTAGATCCAGGATACTTCCACTTATTCTTATGATATACCGTTCAGCTAAGAAAAAAAAAATTACATATAGCTTAGAAACTGGAGAGTATCATGTTAAATTTCTTTTTATCTATTCCCCTCAAAAATGTTTAGTTATGCAAAGCTTATACTCATAGCCAAAGCCTTACTAATTTTTCAATGAAAGCTTAATTCTGACTTTTAAATTGCTAAATGCTATGTTTTTTGTTTGAAAAGTGGGATCAGTTTATAATGTATCATGTTTGATTGATTTGAAAATATCAGATTACAAAATTAATCCTTCACTGAGAAGTCAATTAAAAATTGTTCCCCTCCCATCTACCCTTATACCCTTGCTTTTGCAGTGAGCACCTTTCACTTAATCAACACTACATGTCACTTCATCCTTACCTTTTCCAACATCAAAATTATCTCCTGGTGCTGTCCATGTCAGACTGATCTCATCCCCATCAGGTGTGGCCTCAAGGTCTGTGATTTGGCTTGGTGGATACAGGTCAGGCAAGGGAAGTTTCGAAACATTTGAAATCACAAATGCACCTCCAGATGCTGTTCTGGTGAAACTCTCTAAGGTTGTTTGAGTATCCTCATCAATTTCGGCTCTTGGTGGATTTCCTTCAATTTTTCCTGTATTAAAAATTTGCTATATTTAAGGAGCAAGCCTATACTAGTATTTTTAGAACTCAATGACTTGAATTCCTCATTCTACATCTCCCTGCTCCTCCCCTTTTTTCATATGTATATACACAGTCACATTTTACTAAGTTTGGTGACAAAGTCATAAGCATCCAATTGGTGGCAGAATTTTTTCTTTAGCATCCTGACCAGGCTATTGCAGGATAGAATCGGATAACAATCACTTTGGAATTAAGGCTGCACTGAATGGGAATAATGTTATATAATTCAATATATGCCCTTTAAAGAAATAATTGCTTTATTTCTCAAATTATCTCCAAGCTAGGAATAAACCTGGGGAACGTTTTACTGTTTCCCTTTAAACCACTTGTGCCAGGCTTCCTCCCTTCCTCCCTGCTACAAGTGCTACAGAATAATACTTCCAGTTATATTCCACTTGCCAACAGGGAAGCCCTAAAAGTCACAAGGTAAGGGACAAGCTGAAGGAAAGCTAACAAAGAATGCATTCTTATTTATTTATTTATTTATTTATTTATTTATTTATTTGAGAGAGAGAATGAGATAGAGAGAGCATGAGAGGGGGGAGGGTCAGAGGGAGAAGCAGACTCCCTGCTGAGCAGGGAGCCTGATGCGGGACTCGATCCCGGGACTCCAGGATCATGACTTGAGCCGAAGGCAGTCGCTTAACCAACTGAGCCACCCAGGCGCCCCAAAGAATGCATTCTTAATCCTAATCGTCATCTTACTCTACACATTTTTTTTGCTTTTGACTTAATAAAAACATTGAAAATAAATACTCATTTAGGTATCTTTGTAAACGGAACCAGGTATCTATGTAACCTGAAAAATAAATTCTGCCACAAGCTTGTACTTAGGTACATAACACATTAACCTGTTTTCTTTATCTTGAGTTAGAAATTTGATATATTGTTGTTGATGTTGGTTTGGTGCTCCAAACTAATATAATAATGGCTGACATTTATTGAGTGCTTACTAAATGCCAGACACTATACCAAAGCTTAGGTTATTTTGGAGGCAAACACAGTATGACTGAGAACTTCATTTCAGAAATGGGAAAAGCTGTACTTTGAGTTGTAAAATGTTTGAAGCTTTAATCATGAACTCAAAATTATTCAAGCCAGATATCAGATATCATTACTCACCATCCACTACCCATCCTGGTATATGTGCGGCTCTATTCAGTGGATGCCTTAAGTATCGTGTGGCCATGTTTGCCCCTCTGTGAGCCCGTACTTTTAAGCTATATCTGCCATTTTCTGAATAAGCCATAAAATATCTGGAGTACACCCCATCATTCTTGAAAGAATCGGCACCTTGTTATAAAAATGAAGGCATAAAGTTTTATTGTAAAGAAAAAGAAAAATTAATGCACTTTCTAAGCCAAGCATATGGACTTTATAAGCACATCCCCTCAATCAGGCTATTTTGTGGTTGACCCATTGGGGAATATTTCCATTATGCTCTACTAACCAGTATCTTGTTGAATTGATATACCCTTGTGTTACATATATATGCATATATATAAATCATATGCTTATGTATGTATAGTAAATACCTTCACTTTATCAGCTTCTATGAAGATTATTATAGTACTTTTCTTACCATAGTTTAGCCAAATGGTTTTCTGGCAGCTCTTACTTATTCTAAACACATAATTATCTCATCTCCTGTTCAAATCAAAAAGATCCCCACTAAAGAAAAAGTATCTTTGCATAGGATTTAATTCTTACCGTAGTCACCTAAAAATGACTTATTTTGACTTCTCTTCAACTACTCTTTTTTGTTTTGTTTTGTTTTTGTATCCTCATCTCTTGCTCTATGAGCCATTAACTCCCTGGTCTGGCAGTGGAAAACCCCCATTTATTATTAGAATAAACATTTAGGGGAGCTCAGGAATATTATATCATAAGTATATTTCTTGATATCACCAGTACTAGAGTTATTCATTAAATTGCAAACACATTTCTCAGGGGGTTTAACACTCTAAGACAGCAGTGCTTGAAATGAGGTCCTTGGACAAGCACCACCTGCATGCCTCTTGATCATATTAGGAATGCAAATTACTTAGATCTTCGAGGGAAGGGCGTAGCATTCTGTTTTATAACAAGCCCTTCAGGTGATTCCTTGCATGCTAAAGTTTGAGAACCCCTGCTCCAAGTCATTGTTTATCACCAACACTTTCTTAGGTAAAGACATACCAGTAGCCATCTGGTAAAACTTTGAGAAATGAAACAAGATGCAGGTTAAGTTTTAATGTAGCATGGAAGGGGTTGGGAAAAGGGGAAAAGTCAGGAAATAGTCAAGGAAAATATTATACCAGATGATGGCACTGAGGTACACCAAAGAACAATTTTACCTTCTAAATTTTTCACAGGGCATACTCTAGTTGATGATAAGATTATAAATTGACTGAATTAATTATATTGCAAAACATACTGATAGAAAATTTTGACAACTTAGAAGGTTATCAGTATGGTAATTTCCTTGCTCACTGCCCTCTCAAAAGAAGGATCAGTTCCCAGAACAATTGAGAGTCTGGGAAAAAGGTACTATTTACCCATACAGACCAGGGAGACAGAGCATGGCCAACTCTGTGTCTTGTTTTCTGCCATTCAGACCTGGTATCTAATACTCTAGTCATGTTTCCATCTGTTTTGGCAGTTCTACCTGCCCTTGGGCCTCAGTTCCCAAGACTACATGTTGCACTTTTTTCCAGCTGTTGGGAATTACTCTTACCTGTTCCGTCCTTCTCTGCTAGGGGCTCAAGTTCTATCACTTAACCCCATCTGCTTGCTTGTGCTTCACTAACTCTGGCTAGACTTTCTTAATGATTTCTGCCTAAGAAACACTTGTTTGGAATTCTTGATGCTGTTCTCAACTTCCTGAATGAGACCTTCCTGACTGGTAACAGACATTGATTGTCCAGATGACAAAATAATAATGACAGTAAATAACATTTATTGAGTGATAAGAACTCCATAAGTTTTATGTGGACAGAATTTCCTGCTGGTCCTGCTGTTCATCCATAATTTGCATCAATTCTTCTGGTGTCTGTCCTACTGCCCCACACTGCTGCAGGGACCCATAACATATCCTGAGTTATGAAATTCCAGGCTTATTCATAAAAAACTGAGTTACCTGCACCATTATCCAAAAGTTCCAAAACTTCCATTTTTCCATTATTTGATTCAATGAAAGCAGTCACATTGGCTCCAAGAATTGGTACATACCCTTGTAGAACTTCTGCATAAACAATCATTGGGCTGGGAAAACTGTTTGTGTCTTTATTCATTTTAGCATTCACTGTGATGGGAGGCACAGAAGAATTGGCTGCCTGAGAATTTACTGTGATAGTTAATGTTTCTGGGTATGCTTTGGCTTGAAGACTATAAGTCCAAGCACCCACCTAAAAATTCAATGGAAATATAGTAAGTATTCAAGATCAAGCTTTTCTGTGTTTTCACTATCCAATTCTAAAATAAATTTTATAAGTATGTTACAGAATATACAGGGTTTTGAGAGTTTTGAGGGTAAAAGGAGGAGAACTGAGGCAGTTTAGACAGGGCATCCTGGCTATTGTCATGCATGATGTCCAAAGGTTGGGAAATCTCAGCTGGGAAAAATAAGTTTGGGAAAGTTTGCCTTGGTCTTGACCTTATTCTTTAACCTCGAAGTCCACAGATTCTGTGATCTGGTAGTGCAATAAGGAATGACTGTATAGCTATCTAAACACCAACTTGCACAGATTCTCCCTTCATTGCCTCTTTAAAGTTATTTTTAGCCTACCTAATTTTTTTCCCTTCTCTTTCTCCTAATGTATACATTCTTTCTTCCTTTTCCTGCCACCATAATTTTGGGGACCACATAGGCATAGAAAGTACATTCTATCTTATTATAATTTTGAAGATGATACAAATATTGACACCTATAGTTGTGATAGTGAACCATGTATTTTCAGCTACAAAACAAGTGTGGGAGAAAGTGTAAAAGCTAATTGCTTACCTTTGCAGTTCCTGGAATATTGAGGTAGGCCATTTGGGAAACTGCATCCATTGTGAAATTTCTCATTGGTGTTCCATTGGGATCCCAGAGAGAGATAACAGGAGCCTGTCCACGCCATGTGACGAGAAAGAATGTGTCCTTTCCCACAGTGCTATCAATTATTACAGTGCCATTCATCCAGGGATTATTGTTGAGTGTTAATCCCTTACTTTCAAGCTGTTTAAATATATTTTAAAAATTAATGACTGGAGAAGAGAGCAATTTTATGCTGTTTTCATTTTTCATGCAGTTTTTAATTTCTGGCCTAAGAACAAGCTTATATAGGGCATCCTACCTTAGGCTTGTGATCTCTCTGAAAGCTGATTGGGATGTGACAGTCAGATAGTGTGGAAATACAGAGTCTCAGGAAAGGATACAGTATAATAAAAGCATCAAAGCAAGAGAATGGGTTTTATAGTTGGAGATATGACCCTATTATTTTTTTTCCATTGTCTTGGCAAACATCCACCCAAGTCTTTAGCAATAAAGAGTGCTACAGCCTCAAAGAAGAATTAGCTATAGGGTGTGTGTGTGTGTGTGTGTGTGTGTGTGTGTGTGTGTGTTACCCTCAGTTTATCCATCTAAATGATGAACTAAAAAAAAATCCTTTTTTTTTTTTTAAAGATTTTTATTTATTCATTTGACAGAGAGAGAGTCAGCGAAAGAGGGAACACAAGCAGGGGGAGTGGGAGAGGGAGAAGCAGGCTTCCCGCGGAACAGGGAGCCCGATGCGGGGCTCGATCCCAGGATCCTGGGATCATGACCTGAGCTGAAGGCAGATGCTTAACGACTGAGCCACCCAGGCACCCCTAAAAAAATACTTACTGCTGGTGGCTAGAGTATTTGAGTAGCGACACAGTAAAAAGGGACCTCAAGAGAGAAAATCAGGACTAGCAAATGATGAGACAAGCAAACATGGATATTTTCCTGGTGTGAAATCTTGAAATAATTTTCACACATGAATAGAGTGAGTAGCACCAGACAGTAAACATATCTCATGAGTGGAAATGGGGCAAACTGTGAAAATTGGAATCCTGAAAAGAGATGTGAAAGATAGGATGTTCTCTGAGAGGACCTTCAAAGAAAGTTTTTCAAGTCTTTATGCGTAGCTCTTTGTCAAGGAAAGCCAAGTTTATCCACTGATCAAGAAAGTACTTTCTATAAGTATGTCATTTCAGGAATGATGGGAAATCTCATTTCCATTCTAAACCAGTCTTAAACCAAAAATACTTTCACACCAGTGCTGATAGAAGGGAGTGAATTCTACCACTAAGACATCATTGCAATGACAGAAATCTCAGTCCTATGTTAAGTGGACATGTCTTTGAGTGGACCAAATATTATCAAGTTAAATCTGAATGTGAGTGACTTTTTCACGTACCCCATCAGGAAAGTCTAAGTTGGAAGGCTTTGGCTACATAGTAGTACTAGGGGAAAATAACTGAGTAAAGAGTGAGATGCAGCCTTTTCTCTGTATTCTAGCTGCCACCACCCAAATTCAGGTTCCCATCTACTCAGATTATTGCAATGTACCTCTAACTATTCTCACTATTCTCTCCCAAGACCTATACATCATGTACACAAATCCAGGTTAACCTTTCAAAAATTAGTTTTCTTTTTGTTATTTCTCTACTTAAGAACCTATAGGCATTTCAAGTGAGGGGGATAGAACTTTCTGCTCTTTCCACATCATTTAGAAAGCCATTCTTGAAACTTTGAGCATATCCTGCATGCATGTGTCTCCTTTCTGGATTTCCCACATTCTGCTCTCTTATTTTAAAACTCCTTTGGAATATTCCATTTTAATGTCCCACCATCCACTCAAAACCCAAGGTTAAAATAGAGCAAAAATAATATCCTCAAAATCACTTCACCTTCTTTACGTCAATTTTATCATCATTTTCTCAGTCATCCAGATTGGAACCTTCAGAAATGAACTTTATTCTCCTTCAGTTTATTCTCCATACACTGCTAAACTAGATCTCAGATGAATTTTTAAACTGTTTTCAAGGTGAAGCTACAAACCCAACTTCCAAACCAATCTGCACATATTGTCTTAACTCTGAATCCTATACCTTCTTGTTCTTCATTGTTGGAGAATAGAAGAAAATAGGTTTGTTTAGGTGATCATGGCAAGTTGTAATGTGGACAGTGATTTGATGAACTGGAAGATGAAATGACATGATACACACTTGGTGGGAATGGGTATTGACAGAAACAATTTTGTAAAAAATACTTTTAAGGAAACAGGCTGTTGACATTTTACATGGGATGTGAATGAAGAATGAAGAAGGAAGTTTTCAAAATTTTTGAATCTAAATAGAAAATGGTATTGTTGAAACACAAATGAGAAAAGAAGTAGAGTTCAGAAGAGAGATGAATAAAATAAAAAGTCAGTGAAAAAAGTAGTTGAAGAGGTAAGATAAGCCCTAAACTTGTAGATATACAATGATTATTCACTGTCTTTTTTTCTGATAAATTATTTCCAAGATACACTGTTTCCATTTCCAAACTGGGTTCTTGAGTGCATTCATCTAATTTAAATCTATTTCACAGCAGTGAAGGGTGGGGGAAATCTTGGAAGTGTGAGATATTTTTATGCATTCATAGAAAAATGAAAGCTATATTATGAGTCAAAGTCTATTTTTGGCAGAAAATTTAACATTATTGAGTTTTGATGTTATTCCTTAACGAAACTCTGTGGGAAAAGAAAAAAAATATATTGATTTTACTACTTAATTTAGTCATATCTAAAGAATGATTTCTATTTCATACTGAAATCTTAATTTTAATTAAAAATTTACTTTGAGAAAAATATAGGACTCAAAACTTATAACAACTGATTTATTTTTTGGTTATGGCTAAATGTAAACACAAAGACCCGAAGAGTGGTAACTCTGACCTGAAGAGGCTGTTGGGAAAGATCAGTGTTTCCTGATGCAAGGGCCCCAAAAGCATCAATGAGGCCGTTGTTTTGGGCTTCATCAGAAGAAAAAAAATGGTTTCCTCCTAAAATGTAAATACATTAAGTAGGTTGCTCTCTAGAAAATACATACCTATCACATTTTAGTGATTAATAAGGTAACAGGGTATACAAAATCATAGTTGCAGTATATATTATTAAAATAGAACAAAGTCAGGTATGTGTAAAGATTAACAATGAAATGTTAATTTAAAACTGTCATAACTAGGGGCGCCTGGGTGGCTCAGTTGTTAAGCATCTGCCTTCTGCTCAGGTCATGATCCTGGGGTCCTGGAATCGAGCCCCGCATAGGGCTCCCTGCTCGGCGGGGGGCCTGCTTCTCCCTCTCCCACTCCCCCTGCTTGTGTTCCCTCTCTCACTGTGTCTTTCTCTGTCAAATAAATAAAATCTTTAAAAAAAAAACTGTCATAACTAGGAAACATAAGTGGTCTTTATATCTCACTTGTAGAAATATTCCTCGCTGAAATCTGTGAAAAAATCACAGAATATGAAAGAAGATGTTACAATTCCATGTATTAGAGCCCACAGACTGCGTAGCTCTTTAGGGTAATTATTCACTTTTAAGATACAGTTATGATAATTCTGGCCTTCAGATTTTTCAGCCAAAGTGGGTCAGAATCAGTTCAGAAAGGTTAAAGAACTGTCATATTGAGGTATCCTGACAATAACTGGCAATGGGAAGATAGAAAGGCAGTAAGCAATAGAGACAAATTGAGATGGACACTTGGGACAGAAATAAATTTTATAACGGCCATAAAAGTACTTTGAAATGATGGGAGTTTGTGCAACTAAGCATTAAAAAGCAAGTATATATTTGGTAGCATTAGAAGTCAACCCAATACAATAATTAATATTCATAATGTTATAAATTTTGTTTATTCTACTACATTTAAGAAGGCACTGAAAACATGTGGTCCATTTTTACTATGTCTCTATACCTAAGATAGCATCTACCCTGTAGTTCATCTAGAAATTTTGTTGTTATTTAGATTTATTCAGCCTGAGCCTCTGTTAATCCCATCTGCCCCCACCTCCAACCCCATAGCCTATGCTCTGGTTTCATGGATTTCCCACTATCTCTCCATGTGCCTTGCATTGTCATCCAACATGATTTTTTTGTTCTCATAACCTGATCATCTTCTCTCACCCCTCCTTTCTCCAGAAAAAGTAAACACCTTGTTCAAGGCCCAGCTCAGAAGTCACCTCATCTCTCATGCCTTCTTTCTCTGACTGTATATAACCCTGGGAGAATTAATGGTTCCTCTGCTCACATAGTGCTTTATTTCTATGTATTTCTCCTATCATGGAGGGGTGTCATCTGATTATGCTATTTGATTAGTAGTTTTATTTGTCTCTCCAGCCAGCTGGACTGTGAGCACCTTGAGAACAGAGATCAGGTCTGGTTTGACCCTGGTTCCAAGGTCCTGGAACAGCACCTGCAGGGCAAGAACTTGAGAGAAATTGTTGTGAGCCTTTATACTTATGCACTGCTTTCAAAGGACTTATATATATGGGTCATATTTCACCTGTTATAGCACTCATCTCTATGACGGCTTGATCAGCAGATGGTCCCAAAGCAATCAAATGAATGATAGCCCCACTTTGTTTCACTTCATCAATGCAATTCTTTGCAGAGTTATCCTCCCCGTCGGTCAGCAAGACAATTTCAGATCCATCGATTTGAGGGTATACTTCTCTAATTACCTGCAGATACAATCAGAACATAATTATTGGTGTTCCTAGATCAAAAGACTTACAGGATACTAGAAAAAATGTACAGAGAAAATGAAAGTGTGCAGAAAAGAAGAGATAGCATCTTTTAAAATAATAGAATCTGCAATCAACAACTTTTTTTTAAAATTTTCTGTCTATCTGCTGCAGGGAATGTTTGCTCAAATGAAGTTACGTGGGTGCAGGGCTATGAAAAATTCTACTTGGGTTAAATGACAAAGACATTTCAGTCTGAGTACTCAGGTCAACTAGACACCAAAAATATAACTGCAGAATGTGGCATTAAGTATTTTTTTAAAACGAACAAACTACATTTGCAGTATGGTTTTCACCTGAAATGCTGATCTAATTCCAGCACAGATGGAAGTTCCTCCATTAGCTGCTGTCGGTAAGCTCTCCAAGAGGTTGTTTCTTTCCTTGCTGCTTATTATTTGGATTAGATTACTTTTAATGTTGGCAGTACTATCAAAGTGCACCATCCCCACCCAGGATCCATTTTCAATGGTCTGCAGCAGGAAATGTTTTGCTGCTTGATTCATTCGATTTAGGCGATTAAAACCCTGAATAAAAAAAGATAAAAACAACCAAAGGGTTTTCAATTGGAAAGTAATAGCAGATCACATAAAATGAGTGAATAACATTTGTTGTTAATTTTTTACCAATAGCAATTAGTGTTATTAAAGAAAGCAATTTTCTTTCAGTTGATAAAATTGAAAAATATAGTTATGTGTATTATGGAATACATACGGTATAGTAAAGAACATAGGCTTTAATTAGAGCTGATTCTTGGCTGCTAAGCACCCAAATTAGAGGTGGAGGATAAGGTGGGGGTTGGGTTGGAATTGGGGGGTGATGACTCACATCTTAGAGACTGCCTAATAACTCCTGAGATCCTCTGTTCCAGTTGTGTCAAGATGGAACTGCTCCCCAGATCCCACAGTATTAAATCAGACTATCATGGACTCCATCTAGAGACTGAAATCTCCCCATCCACTTGGGGACTTCCCAGAAGATGAAACTTACTCAAGCTGCAGTTACATTCTAAGAGGCCCAGTACCTACCTCCCCCATTTCCTCTTCTGCTCCTAACCTCTCCTCACCACTTCCCTACCAATGGATTAAATGGAATTAATTGGAATTAATTATCAAAGAACTCATTAAAACTCACATCCGTCTTTTCTAGATGAATGCCCAGGACGTAAGGCTTTTCATACATTTGTCTTTTCCAGTCCCTTATCACCAACTGATCTGTGGTACCCTCCCCCCCAACACAATCCAAATTTCCCTCTGAACTACCTAGAACCAAGTCATAGTGAAAAACTGCTCTTACATCTCCATCTTTGAGGGCTCTCTCTCTACCACTTTGTTTTACCTTTAAACTTAGCTCTACCTGTATCTTGTCTATCTTGTCCAAAGGAGGTTGCTCATCTTTTCCCAATAAGGAGCTTCATCTCTCGCCAGCAACACTTCCTAGGACACTTCTATGTATAGGTTTCTAGCATTCTGATGCTCTTTCTGAAACTCTACTGTTGTGGATTATTTCATTCAGCTGTGTCATCTTCTGTGCTTTTCAGTAACCACCCAGGCCCCTTTAGTTGAAGACATTTTTCTTGATCTTTAGCATGCTCTGTTCTGCCTCAAATATGCCATCCTTCTGGGTGCCTTATCACATTATATTTGCTCATTTGTAGTCCATTTCCACAATTATTTATTCAGTGCTTATACATGATAAACCCCGTTCCAGGCAGAAGGGATGCAAAGATGAATAAAACACTGCTTCAAGTCCTAGAGGAGCTCCCGGTCTAGTGGGAGAGAAATGTGTAATTTCAATATAATATATAGTAATAGAGGTTTGCACAGGTCGTTGTGGGAGACCGGCAGAAGGACCATTAGTCCAGCCTAGAAGCCCAGCCCATCTCATCCGGGAGGAAATGGGTACCTCTACCAAATTTGAAGAATATGTATGAGTTAACCAGGTAATGGGGAAGAGAGAGAAAATTTTCAACTGTGAACTCTTTAAGGATATGAGTTCTATTCCTAGAGCCTGGCACAATGCCTTCCATTCACTGAATGATAGAAGAAATGAATGGCTGAATCTGACTGTATCTTCATTATAGTGATGCTTTTTGCCTGTGTCTTTGAATATAAAGAGGTCATTTATATAGATGATACAAATAAGGTAAAGCCACATTAACAGTTCTCCTGGTTGATCTTGTTCCTTGACTTGGAATGGAGTTCAGAGGCCCTAATCCACTCTCTCCTCATGTCTGTTAAGTGTTTCCAGTAGAAAGCATGTCCATGTTAAAAGTCTTTAGTTCTGATCCTGAGGTTTTACTAAAGAGTCTAGGGCACCTGGGTGGCTCAGTTGGTTGAGCAACTGCCTTCGGCTCAGGTCATGATCCTGGAGTCCCGGGATCGAGTCCTGCATCGGGCTCCCTGCTCGGCGGGGAGTCTGCTTCTCCCTCTGACCCTCCCCCCTCTCATGCTCTCTCTGTCTCATTCTCTCAAATAAATAAATAAAATCTTTAAAAAAAAAAAAGAAATGGAAACATTATAAAAAAAATAAAGAGTCTAAAAGTGCCTCTCAATAAACTCTCCATTTTCTGGAGTTGGATCTTGGGTTAGGTCTTTTTAACTCTATTGCGACACTTCGTTCATTACAATATTCACTGCCCCTCTTGAGGTCATGATCATAGGAGGTGATAGTACTTATGCCACCATGCAATTTAGAACAAGCATGTAGTGTTCAGAATATTCTTAGCTATTCAGTCACTTCTGTGTCCTTACATCCAGGAAAAATGGGCCCACAAACTTACACTCATGCTTCCAGACTTATCAAGAACTAAGCACACAATTCTTTCTCTGATCTTCAGCAATGAGAAGACAGGTGGAGGGGGTGGTGCCACCAAAGATGTTGTATTTTTAAAATCCTCAGAATTGCTGATCACCTCCCATGTACTTCTGGAATTGCACATTTTGTTTTGTAGGCTTGGAGCTTCTCTGTTATGGTTTTCTTTATTACAGAATTCAACAACCTGAAAGGTTAATAAAGTGAAAAAAACTTTTTATATATAGAATGCATTTAAAATTCAACAACAAATCTGAAAAATAAAAGATCTTTTTGGCAAATATGTCATTTATTTAATGAAATAGGATTCATTGAGGAATCATATAATAGTAACATAGATTTAGAATAATTGTAATAATAGCTAACACTAGCTAGCTAACAATAGTTGTGCTTACCATATGCCAGTTAATATTTAAAGAACTCTATTATTAATATGTCTAATCTCTCAGGTAACCTGCCCAGATATTTTATAAACATGATAACATGTCTTTTGAATATAAATATATGCTGTTAAATTACAGTTGGCATACTTACAGAATTAATACCTTGCATAAACATTATGGATGCCTTTTCAGTTTGATCTTTATCAGGGAAGAATTGACAATCTTTTTCATACAGTTTTGTCTTAGAATCAATTCTGCATCCTCTAGTTATACAACTGTTTCCTTGACACTTATAAACTCTATTTATACCAGTAATACCTGTGGAACATCTGAAAATATATAACAATTAGTCTTTGAGGCAACTTAACATTTAAAATTTTTGAAAATCTTTTTTTTTTAAGGATTTTATTTATTTGACAGAGAGAGAGAGCACAAGCAGGGGGAGCAGCAGAGGCAGAGGGAGAAGCAGGCTTGCAAGCAGGGACCCTGATGCGGGGCTCGATCCCAGGACCCCGGGATCATGACCTGAGCCAAAGGCAGACGCTTAACCAACTGAGGCATCCAGGTGCCCCCCCCTTTTTAAAGATTTTATTTATTTATTAAAATTTTTGAAAATCTTAAGTAGTCTTTCTATCAAGTTTTTTAATAATGACCTGTATATCAAGATCTTTATTCTTATTTATGTACCATATACATCCTGTTTGACAGCAACATTGAAGGGTTCCTACCAGAGCAGTTAACTGTTTTTCAATAAATTGCAGAAAGAAATTTTAAGTGGGATGTCTAGTGTATGCAATGGCTGAATTTCCTGTTGTGATTAAAGCTGCTGCTGTCCTGTTAATACTAATGGCTGGAGAGTCCCCTTTTCCAAACATCTCTCCTGGGGGCCTTGTGATGATAAATACACTGTTGGTATCTGGAAAGGGCAACTTGTGAAAACACCTATTCTTGGTACTACCTTAGCTTGAAGTTCTTTGTAGAATTCTTATCAAAGAAGTTATCTCCAAAAGAATGTGATGTGGTATAGCTACAAGTGTTTGGTTTTTCAGGAGCACTTTTATCCAAAGTGAAATGTGGCTTGAAGGAAAGATTGAGGTACTGCCTAAGACAGTAGTCTTTACTGGTAGGGACGTTTTTGACATATGTTTTATTGCATGGAATTGGCCACAGATAGCAGTGATTATGACAAATATGCTAGAATGTGAATGTATCCCATCTTTTCAATGTGTTTCCAGTTCAGATTTAAGAAACAATTACTACATTTCATTCAGTCATTTAGGGAGTCTCCTAAATATGTGCATGCTTCCAGAACTCAGTGTACATGATGGTATCTGCATTAACAACCATGATGACTATTCTAGAGCAGAGACTGGACATTTAGAGGGAATATGATATAGACAAATGTAATCAATGTAATACTCCTTAAATACGTGTGCTAAAACTGGTGGAGCAATTGGGCAGAGGAAGGGCCTTCACTGAAATCAAATATCTTTCAGTTTATACTTTTTCTGATAAGTCCACAGAAACCCAACAGGGCATCTAAGATTGATTAAGTTGATGGCATCTAATTTTAAACCAGTTACCAGCGATCATTTTGCTCTCTTGATCTCAGAACTAAGAGGATTGTCTATGATTAAATGTGATATTATTAGATCTGTATTTTTAAATGAACTTTACAAATCCTAAGAAATCCTTGTCTGGCTCTTTGAAGATTGATTTCTCATTTAGTGTGCATTTACCACTATTTCTTAACCATTTTTTTTTGTCCTTGTGTAGTATAAATAATTTTGATTTAGCGTATACTATATAACCCCTTATACAGAGTATAACTTCAGCACAAATGAGTTCTGGCAGCTGTGGTAGAGAGGTA
Organism: Leptonychotes weddellii; assembly: GCF_054177405.1. Classification (NCBI taxonomy): domain Eukaryota; kingdom Metazoa; phylum Chordata; class Mammalia; order Carnivora; family Phocidae; genus Leptonychotes; species Leptonychotes weddellii. The sequence continues at coordinate 66,454,162 of NC_138372.1, read as the reverse complement.
TAAAAATATGCCAAATTGGCTACCAAATGCTCTTAAAGTTATGTGTATTTTAAATAGACAACCAGCTACTTTAAGGTACATTTTCTAAAAATAAGGAAAGTAAAAGAAAGAAAGACAAGAAGAAAAAAAGAAGAAGAAAACCCAGAAAAGCACTCTTTTGTGATATCGCATCTATTATCTGCATTGGGATGTAAAAAAAATTATTGGCACTTAAAAGAAATCAAGCTAAGAAAATTAAGAAGTTATAGCCTAAAGTAATTAAGAAAATTTAAATGGTCATGCCTTGTTGCTTCAATTCTTTTTGACTTAGCACTGTAGAAAGGCTCATCTTCATTGTACTCATCAAACACTCCCCAGCGGAGATGGGCCCACTCATGGACAAACAGTCTATCTGTAGGAAAATATTTCAAATACAAGATCATAATTCAAGTGACAAAATTGTCCCTCAAATATTTTAAGAAATGTTTTCAATAAAAAATTATATTTAGGTTTTAAATAACTGCTAACATTTATATTTTTATTTATAAAAAAGCATGTTTCATTATATTATATAGTATATCATCTTTTTATTACCCAACATGTTACATCAACAAAATATTTATGATGTATATGCTATGGGCAGAATAGACTGAACTTTGGGTTTTGGCTCTTGGGGGGCAAAAAGTCTTAGATATTACAATGGTTTTTAGCTCTCCAAAGCTTACTCCTACCAACAACATAAACAGATATATAACATATCTTTGATATTAAAATTTCATTAGGATGTGATTAGTTAAAAAATGTCTATAAATGCTCCTGAGGAAGTTGATAATGAAAAATAAGATTGAAAAACACTGGTATAGATGATATAGCATTTTGGATTGCGTCCAAATAAAATGATTAGTTTATAGTACTTAACACATAAACTATTAATTATGTGAAAGAAATTATTATTAATTATGTATATTCAGCCTATACTAAGTACTAGGAAATACAAAGATGAATAAGATGTAATCCTTGACTAGGAAAAGCTCAAAGAGAGGGAGTTGGAATTAAAAAAAAAAATTTTTTTTTTGCTAAGGATTTTAGGGTAAATGGAAGAATAAAGGTAAATCCACAGCTTGAAATGCAGGAAGAAGAAACAACTAGAATTTCTGTTTTAGCCATATTAGGAAAAACTTCAGAGGGTATAGATATGGAGAAGAGGAATTTGGACATATAGTCTTGTTCTACTGTAATGTGTGTTTCTCTAACTCTAATTAACTCATGAGATCTAAAAGTAGGGGGGAAGTGTCAGTATTATGCATAAGTCACATTTCTTCTTTAAGTCCTTACTACTCAAAATGTGTTCATTGGACCAGAAGCATCAGCATCACCTGGTGGCTAACAAGAAATGCAGAATCTTGGACCTTCTCTAGATCTCCTGAAGCAGAATCTGCATATGAACAAGATCCCTAAGTTATTCCTCTGTGCACTGAACTTTAAAAACCCTGGTTTAAGGTTTTCTAGGCAAATGGAACCAGATTAGTAAGTGTGAAATTGTACCTTTCAGTATGGGAGGAAAAAGCCCTCATATCAGCGACTACAACAAGGATTTGGTGCATGGCAGGTTGCCCTGCCTCCCATGCCCACTTGAATTTGCTAAGAGAGTAGATTTCAAGTGCTCTCACCACAAATATAAAAAAAATAATAAAATAAAATAAAATGGAAAGGATAGGTAACTGTGTGAGGAGGTATGTTAATTAGCTTGACTATAAGGATCTGTTGATGGGATTGAAAAGAGTGATTATAGATCTTGAGAAAAATAGAAGTTTTAGAAGAACTGCTATGGGGAATGAAAAAGGGAGCCAAGAAGAGGTAGGTTCAAATATTGTTGAGTAGCTCTGAGGGCTTCTCTGAGCTTGGAAAACCTGTTTATATAATGATACCATTAGTTTTATAATTTTCTATCACAGTCTTGGTAATACATTAACAGGAGCCAAAGGAAACTGGCTGGAAACTCAGTACAGAGGATTTGGCAAGTTGAATGAAACATAAGGATATGAATGATGAGGGAGTTGAGGTATTTATACTTATAGTTGAAATGACTGATTGTGCTGGATATGCCAGCCAGGAAAGAGACTATAGATTAGAAAGGTGAAGGATTAGAGGTACCAAGGAGAACAGACATGGTCAAGCTAAAGTTTGAGGGACAGGTAAGATTGGGGTGGGATAGGATGATAGAGATTTTAAGTGGGGGTGGGGAATAGGCCCAGGTGACAATGAGGACCAGGGCTAGCTGAACATTCGACAGAGACAAGAGACTTATTATGTGCTCATTGAAAGGGCAATGGGAGAAGGAGATTTTAGGATTTAGGAAGGTTTTCACTGAATGGTGACATGTGAGTTGAGCCTTCCTTTAACAATGATTTGTATCAATATGCTTTAGTTCATTTGAACCAATGATTTTAACTTTTATTTATTTATTTTTTTATTTATTTGACAGAGAGAGATACAGCGAGAGAGGGAACACAAGCAGGGGGAGTGGAGAGGGAGAAGCAGGCCTCCTGCCGAGCAGGGAGCCCGATGCGGGGCTCGATCCCAGGACACTGAGATCATGACCTGAGCCGAAGGCAGACGCTTAACGACTGAGCCACCCAGGCGCCCCGATTTTAACTTTTAGATTGAACTAGATGAAATTGTCATTTTTCTAGGTGAAAATGATCACTTATAGACAGTTCATCTGGTTAAACCAAATAGGTTGAATAATAGTATCAGCAACTAGCAGCCTATGAGTGTTTTCTCTTGGCCAAGAATTGACATCCTGGCTCTTTCTAGCTTGCCATACATGTGCCTTCCATGGAGGCAGCTTGTGGTTGATTAATATCCAGCTGTGGAGAACTGAAAAATTTAAATCTAAAAAGTATGCCTTAAAAATGTATTGTTGTCCTGTGCTCAAATTTTTGTAGACATTGTTCTGACTATAGTTATATAGATTATCTAACTCAGTGTTCACAACAATTCCATAAGGTAGGAAACCTTCTATTTACTGTCTTATAGGAAATAAGAACAGAGAAACTAGGTCATTTGTCCAAGGTCACACACAATTGATAAGTCAGGATTTGAACCTAGAGACTCTGACTCCAAGGCCTGTACACTTAACCTGGATACAAAGCTGCATGTTAGAATCATTTGCAAAACATGTGTTTTAACAAAAATTCCTACCTGACGGTCCATATTCCTTTTGTTTTTTTCCAAGTACAAAGTCAGGGGTGAAATGAATGTATTCTCCTTTTTCTTCACAGACTGTGAACTGCCTGGTGTATGGTTCATCTCTACCAGGGAGGGTAGGTGGTGCAACTAATACATCAGCCTAAAAATGTTTAAAAATTTTAAAACATCAGAAATAGAAATGATAACATTTAGTTTAAAAAACTCTAAAACAATCAATGTGCTGCAAAACTGGGGATCACCAGAAAATATGATTTTTTAAGAGAAGCATTTGACTCTTACGTGTTTGTAGCTTTCATGTTTTGGCCTCTTGTATTGTGGGTTTTCCTTCCAGTTGTTAGGAATTAGTATTGATACATTTTTGAAAAAAAATCTTTTTTCTGTGGCTTCAAACAGGTAAGTAGAAGCTGTAGTCACCATGTCCTGTTATTAAAGGAAAAGATATGTGAAGATGGCCAAGTAACAGTGGACTAAATGAGCAGAGCTTCACCACAGGCATTTCCCAATTTAAGAGTGGATAGACAAAGCAACTGACTAGTGAGCAGAGTCTCTGTCACACAGTTCTAGCTCTGCTAACTATCAGTCCAAATTATATCTTAATCTTACACATTAAAGGCTTTGAGTTTTCTATAACCCTTCATCAAAGGGCAAATGCTTCTGTTTGGTGTTAAGAGAAATTATGTAAAATGACAAAGGCATAGACTTTATTTTTTTTTCCTTTTTAGAGAGAGTGAGAGCGCATGCGTGTGAGCATGGGGGGGGGGTTGGTGGTGGTAGAGGGACAGAGGGAGAGGGAGAGAGGGAATCTTGAGATGCTCCATGCCCAGTGTGGAGCCCCCCACAGGGCTCAACTTCATTACCCTGAGATCATGACCTGAGCCAAAATCAAGAGTCAGATGCTTAATCGACTGAGCCATCACCCAGGCACCCCTACAAAGGCCTAGACTTTAGAGTCATCTACTTGATTCCAATATTGGCATTAGCACCTTCTGGGTAATAGAGCTTGGCCAGTTTAACACTCTAAAGCTCAGTTTCTTCATTTCTTATATGGACTATTACAGCCTTTCTTTAAGGTTAACATAAACATGAAATGAGTTATATAGTACCCTACACATAGGCAGTCATAAAACTGGTTGATATCATTACTGTTAATAAATCTTAGTGGAGACCAGCCTTAGGTAATGCAAGCTGAGAACAGTCTGTAGGGAAGGGACATAGGAGAGGTTTTTCATTATACTCACACTCTCCAGGAGAAGCAGCTGGACTGGGGGCTCGGGGGTGGAATGATAGAAAAATTCATAGGAGATGCAGAGCTTTTTAATCATAGGCAGAGCTTGCTGCTCTGCCAACAAGCTGAAAATAATATCACTTTATACTGTGCAGTATCTTGAACCCAAAGGTGCAATGATTAATAAGGGAGATAGTCCCTTTCTAGAACTTAATAACTAGTGGGAGAAATAGGTGGATGAATGCTTCTTAATGGTGATCTATTCTACATGATCAAAACCACTGAATAATTGAAGGATCCTGGGTGCTGGATGACAATATCAAACTCTTCATCTTGCTGGAAATATCCCAGTCAACAGTGTTGTTTCCTTCAGGATGGGCTCTCCTCCTCCATGATGCTTCCTGACCTGACACAAGTCCACAATAGATTTATTCTTTTTTCAGGAATCCCAGGGCTCTCTGTCTTGTTCTCTTGAAGAGAGTCCAGTGTGCTGACTCATATGCATTGAAGAGATCAGCAAACTGATTGGGTTCATAGCCATGGGATCAGTCAGAAGCCAGAGTGCAGAGAACTGAATGCCCAAAGAACTAGCTAAGAGTTAGGAAAGGGGCTTCAGAGATCTCCTAAAGTAGGTTGGGAATTACTTCATCACTGACCTAAAGTGGATGAAAGAATTCTCTACCTATTCCCTAAGGATCCTTTCCTCATTTTTGTTTTGGAATATTTAGATATCAGCCAGTTGTCACATTTTACTTGAAGCGATGGCTATCTCTCTTTCTATGAGATAAAAATTATATATGGTGATTTGAATTGTGGTACAGATTGGAGAAGTATACAGTTTTCTGGCATGTCAGGGAGATAACATGAACAAACTGCATACAGTTGTGTGGGTTGTGCATTGTATAACTCCAAGGTATTCCATTTACTTCGTAGTATCCTTAGCTCTGTGCAACTGCCTTGGGTAGTGGTATATTCTCAGGTCATTGAAGGATTTTACAGACCTGTGTCAGATGACTATGATCCCTTAGGGCATACTAGGATGGATAATAATGCCTCTCACAGGCTTTCCAAGCAAAATTTCTATAATATTCTTTCAAAATTCCTTCTCAGAATTCCTATAATATCCTAGTTGGATCAAAGATGATTAGTATTATCAATGTTTCAAAAAAAATGAGTACTTTCAAACCAAGAAGACACATGAATAAAAGGAATAAGGAAAGTTGACAGTTGACATCTCAGGTCATGAATTATGAGTAAATTCAGCATGAATCTTATTATGGTCAGATAATATCCCCAAAGTAAGTTGGTTCTGCAAATTGGTTCACCAGTTAGAAAAAAGAGTAATCTTTGTTACCTTATATAAGCCAGAACTCAAACCCAGATTTGTCAGCCTTCAAAGCCCATGTGTTGTATCTCAGCTGTAATTGTGCTATTTAATTTGACCTTGAAAATTATTTACTTTTCCAACTAGAGTTTTCTTTTCTGTATAATGTGGATGAGAGAATTTCACAAGGTTGCCTGATAATATAAATGCAAGGACTTTGTAGAGGGCTGGGAGAATGTCAGGAAACATTGTGTAATCTAGAGACATGTCTACCTACTAATAATTGAACTTTTGTGGTGTTCAGTAGAGGACATTTTAATAAATTTTTTTGCCCCTACAAATAATTCTTTCAAATACTGATTTCTGATGTTTGGAAAAGTTTGAAACTGATTATTCCTGAACACTAAGAAGCCATCATTCAGAATCAGCTATATTAACTGCTATTCAAGCCTGTGCTCTTCAGTAAAGGAATCTTTATATTTTCCTGGAATTCAAAAGTTATCAATAAATGAACACAGCTATGCTTCAAGAGTTTATTCAGAATGAGTAATAAATGGCAGCCACAGAATCACCTGCTCACCACCCAGGTCAAGCACATCAGCTTCTGATGGATAGCAACATGCATGCAGAAGGCTAAATCAGTGAGCATAAGGATATAGCAGTGGAGGAACTGAATGTAAGGAATTAGTAAATGTTGATGTCAGGGACAGACAGAGCTAATTTGCATGACTGTAACACCAGTCTCTTTATTATGTGAAATGATATAGTTGGAAGAAACTTTAGAAATCAAATTCCTTGGTTCAGTCTTGGAACCTTTTCCTTCTCCATCTGTACTTCTTAGTGAACTCATTTATTCCCATGGCTTTAAATCTCATTCTGCACACTGATGACTCCCAAGTTTTTATCTCCACCCAGATATCCCCCTTGAATTCAGATTCCTATCTCCATCTATATGGATATCTAATAAGCATCTCAAATTCAAAATGCTTCAAACTAAGTCCTGATCTCCCATCTGCCAAATTTTTTCCATTTACAGTCTTCACCTTCTCAACTGATGATAATTCCATCCTTCTTAGTGTTCAGACCAAAACCCTTGAAGTCTTCCTTGACTTCTGTTTTTCCCTCCTCACCTCCCCAATGCCACATCTAAACCATCAGCAAATTTGTCTGATACCCTCAGAATATGTTCAGAATTATACCACTTTAATGATCTCTAGCACAACATCCCTATACCTGGTCTCCGTCACTTCTCACCACAACAGCTTCCTACCTGGTGTCCCTCCATACCTCTGTGCTACAACAGAGCTATACAGGGTGAATGACAAGTAGAAGAGCCCTTTACAGAATTTCTTCAACACTGCACTCAGAGTGATCCCAGCACATGCATGAAAGAGCACACCGACCTCTGCTCAGAAACCTTCCATGGAAGTAAAAGCCCAAGTCTTTCCAGTGGTCTGGGCCCTCTGTCTCCATGTTCAGCTCTCCCCACCCTTCTTCTTGGCCATCACCTCCTGCTGGTCACATCAAGTATGCTCGCTGCACCTGCTGTTCCCTCCTCCAGGTTTTCAATGGGTTCTTCCCTTATTCATCTCAGGTCTCCACTCAGACGTCACCATCAACAGTGAGGCCTTCCCTGACTGCCCTACGTGAAACAGTAACCCATGTTCTCCTCCTACCCAGCCCCACCAACACCGCCTATCCCCCTTTGCTGATTTACTTTACTCCATGGCAACCTACTACCATCTGACCTGCTATACTTTTACATGTTTTTATTATCTATATCATCTAAAAAGAATGTGTACTGCACGAAGGCAAGGAATTTTTAATTCACTGTTTTATCTCCCTGACTTGTCATAAGTATTCATTAAATAAGTGTTTAAAGAACAGATGAGTTCAACTGCCATTTATAGATGAAGAAACTGAGATCAGAAAGGCTCTGTGCCTTGTCTCTGGTCTTATGGTGAGACAGGGTAGAACCCCACCTAGAACTTCCAATTCCCTCTGCCGTTCCAGCATTATTTTTACTGTACCATGCTGCTTTTAAGCTTCCTGTAACATTCAGAAGTTCATAATTATTAACTACTAACTTTTTTTCTTCTCCACAATTCAAATAGAAGAAATCCCATTTCTTTCTTACCTTTATCTGTTCAATTATTTTTCCATCTTCTGGCACTCGAGGGTCTATAGCAAAGATAATGCCTTCATACCCATTGTTATTCAGCTGAACAAGGGAAGTATTAGATCCCTGCAGCAGGTATAGGACTAAAAGGAAGACAAAACTTAATAACCCCATTGTTCCTGTCAAGGCGTTCCTGGCCCCAAAGTTGGTTTGCTCAAAAGGCTTTTCTTTCACTTTGTTTCTCTCTCCATATATATAGTCCTAAACCTTATCAGTGTTGGGACGTTGTCTGTATAAAGGTCAATGTTATAATATGTAGCAAAATGTTTGACTTCAGTTTACACCAATCATTTTATTGCATGTTACTGTAAAAGTGACCTAAAACAAAGAAGAGATCAGATCTTTTTTTTTTTTAAAGATTTTATTTATTTATTTGTTGGAGAGAGAGAGAGCGAGCAAGTGTGCACAGAAGCAGGCAGAGGGAGAAGCAGGCTCTCCGCTGAGCAGGGAGACTGGTGTAGGACTCAATCCCAGGACCCTGGGACCATGACCTGAGCCAAAGGCAGATGTTTAACCGACTGAGCCACCCAGGCATCCTGAGATCAGGTCTTTTTATAAAAAACTGCACATATTCCTCTTGAAAAATATTTTATGTACTTTCTAATTCTGGTTCATTTCCTGCATATAGACATAGACTTCGTATTTTCTGTACAGTACAGTGTGAAAATTAATAAAATTTTCTAATGAAATGAATAGAAACAATAATGGTAATGATGTTATTCAGTTTTACAAAGGGACTTAATAAATATTTAGATTATTTACCAAGGGTATAAATAATGGAAGAGAATTTAAAATTTTAAATGTAAATAACACCAATTTAGGTAAGGTGGCTGTGAAAACTAACCTAAAATTTATTTTATTTTATTTAAAGATTTATTTATTTAAGGACTCCTGGGAGAGAGAGAGAGAGAGAGAATGCGAGTGGGGGGGGAGGGGCAGAGGGTTTTTATGCAAGTATATCAAAAGAGTCTGCTCTGGTGTGGAGTTTTAATAGTGGGGAGACTTGTGTATATGTGGGGACAGATGGTATATGGGAACTCCCTGTACTTTCCTCACAGTTTTGCTGTGAACCTAAAACTTTCTAAAAAATAAACTCTAAAAAACAAAAACAAACAAAAAAAGAATCTGGTATGTGCTAATTATTATTGAGGCAGAGTGAATAATTTTGATAGTTAACATTTATTTAGTGCTTACTAGGGCAGAGATTCTCTCAATCTTCACTATAACTCTCTTAAGGTTAAGTATGAATATTATCTTCATTTTATGTGTGGAAGCTGAGGTACACAGTTTCAGTAACTTACCAAGATCACATAGCTAGTAAATGGCAGAGTCAGGATTTGAACGCAGCATTCTTACCCCGAGCCCCATAGATTTAATTATTCTACAGCAAAGCAATATGGTTTTACAAGGCAAATAATATAAGATTAAAAAAAAGGAGAAAGGGGGTCAGGTTAGGAATTGTTAATGATGGATAAAATAATGTTTAATTCTAAAGCAAAAGGAACCAGAACTCATCAGAAACCCAAAGAGAACTGGAAATAGAAGACCAGAAAATATCTTTAAATTAAGAGTTTCAGTAGGAGGGTAATCATGTTGCATTCTGAACAAGCAACATCCTTACAAGAGGCATTTTATCACATGTGCCCAGACTTTGCCCTTTTAGGCAGCATCCTACACCGTCCTTCCATTCCTTCAGGAATATTATGGGGTAATTTTACATTTATGAAATTAATATGTTGTACAAGATACAGGATGGAGCTGTTATACTGGCAACTCCATGGAAATGTGATTACTTATAGGGCGTAGGGGCTGAGCATTAAGAAATATATCTGAGGCAGTCTTGCCCTGGTTCCCTTGCTGACCTCTCTTCTATTGCCCCCCACCTCTCCCTGAATTCTAGCTTGAGGGGCTTCAAGCAAACCAAGCATGCACCCATCTTGTAGAGTTGGTGCTCAGAAAATTGTTTTTGACTGATGGACTGACTAAATTAGTGAATGGTTATCATTTTAACCCCAAATAATGATATATCACAATGGCTAAACAGAAGCTTGTCCAAAACCTTTGAAATTTAGAGAAACCTGAGGGACTCAGATCCCCTTGGCATTTGCATGATATTTGAGGAGGTGCTATTACTCCCTCAACAAAGTTGGGAAACTCTTGGTTATAAGGTTGGAGGAAAGATGCTTCATCTTTGCCAGAGGAATTAGGAAAAGCTCCCTGCAAGACCTGGGCACATGCAGCTCCGTGAAAATAGATGAGTATTTGTAACAGTCCCCCTCTGTTCCTGGTGGCACAGAAAGGAATGATGCTTCATGGGTCCTGAAAAAGGATCTCCATGGAATTAGAGACAAATGTATGCTCTTGACTTATTTTCCATCTATATCCCTTGCTGAATTTATAATACTCTTCATAAAAAGGAAGGTGGGGAGCTGCTCTGGTGTCTCATAGCCATCTCTGTTCATTGCTAGTCTGCCCCTTACAGATTTTCGGTTGGCTGGTCCAGCCACAAGGGCCACTGTCTCCATCAACTCAACCTGAATAGACATCCTGGCAGAAGCTGGCTGGTCACAAATCAGAAAGGACTTTGCTAAATTGGTCTAAACAAAATCCTGCTCAGGCAAACAGGCTCACTTAGGGCACTCAAAAGGGTTGGGTTTCCTTATCTATTACTGGGACAAGGAACTTTGAAAAATATAGTTGTTAACCAACATATCAAACTGATGATTTCACAGATATTACTGTTATTATGATACCAGGTTATTTTTCTTTTTTCAAATGAAACATATATTAAGATTTAAACATATATTTAGAAAATGTAAACATCTATTTAGAAACATTTAAACATATTAAGAAAATTGTAGAATGGTTATATGAACATGACAGCAATCCTGAAGTTGGTATGTACATGGATGAAATTTGGAAACCTAGTATATGGTAGTTCATATAGAATTATCTCATTCTTTTAATTATTTATTATTTTTTTCATTATTTTAAAATAATGACTATAATTTTAGGATATAGATTAACTGTCATTTAAGAGTTCTCTCATTGGTGAACATTTAGAGGTATTTATGTTTCTATTTGGGGGATTATATAATGTAAGACAAAATTTTCTCCCTATACCTTCACTAGCCCCAGAAATTATACATTTAAAAAACTATTTTTGATGTTTTTGCTTATTATTGTTGGTGGTGCTCATTATTTCATTAACTTCTTTTATTATTAGTCATTGCTTTCATTTTAGATTTATAATGTAGTTATTTTTCTAGTTTCTTATATTGATTGTAGGCTAATTTATTTTTATTTTATTGTTGCTTAGGAATAAATACTACAAGTACATTGGATATTATTTTGGCCATGTCCCACAAGTTTTAACATAACATACTCCAGTCTAGATAGCCTATTTTATTTCACTGATGTATTTGACATTTATTATTATATAGTTTTTGATTTTAGTTTCCTCTTTGATTATACACCAGATTGGGGATATTTGGACCACTTAATGCTGGGGCTGTTTTGCTTAAATCTTCCCAATGTCCTTAAATATCATATAGTAATTTCAGATTTGGTGGTATTAATTTTTATTTCACTTTTTAATAAGATCTCTATGTTGATACAAGCAATACTACAAAATTGGTAATTTTTTTTGCAAATATAATTACTATGAATTGTTTCTGTATAAAACCTTTAATATATATAAAAAATCTTTATTCAACTTCAAAATACAGTTTTTGTAAAGTTTAATTTTTAGATCTTAACTCCAAAAGGAAAATAGTTGGTAAAATTTGAATAATAATTGATTCCAGTGGGTAACACTTTCTGTTATGCAGTATTAACAGCTTGGTTGTGCATTTAGGATCTCAGGAAAATTTACCTTTACTGTGTTAATAATTCCCTATCCTACTCTCATTCTGTCTCTGACACACATTTTATTGGCTGTGTTAAACCAAAGTGGATTCACATTTGAATAAGTAACACTGTTTCCCAAAAGCTATAAAAGAAACAGATTTGTCTTTTCCCAAGTTAAATTTATCAATGAGAGAAATTCCTTGTATTCCTCACAGGTTGAATGTTAAGAAAATGGGATACTAATTTGATGTTCTTTCTTTCTTTTTAACATTCCATCTCAGATTTTCCTCTTTTCTGGGAATTTCACTGAACAACTCTGAATTATCCAGGGAGAGAAACTTCTGATTACCATATTGACAGAGGTTTCTTCATATGGGACTTTTATGAGGCAATCACATGCTAAGAGAATAATAGCGTTTCTTTCCTTATGGGAAGAGGATTTGAATTGTTATATTGAGGCAAGCATATGGTCTATGATTTCACTTTTGATTTCCTGGATGGAATGATACTTCTTCCTCCTTCTCCTTTGGATCTGCCAGTCCACAGTATATGTATCCTATTCTAGATTTGTTGTGCTAAGCACACATGGGTCAGGGTCCATTCCTGCCTTCTAGAGCCAGATCTGGAAACCAGTCTCTTTCCCTATGACTAGTGTCCATTTTATGTGAGGTTGTGATTCTCTCCATACCTAGTCAGATAACTTTGCAGGCTGTGTTTTGCAGACTATGTTTTGGGGATGGCACAGGAAGTGTCTGAGTTCTAGACTTGGAGAGAAGCATTAGAAATCCCAAATGTGGCTTTAGGTCAAGTCATATTTATTAGTCCAGCTTCACCATTGATATAGTCAATATTTTGGTGACCTGACTCCCAGGTCTATTTCCAAATCAGTTCCAATCTCTGAAAGGGAAATGGCTGGTTTTTGTTTTTGTTTTTGTTTTTTTGTCACTTTAAAGCCCAATACATTAAGTGGGGAACAATGTGAAATCACATGTTCTTTTATGTTCTTGGGACATGCCACAATTAAGGGGATCTCATATCCTTTTTTGTACCTAGTGCCCAGCTCTCCCTTTCCTTCCCTCACTCTCTGCTTCTCACTCTTTCCTTCCAGGATTGTTAAATTCCTGGAACTCCAAATATTTTTTTTCTGTTTCACAAAGTGGTACTTAAACTCTTTCCTTTCCCTACTCCCAAAAGTGCATATTCAAACCCAAAAGGAGATGTATTTATGGTTGTAAAGAGCTATATAGTCGTACATAATCAAGGGAAGTCTACTTTCCTACACGTTCTCTACATGGGGATGGACAGATGGAGATGATTCCATTTTGTCTCACTGTTAGAGGAACTATGCCCATTCAACTAATTGCTTTACAATATTAATCTAATGGTATAAACCCCTCAATTTTTAAGGATAGTTCATCTCATAACCAGGCAATTTGGCAGCCTTCTTACAGATTTCTTAGCCAACAATAACTTCTGGCTCCAGTTCATCTTGCATATCACCAAATTATCTTATGTACAATACCACCTTTCCTTTCTCAAAATCTTTTTTTTAAAATTAAATACACTGCACACCAAACATGGGGCTTGAACTCACAACCCTGAGATCAAGAGCTGCATGTTCTACTGACTGAGCCAACCAGGAGCCCTTCCTTTCTCTAATTCGTCAAGAGCTTATTATTATCTTTAGATTGGCACAATTCTGTCCTTACTATTCAGAATATACCACAGTCTGGTCAATTTGTAATTTCTAGTTTTATTTCCTAATACTATCTATAATAAATCTTTCCCTCTAATCAAAAAAAGTTTCATATTTTGTGAAAAATTATTTTTACTTTCCACTATTATGCCCTAGACCACACTTATTTTTCTAGTTCTTGCTTATTCTTCAATATCTAGTTTGAATTCTACTTCCTCAATCCAGCCTGTCATTTCCCTTCTCTGAACTTCTATACATTTTATACATAGGAAGCCCTCCAAATTTCAGGACTTAGGAGTTGAGATTTTGAATATCCATGTAGTAGAATTTTGGTGCTGGAAGGTACCTGACAGATCATCTAGTTGAACCACTGATGTTTTAGAAGAGAACACATATCCTAGGAAGGTAAGTGGCAAAGCTCAAACCAGGGACATCTGGCTTTTAGCCCAGTATGACGTCTTCTAATGGCTTCCTGCTCACCAACACTGAGGCGGCCCCTCCTTACTCTTCCTGGCTGCTGCTTCGGCGGCTGTTTGTTAAATTAGCTATGCCCTAAGCCCAAGGCACCCCTTTCTTTTTAGAAGTTGTAAGGTTAGTGGATACAGAAATATTGTAACATAGGACTCCTAAATTGAAGAATTTCTCTTCATGTAATCAGAAGAATTGAAAAAACCATAAGGAGAAAAATCTTTTGAATAAAATTGCTTTCAACAGAAAGTTTGTCCAAAGAATTTTATGCCAGGAGGAAGTACTTACAAATTCGTGTATTCAAAGTGATCTCTATAATCCACTCTTTTTATGTATATGAATCTGTTAAGGATTAGGGAGAACTAATATTTGTTGTGTATCCATTCTAGGTCAGATACTCTGCTACTTTTCAAGAACCAATTTATTTAAAATTTTTATTTGATTTTTATTAATTTACATTAAAAATTTTTAAGTTTTTATTTAAATTTCAGTTAACATACAGTGTAGTATTAGTCTCAGGTGTACAATATAGTGATTCAATACTTCCATACAACCCTGGGGTTCATCACAACAAATACACTCCTTAATCCCCATCACCTATTTAACCCATTCCCTCACCCACCTCCCTTCTGGTAGCCATCAGTTTGTTCTCTATAGTTAAGAGTCTGTTTCTTGGTTTGCCTGCCTCTCTGTTTTTTTTTCCCCCTTTGCTATTTTGTTTTGTTTCTTAAATTCCACATATGAGTGAAATCATATGGTACTTGTCTGTCTCTGACTTACTTCACTTAGCATAATACACTCTAGCTCCATCCATGTTGTTGCAAATGGCAAGATTTCATTCTTTTTTATTGCTCAATAATATTCCATTATATATATACACCACATCTTCTTTACCCATTCATCAGTTGATGGACATTTGGGTTCTTTCCATAATTTGGCTATTGTAGATAATGCTACTATAAACATCATGGTGCATATATCCCTTTGAATTAGTATTTTTATATTCTTTGGGTAAATACCTAGTAGTGCAATTCTGAATTGTAGGGTAGTTGTATTTTTAACTTTTTGAGAAACCTCCATACTGTTTTCCAGAGTGGCTGCACCAGTTTGCATTCCCACCAACAGTGTAGGAGCGTTCCCCTTTCTCCACATCCTCACCAACAACTGTTGTTTCCTGTGTTGTTAATTTTAGCCATTCTGACAGGTATGAGGTGGTATCTCATTGTGGTTTTGATTTGTATTTCCCTGCTGATGAGTGATGTTGAGCATTTTTTCAGGTGTCTGTTTGTCAGACATTTGACCTCTTTGGAGAAATGTCTGTTCATGCCTTCTGCCCATTTCTTAACTGGATTATTTATTTTTTGGGTGTTGAATTTAATAAGTTCTTTATAGATTTTGGCTCCTAGCCCTTTATCCAATATGTCATTTGCAAATATCTTCTCCCATTCCAAAGGTTGCCTTTTAGTTTTGTTGATTGTTTCCTTCACTGTGCAGAAGGTTTTTATTTTTATGAAATCCCAATAGTTTATTTTTGCTTTTGTTTTCCTTACTTCAGGAGACATATCTAGAAAGAAGTTGTTATGGCTAATGTCAAAGGGGTTACTACCTGTGTTCTCCTCTAGGATTTTTATGGTTTCGGGTCTCACATTTAGGTCTTTAATCCATTTTGAATTTATTTTTGTGTTTGGTGTAAGGAAGCGGCCCAATTTCATTCTTCTACATGTTGCCATCTAGTTTTCCCAACACCATTTGTTGAAGAGACTTTTTCTAATTGGATATTCTTTTCTGCTTTGTCGAAGATTAATTGACCATATGGGTTCATTTCTGGGTTTTCTGTTCTGTCCTATTGATCTGTGTGTCTTTTTGTGCCAGTACTATAGCTTATTGTAATATAACTTGAAGTCTGGAATTGTGATGCCTCCAGCTCTGCTTTTCTTTTTCAAGGTTGCTTTGGCTATTGGGGGTCTTTTGTGGTTTCATACAAATTTTAAAATTGTTCTAGCTCTGTGAAAAATGCAGTTGGTATTTTAATAGAGATTGCATTAAATGTGGATTGCTTTGGGTAGTATAGACATTTTAACAATATTTGATCTTCCTATCCATGAGCATGGAATGTTTTCACATTTCTTTTTGTCATCTTCAATTTCTTTCATCAGTGTTTTATGGTTTTTACAGTACAAGTCTTTCACCTCTTTGGTTAGGTTTATTCCTAGGTATCTCATGATTTTTGGTCCGTTTATTTTCATAATCACTCTTTGAGATAATATTATCATCCTCCTTCTACAAATGGTGAGACAGAGACCGGAGATGTTAAGTAAATTGTCCAAGTTTATATAACCAGGAGAGAGAAAGACATAGGGGGAGCTATATTTTTCCTGGTTGGTTACACCTTGGGGTATGATGATAGATACTCTTGGTGCTCTGCCCCAATCCGCTCATATTCCTTTTACTGTTCCTGAATGCTCCTTCTCCCCTTGCATCAGGGTGCTTTTGCTTCCAGTTGCCCACAATGAGACAACTCTTCTCTGGAGAATGACCATTAGGCTACTGGAGTTGCTTTGTCCATTTATGCAGACAGCCAGAGGTAGCTTACATCTTCCCAGGTGGTCCTTGGCCAATGAATAACAGGTGCAGAGATGAAATCTCAGTGCCTTTGCTTCAGGTTGAAACAAATTCCAAGATGTAACTTATACACTAAAGATCCCTATGGGATCAGCCTGAAACCACTTCCATTGGACTTTGCCTGTAATCAGCACACCTGCTTGATTTATTCTTTCCCTGTCCTGCTTCTTCTCCCTTACTTTTTTTTCTTCAAGAATTTCCTTAGTAAATTGCTTGTACACAAATCCTTGTCTCAGGATCTTTCTGGTGAACAGAACCTAAGATAGAGTGTCATTCTTTAACTTTTCAAATAATATTTACTGAGCATTTACTATGTGCCAAGCACTATGTGACGTTTTTTGAATCTGTCAACTCATTTAATCCTCATAATAAACCTATGAATACTTTTCTTATTTTACAAATGAGAAAATTGAATCTTAATACCTTGCCCAAAGTCCACAGCTAATAGATGTCAGAACCAAGCTGAAACCCTGTTCTGCTTCCCAAGCCATATTTACAACCCCTATGCTGTATTTTTGAGGACATATAATTTCCCCTGGTAAAGAGGCCAACTCATAATCTGTCAAGCCCTCCATCAATGGAAGACTATTAAAAATAAATGGTGAAAATTCCAGTGCAAAAACCAGATTCTCACATATTTCTCATATTAAAATTTCCTTTTCCTAATCCAGAAGACTAGATTTTTATAACTGGGAAGAATAAGCAGTCTTCTGGGAAACACGTTATAGCCATTCCTTAGAGATATTTCAGGCTCAGTTCTAGATCACTACAATAAAGTGAATATCCCAATAAAGTCAAATGAATTTTTGGATTTCCCATTGCATATAAAAGTCATGTGTATACTATATTACTGTCCGTTAAGTGTGCAATACCATTATGTCTGAAAAACCATGTACATACCTTAATTTAAAATATTGTAAAAAATGCTAACCGTCATCTGAGCTTTCAGTGAGTCATAATCTTTTTTGTGGTGGAGGGTCTTGCCTTAATGTCAGTGGCTATTGACTGATCAGGGTGGTGGTTGCTGAAGGGTTTGGGGTGATTGTGGCAATTTCTTTTTTTTTTTTTAAAGATTTTTTATTTATTTGCGAGAGAGAGAATGAGAGACAGAGAGCACGAGAGGGAAGAGGGTCAGAGGAAGAAGCAGACTCCCTGCTGAGCAGGGAGCCCGATGTGGGACTCGATCCCGGGACTCCAGGATCATGACCCGAGCCGAAGGCAGTCACTTAACCAACTGAGCCACCCAGGCGCCCCGATTGTGGCAATTTCTTAAAATGACAATGATTTTTGCCACATTGATCCATTTTTCCTTTCATGAATGATTTCTCTTTGGTATGCAATGCTGTTTGATAGCATTTTACCCACAATAAAGCGTCTTTCAAAATTGGAGTCAATTCTCTCAAACCCTACCACTGTTTTATCAACTAAGTTTATGGAATATTCTAAATTCTTTGTTGTCATTTCAACAATCTTGACAACATGTTCACCAGTAGTTTCCATCTCAAGAAATCACATTCTGTGCTCATCCATAAGAAGCAATGCTTCATCCAGGAGACTGCAACAGTTCAGTCACATCTTCAGGCTCCACTTCTACTTCTAGTTCTCTTGCTGTTTCCACCACATCTGCAATTACTGCCTCCACTTGGAATCCCTCAAAGTCATCCACGAGGGTTGGAATCTACTTCTTCCAAATTCCTGTGAATGTTGATATTTTGACCACTTTCTATGAGTCATGAATGTTTGTTTTTTGTTGTTGTTTTTAAACCCAACATGGGGCTTGAACTCATAACCCTGAGATCAAGAGTCACATGTTCTATCAACTGGGCCAGCCAGGTATCCCACCAATGTTCTTAATGGCATCTAGAATGGTGAATTCTTTCCAGAGGTTTTCAATTTACTTTGCCCAGATTCATCAGAGGCAGGTATAGCCTTAAGACCCATATTTCTTAAATAATAAGACTTAAAGTCAAAATGATTTTTTGATCCAGGGGCTGTAGATGTTGTGTTAGAAGGTATGAAAACAACATTAATTTCATTGTCCAGTTCCATCAGAGCTCTTGGGTAACCAGGTGCATTGTCAGTGAGCAGGAATATTTTGGAAAGGAACACTTTCTTCTGAGCAGCAGGTCCCAACAGTGGGCTTAAAACATTCAGTAAACCATGTTGTAAACAGATTTGCCATCATCCGGGCTGTAGTTAATGCCTTATCAGCAATAAGGCTGTTTTATTTATTTATTTATTTATTTTTTAAGATTTTATTTATTTGACAGAGAGAGACACAGTGAGAGAGGGAACACAAGCAGGGGGAGTGGGAGAGGGAGAAGCAGGCTTCCCGCTGAGCAGGGAGCCCGATGCGGGGCTCCATCCCAGGACCCCGGGACCATGACCTGAGCCGAAGGCAGACGCTTAATGACTGAGCCACCCAGGCGCCCCAAGGCTGTTTTATTTTTTAACATTTATGTGTCCTCTGGAGTAGCACTTTTAATTTCTTTCAAGAGCTTTGCCTTTGTGTTCACAACTTGGCTAACTGTTAAGCACAAGAGGCCTAGCTTTCAGCCTATCTTGGCTTTTGACATGCCTTCTTCATTAAGCTTGATCATTTCTAGCCTTTGATTTAAAGTTAGAGACATGTGATCTTCTTTTCACTTGAACACCTAGAGGCTCCTATAGGTTTCTTAACTGGACTAACCCAGTATTGGTTGTGTCTCAGGGAATAGGGAGGCCTGAGGAGGTGGCGAGAGATGGAGGAATGGCTGGGGCAGTCAGTCATTGGGGAGCCAGAACACACAAAATATTTATTAATTATGTTTACCATCTTATATGGGCACAGTTCATGTTGCCCCCAAACAATTACAATATTAACATCAAAGTTCACTGATCACAGATGATGGTAACAAATATAATAATAATGAATATTTTGAAATATTACAAGAATTACCAAAATGTGACACAGAGACATGAAGTCAGCAAGTGCTGTTGGAAAAATGGTGACAATAGACTTGCTCAATGCAGGGTTGTCACAAACCTTCAATTTGGAGAAAACACAGTATCTGGAAGTGCAATAAAACAAAGCATGATAAATAAGTTATGACTGTATATACACATCATATAGTCTTTAGACTTGTTCCTGGAATATTTACAGGGGATTTGCTTTGTGATAAGCTCAGAAGATAAAAAAGTGCTTGCCCTTATGAAATCTACAGTTTAGTAAAGAAGACTGACCTATGAAGATCTAGAATACAAGGTGATAAATGCTGTAATAAAAATATGTGGTAGCCAGACAGAAAGAGCAAGGAATTCTGAGTCAGGGCTAAAGATGGATTTAGGGAATCAATCTGAGTCTTAAAGAATGGATAGGATTTTAATGTTTTATTTTATCTTATTTTAATTTTACTAGTCTTATTTTTTGTTTTGTTTTATTTTTAAAATAAGCCATACCAGAATTGGTATGGTTTTGGTAAACCATACCAGAATTGTGTTTGCTCTTGTAGTCTGAGCAGCAATGCTTCTTTTTCTAATTGATTGATAAAGTAGGCTGGGTCACTGCTGTCTTTAAGATGACCCAAAATTATTTTACAATTAGAATTTTTGCATCCAAACAGGGATTGCTTATATTCATAGCTATATTAAACACCTGATTCTAAAATTGAAAATTTAAAGTGTCAAATGTTTCTAATCTGGAGAACACAACCTAGAGATGTTAATGGCAGCACTGGATTAGGAGAGTAATTTCCTATCTGTGGACTAAGCTCTTCAGGGGGACTGAAGTTTATTGAGATGGGTGTTCAAATCCATATGCATATATGCTTTCTTTTTTCAAGCCACAGATACCAGAGGTCTTATCTTGTGTGGCTGCAATAAGACAAAGTGGTTGAGAATATAAGGTTTTGGAGTTGTGCTGCCTGAATACAAACCCCAGCTTTATCATTAAGTGAGTGAACTTGGTTAAGCCACTTAATTTTTCCATGCCTCAATTTCCTCATTAGTAGAGTGAGGAGAATATTAAACTCACCTCAAAGAATAGTTTTAAGACTTGAATTAAAAATATATACATATGGAACACTTAGAACACTGGCTGATACATGATGACTGCTCAATAAATATCAATTATCGTTATGTATGGGAGTTGGGAAAGCAGATCACTGACATTCTTTTGACATTAAAAGATATTCTTTGTGGGTTATTTCTGAAAAAGCTGGGACTCACTAGTCTGCAGTAGATCCTTGCTTATTCAAAGAAGCCTATCTCAGTGGACTCCCCAGGTCCTTTTCTCCTCTTCTTACTTCCTTTCCTACTAGTTTTGTTTTGTTTTTTGGGGTTTTTTGGTCTTGTTTTGTTTTGGTCCATAGTTTACACATTGGTACCTCTAACCTGTATGTATTAATTAAGAGTGTTTTCACCTAATTAATAGTAGTGTCAGGGAGGAAGACCTGCTTGCCCTTCAAGGTCCTTCTAGCTAGACTTAGAATCAAATTGATATGAGACAGGAGAAAATCAAATTTCATAGGCTATGTAGGGGGCGTAGCAAGATGGCGGAGGAGTAGGAGACCTGGATTTCGTCTCCTCTCAGGAATTCAGCTGGATAGGGATCAAACCATTCTGAACACCTACAAACTCAACAGGATATTGAAGAAAAGAGCAACAACTCTCTCATCAGAAAAGCGACCACTTTCTGGAAGGTAGG
>NC_138372.1:66337446-66432423 GCF_054177405.1 Leptonychotes weddellii | reverse complement strand
CGGATTGGTTAGCCCGGTGATGGGTATTAAGGAGGGCACGTACTGCATGGAGCACTGGGTGTTAATACGAAAACAATGGATCGTGGATCACTACATCAAAAACTAATGATGTATTGTATGGTGACTAACATAACATAATAAAAACTACAAAAAATAAAATAAATTTTTTTTTTATTATGTTGTTAGTCACCATACATTACATTATAGTTTCTGATGTAGCGTTCCATGATTCATTATTTGCGTATAACACCCAGTGCTCATTGCAACATGTGCCCTCCTTAATACCCATCACCGGGCTACCCCATCCCCCCACCCCCCTATTTTGAAAAGTTTTGGACTTTTCTTTTTGCGGGGCATATTTTACAGAGAAATAGTATTCACTATTTTTCTCTGGGATAGTTTATCACATAGGCAAAGAAATAGACATTTCAGTTTCCTTTACTGTTCCATCATTTTTATAGCAAACTTACCTACTCTTATCTTACAGCCTGAAGACTAATTACTGGCTCCTGAAAATCCTATTTTCTATACCAGCGACCTGTTTTCTCCTTGGGCCCCACTCTTACTATGTTTTCCCCCATGGTCCTGATTAAGCAGTTTGGACATTGACCATGGTAAGTCCTAGAGTGGTCCTGTGGTGGTATCAATACACTTTCTGGGCTTGTATAACAGTGACCTATGTCAACCAGTCAACAAGTGTGAGACTCTGGGTCCTCAGTCCTTGGGGCTGTGTCTAATGATGTAGAAGCTCCTTCTGGGAGGAATAAAAGGGAAGAATTCTTTTGTACATCAAGCTAATAACAGCTTGTTGAATTTACCAATATTCTAATGGTTCCAGATAAAGTCTAAAAAATGCTTTTTGAACAAAGAATTTGTTCTTTGGGTGGAACAAGAAACATTTCTAGGAATCAACCATTTTCTTTATCTTCTCTGCATGTCAGGACTTTTAAAAAAATCAGATTGTGTCTTGGATACTAGTCAAAATAAGCATCAATTACAAGTTCCCAAATACTTAAGGACAATTCCAGAGGAACACTGACTTTTTACGTAGAGTTATTTATGTCACTTATTATCAATGAATTTAATCAAAATATGATATATTTGTTTTTTCTATTAGACCTACTTTTTTAGTTGATGATTTAAATCATTTTAGATGGTGAATTTTTTGCTTTTCAAGCAGAGAACTCTTAAGAATGTAAAGTATCCAAAACCATTTTCAGGATTCTGATTCAGACTCATTAGGCTTTCCAACCAGCTAGCTCATGGTGGATAAGGAATTAGCAAGATGCTAGGTCTCCTGATTTAAGAATTATATCTATTTTTTTTGAGAGAGAGAGAGAGAAAGAGAGAGGGCACATGAGTTGGGGGGGAGGAGCAGAGGAAGAGAGAGAGAGAATGTTTTAATCAAGCCTCCATCCCTAGCATGGAGCCCCACGTGGGGCTTGATCTCACGACTGTGAGATCATAAGCTGGGCAGAAACCGAGAATCCAATGTTTAACTGACTAAGCCACCCAGGTGCCCCAAGAATCATATCTATTAAGATAACTTTATTTAATAACTGTTTATGGAGTGGCAGGGGGGGAATAGGTTAATTAGTTTTAAATGCAGACTTTTGAGGGGATTCATTTATATACAAAGATAAATGGGGAATTAAGAGTTTTTCTGGATAACAAAATAGGTTTATGCACTGTGGCAAATGAGCAATTTTGTATCTGCCTTCTCCAGTTTTCCTGCCCTGTACAATTGCCCATACAACAACCAAATGCTCTGTGCCACTTCAGGGAGACATCGTTCAAACCTGTGGAAGGCCATCCAATACTGTTGGATGTGTCCCAAATGATACTGTTTTTATTATTTGTGTGCCATTGAATCTATGATTTATAGGACACTTCATAGAGAGAAGAAGTGAAAGATAAAGGAACCATATTGCAATAGACAGACTGAAGAAATAGGTACCATTGAGCTTGATTGAATTATATATGTGACCTGAAGTCTCACTGACCTGGATTATTCCACTGGTACAGTAATTTTAAGTAATATGGTTTGTCCTATATTGAATCATTTCTCTTTCGTTTTCTGAACACATGGTTGTATGATTTCCAAAGCAGCAACTCTCTATTTGATTTATAATGAAACTAGAGTAGCCAAGAGCCCTCTGCATTTGATCCAAATATTTACTGAAAAGCAACTGAATCATTTCTTGCTCAGGAACTAAGTCCCTGAGAGAACTTGGAACCAGCCTGACTTCAGATTAAGGATAATGCAGGACTAATAACTTGTAAAGTGCAAAATGCAATACAGTTTAAGGAACCAATGTGTAATTAGTTTTGCTGGCAACTTTTTCAATCCAGATCAGATTCTGAAACTATCTGGGGGGTGATTTCCTAAAATCTGGAATGGAAAACACCCTGATTGGCAGATGCATTAGGCTGTGGTATAGGCAGTGTCAGCCAATCTGATATTCCTTGTTATTATTTGTAGGGTATATGATAGCCTTGATTGTCTATAATGGATCAGGAATAAAGTCATTGAAATTTCCAGATAACTGATGCCTACTTCATATAGTTTGAAAACTTAGTTTTAACTATTTTCATGCCTATCTTTCTAAAAGAGAATACATTGAGTAGGATGTATTAAAAATAACTTAGGTAATGTAATGAGACCTGAGTGAGTGCATGTAGCAACAGTCTTTATGAATGCCCTCCAGTAGGCACCAGGATAAGTCTTCATCCAAAGGAACAGATTTTATTGAGGCACACACATATTTTCACAGAGGGAAGTGACATATTTTCAGTTATTTTTAGTAAGCAATATTAAATAAATTCATATGGTAATCAGTGATGGGGCAAAGGAGTGGAGAAAGCTCATTTCCTTGGCATCTTCTCTGAGTGTTTCTTGGGATTGCCTCTCCGTGGCATCTTCTAATTAATGTTAGGATTTGTTCAGTGCAAACTTGGGATCATCATTCTCTAAATCAACCTTTGGAGTCTCCTCTGGAAACTAATACAATGTTCTTGGAAGTTTGCTAATCTCTGTAGAGGTGTGTGGTGTCCCATGTATCTTTAACATGGAACAGTGGCCCTGAAGGCACTGCTGAGATGTTGTCCTTATGCTGCAGAGCTGTAAATTCTCCATTTTCCTCATTTCTGGTTTTGTTCTGTCTTCCCAGTGCTCATTCTTTGTTGCCATTTTGAATTTCTGGGATCACTCAGAATTCTGTTTTTTGTTTCTCAACATGTTTTGGCTTTTGTACTATGTAGATTGTTTCTTTTTTATGTGTAAAATCTTTGTTCTGATTATAAATATTTATTATTAAAAAATTGGAAAAAATTACAAGGCTTAAAGAAGGAAATTTTAATTATCTACTATTTTATATATACCTATACACTTTTTTTGTTAAACTATTAAGACTATACTGTATATTCAATTTTGTAAACATTTAAAAACAACATACTATAAGCATTCTACCAAAAGATTATTTTGGGTTTTCTATTCTGTTCCATTGATCTATGTGTCTGTTTTTGTCAGTACCATACTGTCTTGATGCCTACAGCTCTGTAATACAGCTTAAAGTCTGGATCATGATGCTTCCAGCTTTGCTTTTCTTTTTCAGGATTGCTTTGTCTATTCAGGGTCTTTTGTGGTTCCATACAAATTTTAGAATTGTTTGTTCTAGCTCTATGAAAAATGCTGGTGGTATTTGGAATGAGGATGAAGATGATGACGGAGGTGATGAGGTAACTAATATTGACTTAGTGATTCCTCTGTGCCAGGCCCTGGTCTACCCACTCTACTTATATTTGTTCAATTAATCTTCACACCAATCCTGTGATAGGACTTATTATTCCCACATTACAGATAAAGAAGCTATAGTACAGAGAGATAAGTAACTTGCCCAATATTCCATAACTAGTGAGTGGTTATATACATATATTTAAATTGACATTCATTTTCTTATGTCAATAAAATATTTTGTAAATCTCACTTAAAATGATTGAGTAGAATTTCACCACATGAATACATCATACTTTATTATTATTGTTAGACATTGGAATTGTTTTCCCATTTGGGTATCATTCAGATAATGCTGCTATAAACATCTTTGTTGGCAATTTTAGTTATTTCCTCATGATAGATATCTGGACATAAACTGATGTGTCAAGGGGTGAAGATAATTATGGCCTTTGACATTGCTAATTGCTTTCTAGAAAGACAGTGCCCATTTATAACTTATAATTCACAGGATAGTATGTGAGAGTATACACCTCATCGCACTTTATAAATATTAACATTTAAAGATATCTTGTTAGTTTGAAAAGTAAAAATAGTGTTCCCTATATATTTTTAATTTAGTAGTATGGATTTTGTTGTTACCAATCAATGGGTTTGCTCATAGCACACAGAAAATTAGGGCTAGAACATACCCTTATTTCCAGTTGAGGAAATTGAATAAAACAATCAATCCTGGTGCTTAGGACCTTTGTTATTCTTGGTTACCTTTGTCACAGCTCATTATTCAGAACTGCCAGCTCAGTACCAGATATGCACATTTGATACATGAGTTCCCACACCCAGTCCTGTCCTGTAGTAAAACAGAGCAATAGTACAAACTACTGGACAGTAACTAGGTTGTGTTATATTAGAAAATTTGATCACATACTAACCAGTGTTAAAACAGAAAAACAAAACAAAGAAACAACTTAGGCAATGACCTCTGTACGTTAAGTTAGCAAATTTGATTGACACTCAATTCTAAAGTTAATAGCTATGTTGAGAACAGTTTCTTGTAATAGTTCTGTGAGTCTGCAGGGTTTTCCTCTTATTTTCTGGTTCCTGGATATAATGTAAGTGTAGATAAGGAAGGTACACAGGACATTGAATTAAAAATAAAATGTGTTTCCTTATGGAGCCTTGGCTACATGATTAAAAAATTAGGTCTATAAAGGAAACAGTTAAAAATTATTTTCCGAAAAACAAAATGCATGAAAAACTGCTTAACATGAGATTTTAGTTATGTCAGATAAAAGGCTGTTAAAGTTCATTGTACTATTATTCTAGAAATATTTACTGATCATCTTGTCTGGGTCAGTTGCTTTAGTTACACCTGTCTGCAAACTGACTTCACTAATATAGAGATGGATCTATGAAAAGAGAAAGATGATTCAAAGTAGCAGAACTGCCTGGGTTCAAAATGCCCACTTGTCACTAACTAGCTGTGTGACCATACTCAATTTGTTGGAGCCCTCTTTGCCTCTGCGTCCTCATTTGTAGAGTGTGGATAATAATATTACCAACCTCATGAAGTTTCTGCGAAGAACAATGAGATAACAGAGCAGAAGCTCTTAGAACGGTACCTGAGACATAGTAAGTGCTAAATAAATGTTTGCTATTCTCCTTATTACTAATAAATAATAATAAGTATTCTTGTTATTTTTATTATTCTATGTATTCTAATTATTACTACTAAGAAGTCACTTGCCTCCTCTCTCTTCATCAAGCTAATGTTTGATGCACAGCAGTAGTATCATGGCAACTATGTTGCTGGAGCCAGTCTGCCAATGAATCAGCCTGGAAGTTCTTGGCTATGGGGAAAAGAACATCTGAAAATATGAGGCTTGTACAGTGTTGATCCAGTTCACACAACTAAGCTTCTGTTTCATGAGGGACTAAGGTAAATTAATTAAAGAGGTTGGTGTCCAGATTTCAACTAACTGAGCTTAAGTACTACCGAAGTCACTTACCAATTGTTGCAGGCAACTTAACTCCAAGCCTTATTTGCCCATCCATATAGCTTTTCTTTATTCTTTCTTTCTTTTTTTTTAAGAGAGAGAGTGTGTGAGTGGGGTGGAGGGAAGAGGGGTAGAGGAAAAGGGAGAGAGAGAATCTTAAGCATCCCCAGCATGGAGCCCAACACAGAGCTCCGTATCACGACCCTGAGATCATGACCCGAGCTGGAATCAAGAATCGGATGCCCAACTGACTGAGCCACTCAGGCGCCCCTATATGCCTTTTGGCATAACATTTTTTTCCTTTAGAAGGCCCTGCTCTGGTTCTTTGATGTTTGTGTTTTCCCAGGTCTGGCTTCACAGATGTGATCTGTGTAGTCACATATGACCCTCTACTCAGAAATGTCCTGTGCTTGGTTTAATGTTTTGCTGTAGTTGTCTTGGAATTCTTATTAATTTTGTCTTTGAGCTTGTGTTTTGTAAATGAAGTCATGCATTTAAGTAGAGGAAATACATGCAGTATGTGCATCCGCCATTCCTTGCAACTTGGTTTGCATAAAGCATTCATGATGTCCCATAAGCACAGAATTTGGGTGGACCCACAATGCACTGGAGTTCAGTGAGACTCAAAGTGAGTACCAGGTGAACATGTTATGTCTACAATTGAGTAGGTGTCTCCCTGACAGCTCTGAGAGGCCGAGCTTTCAGTTCAACCCAGAACTTTCTTTGAACAAGAAAGAAGGCAATGATATTCTATGAAATACAAACAACCAAGAAATTTTATTGTATTTTTTCTTATTTTTGTTACTTCCCTTTGTTAGCCAACTACTTATGTTGAAAATGATGATATAGAAGGAAAGGGAAAAATAGGGCCACCCTTTTTCTTTCAGTCCTCCTTACTCACAGGGAAGCCAAATGTAGAAAACACATAACAAGATGTGAAATAAAAAAACTTGGTTGGTTTTGCGCACTGTGTTTCATGCTGGCAAGAATGAAATATACATGCATGTATAAGCTACAAAATACAGATCGTGTGTTCCACATACAAGCTAGGTGTTCTTACATTTGCATTTAGGACTCCCATTGTACATATAAAGATGAATAGTAAAGTCATATAAGCACTTTAAAATTGTAATTTATCTTTTTTTAGAACAACTTTAAATAACGAAAACACCAGGACAAGCTGAGAAAGACCACAGAAGAAAGGAAAGAGCTTTGTATTTTAGTAGCTTTAATAACATTATTTACTGCTGCTTGAACAAGGGGTCCTGCATTTTCATTTTGTGCTAGGTTCCCATAATTATGTAACTGGCCCTATCCTATTTCTATGGGGTAAGGAGTCCAGAGGGCTAAGGAATTATACCCTTGCAGTGAATGACTCTCCTCCCCACTTCTAGAACACACAACTCGTGCCTGAAACCTGAAATTCCCTGATTAGTTAATGACCCTCCTACCATGGTCTATATGGCCCAGAACTGATTTGGGTGCCAGGATCAGTTCTCCCTAGGGCAGAGATTGCATCAGAGGTGTGTGCATTTCCAGGCTGGAGAAATGGACAAAGGGCAGCTGTTGATTTGTATGTGGGCTTGAAGGGGCCACGCCCATGAATATGAGGTCCCTCAGAGTGAGGACTGGAGTTGGGAAGAGTAGGAAGAAAAGAGCGTGCTCCATGGCCCATCTGTTCCTGACCTGCTATATTCCAGCATGACATTGAGAGGGGTCCAAGGATTTTATTTTATTTTTATTTTTCAAACCCCAGCATGGGGCTTGAACTCATGATCCTGAGACCTGAGCTGAGATCAAGAGTTGAATGCTTAACTGACTGAGCCACCCAAGTGCCCCATAGAGGAGTCCAAGAATTTTAAATTTGAATCTGGCTTTCCAAGTCATAGTGAAGGTATATTTGTGAAGATAGGAGATAAACACATTTTTAACAGCTTGTTAGCCTGATTTATAATGTTTGCATATTTAGACATATTTTAGGTGGTTCCCCTTTTGTACTTTTGCCCCAGGCCCCTCAAATATTAGGGGAGGGCCTGGATGTGAGTATGAAAAGCACTTAGTGCCTAGCACTTAGTAAAATCCCAGTAAATGATGGCTGTTATCAATATCGGGTAACATAGCAAATGATGATGATAATGTAACACCTTTCTCTTCTTGTAGTTAAGGCCCTGAAACCCTGCTCACCTCTCCCTCCACCAACACCTCTTCCCCACCCCTAAGTAAGTGGGGTGATGGTGGTCATGGTAATATTGTGCTTTCCAACCCCCCAGATACTAAATAAGCCTTCCTCTAAGTAGACTGGTTGTCTGGTTCCTTAAAGCATTGCTCTGGGTCTCACAGCTATGCCCTGTGAGTAGGATTAGCTACAGTCCTTTTCCTGCTGGAATCATGCATGAGCTTGCTATGGCCTCTACAGCATGTATTGTGCTATCCATTCTGCAGCTCATCACCTATGTTTTGTTGTTGTTGTTGTTTTTTCTAATGGATTTGGGATTACTTTTGATATTTAGGAAAAGATTTATCTTTAGTAACAATTAAATAGGCTAAGAAGAACGATTTAACATGTTTGCGTTTTCACACTGGGTGCCCGGAACTGGGTTAAATAGATTTTTCTCAGTTACAATAACTATGCACTGCTTAGGCTTTCTAATTCAATGAATTTCCTGCCCTCATTATTTAGTTCTTACCTGGATTGTTATCTTTGGCTATTTTGGTGAAATTTTACTGTAAGCTTCCTTGAACACTGTTTCATTGATTTGTCTTCTCTTTGTTTTAATGAATCACTCTAACATAGTTAGACAGCATGTTCTTTGGAAAGATTTTGACATTTTTTTCAAAAGTCTGAAACCGTGTAGAATTATTTGGGAGCATGTAGAATTCATTGGGTTCACATGCAGGTAGTTTTTAAAAGTATAATTTTAAAAACATGGCTTATATTTTCTTTCTCATTCTTTTGCTGATGTTGCTCACCAGATAATCATTGACTGGATGAAAAGAACTTGATCTCAGAGTCACTCCAACTTGCATCTGGCAGTAGATTTTGCCCAACTGGAAAGATGTAGTAATATTTGGAGAAATAGAAGTTTGATTAGGATCATTTTGCTTCTTTTCCTTCTCTTAGTTTTTATACTTATAGCCAGACATTATGACATTAAGTATCACTTCCTTTGGCAGACACCACATGTGGACTGGCTACCAAATCATGGGTTCTTAAAATAGATGCTTCCCCCAAAATAGCACCTACATATGGTGCATTGTTACTTGCCTGCTTGCTTGTTTATTGCCAGCTGGCTATAAACTCCTTGAGAGCAGAAACCATACCTGACTTGTTCACTTATTGTATCCTCGGCATCTAACACAGTACTTGGGACACAATGTCGGTATTTAAAAAAAAAAAAAATGTTGAATGGATAAATGAATGCCTCTAGCACACAGACAATACCCTTAATGCAAAGCTAGGGACTTTCAGGGAAGGTGTGGTAACAAGTTAAGTAGAAGTAGATGAGGGAATTGAAGGGGTTGTCAAGGGAGGACTTGAAGTGATACAACATATCGGGCGTACAGCAGAAGAGAGAATGGGCTGGGTAATAGAGGCAATCAAGTGATGAGAGGTCATCATAAAATTGCAAAGTCAGTTTAGTGGGTTAGGAAGTGAACAACTCAGAGGTTAAGAGGTTGTGGCCAGAATAGGCTATTGGATTTTAAGGTTTCATAGGTGAGGTCATTCTATACCATTATTAGGTCCAGATTGAGCCTTAGAAGTATTAGGGGATCGAGTTCCTGCTCAGTGGAGATCCTGCTTCTCCCTCTCCCTCTGCTCCTCCCCCCACCCCACACTCATGTGTGCACGCTCTCTCAAATAAATAAATAAAATCTTTTTTAAAAAAAGAAGTATTAGGTCAAACCATGTGGAATTGCCAATATTCTCTCTTTTTTTTTTTTACTTATAAAAAGGCACTTTTGGGGCACTTGGGTGGCTCAGTCGTTAAACGTCTGCCTTCGGCTCAGGTCATGATCCTGGGGTCCTAGGATTGAGCCCCTCATTGGGCTCCTGCTCAGCGGGAAGCCTGCTTCTCCCTCTCATACACTCCCCTGCTTGTGTTCCCTCTCTTGCTGTCTCTCTCTCTGTTAAATAAATAAATAAAATCTTAATATATTATATATTTATATAATATTACATTACATATATATTATATGTATATGTATGTATATATATATATATATATATATATATATATAAAGGCACTTTCATGATTCAGTCCAATAGTTTGCTAAAGTTTAGTGGAGATGGGGTGAAGATTAAAGAATTTTGAGGCTAAGATATTGATGGACTCATTCATATAGATTCTGATACTAGGCAGAGTGATTTTAGGAGGCAAGGGGCAAACATTGTTACCCAGGTGCCCGTCTTAGGTGAGATTGGTAGATGACAGTGAAGAGAACAGATGGAGGATGACATAGATCAGTGATATAGGATAAAGGCTTTATAAAAAAAAAAACAACACATAGGACATAGGCCTTTATTTGAAAGTCTTGAGTTACTAATGTCTTAGATATATTCACAAGATTTACCCACTCACTTAAGTGGCTTAGGAGAAACTAAAAAAACTAAGGTTGTTGTGGGGTAGTAATGGCATAAGGCAAAAGTTGTTTTTTTTTTTTTTTTTTTTTTTTTTACCACGTATGACTCCAGATTCATTTTGCAACAAGCTTCTCTACATCCCAGAGTATATAAAAATGTTTTTCTTTGCCATTCTCTACTTTCTTATTTACATGCTGACATTTATCTTTTCTCTGAACTAACACTATACATCCCTATGCAGTTCCTGCCTTTATCCCATGGTACATTCCACTGAGTTTGCCCAAATGGGAAATTAAAATCTCAGTGAGTGATTTAGACATTTTCCAAGTGAAACCCATAGCAGACATGTTCTATGGGGCTGAATTGGAGACCTCAGGTCCATTTTTCCACATGGCTCCGTGAGTGGCCCTCTGGTCATGCATGTGCCTCATTTTGGTTTTGTAACTTTCAGAAGACTTCGATTTGACCTTCTGTCCATTTGGTTGGCAGAGTACCTGGATATGTCCTTCATAAGAAATACTGAATTTTAGAACATCAGTGTTTTCCTAGCCTCAGAACTCTCTGCCCGTTCAATTATTATAACAAACTTGCTATAATGGAAGTTTGGCATAGAAAATGTGCTGAAGGACAGGCAATCCATTACTCCAAAATTTATCTTTAGAGCAAACTCAAGAGCTTGACTTTCCCCTGTATAATTGTCTTTCCTAAACAATGCTGGGGTATCACTCCATGGTAACATCACAGTGAAGTGTGATTATAGTGAAGGATGTGGTGATCAGCACTATGTTAAACTTGCTGTTGTGATTATTATGTGGATGCCACTGAGGCTGCAGCCCTTAATATCACAGTACCCTAATTTATTAAGGATCCATGGATAAAACTTCACATGGCTCCTCCTGAGCCTCTGGTGTGTTATTCACTGTAGACTCTGTTAATTTTGTTACTCTGTATGTCTTTCTTCTGCCTGCTTGGAAGCTCAAAATGAGATGTGTGACTGGGCTGTAGCAACTGTACAGAACATTATATTATAAGGCATTGGATGTATTGAACCTTCCTTTTATTTTTAGTACATACTTATTTCACTTCATTTTTAAATTTTCTTAATTTTTTTTATTGTGTTTATTAAATGTATCTCTAAGGGACCTGAAATCCTGTTTTGAAATAAGGAAGATCTATGTAGAAATAAATTTGGGGCCTATGTAGAAAAATCTCTTATTGAAAATAGTTTATTTTCAGTCAGAGAGCCACTCACATCTTGAACTTATTATGCTAATGAACTGAGAACTTGAAACATCTTTTACAGGAATACTTCTCCTGGGAGGCCCTGCAATTTGTGATTAGTCCCTTTGGGGACTGCCATACTGCTAAGTTTATTTGGCTCCTTTTTTCCTTTTCTTCTCCTTCTCCTTTAATCTGTCACACCTCTCCCACCTTTATTCAGTTCTTCACGTGGTCCTCGAAGCATCTCTTCTGAAGCATAGCTCTGATAAGATCTATCTCTTGATTAAAAAAAAAAATCCTCAGATATTCTTTATTGCCTACAGGAGAAAGGCCAACTCTTACCTTTTCGTACTCAGGCCCTACCATGGGCCTGGAATATAATAGGCAGCTGATGAACATTTGTTGAATGAACTGAATTGTATTACATAAGATAATGCATATAAGGCATTAGTAGAGCATTTAGCACAAAGTACACAAAAAACGTTTATTTCTCAATCACTTCCCCTTCACATCTGGCTTGAACCTACCTTTCCCACCTCATCTCCCACCACTGTGGCTTTAAGCATCACTGACTTGTAATTTTATGCACATAACATACATTTCTATGCCTAAGGAGACTTCATGCTACTGTTTCTTTCTGCAATGCAATCTCTTCCTGAAATGCATAATCCTTGCAAATTTAGAGAAGAGAATCCATACTCCTGGTAACGTTGATACAAATAACAAGCCATGCCTTTTATATTTAAATAGTTTGACCTAGTTGGGCATCTGGCACCTTTCACATGCAATTACATGTTCTTTTTAATTGGCAAAGCTCCTTAAAAGGAATTAAAACATACTTTCATTTATCAATGCAAGCACCTCTTCTTTAAAAATCATTAATAAATGCCTGTGCGATGATTAAACTCTTGTATTTCAATGATAGTCTTTATACATATGTAGCCAGTTGTTTAGCATTTTATTTCATTATATCGCCCTCTACAGGAAAGTTTAAAATATATTTTGGAGAATTTTATAATCAAAAGAAGGATAGATGATTTATTCATCTCATGAAAACTCAGCCCAAGGCTACTGACAGCTGCAATTCCCCTAGCCACTTCCACATAATTTTTAAAATGTGAAGGCCAGGAATGGTGCTGTTGACATTAATATCAGGACAAGGAGGAGAAGGAGTAGGTATCTCTGGAGGAGCCTCTGGGGGAATAAATAGAGACACTCCTACAATATTAGAGATTTCTGACTTTAGGTTGGACTTATCAACAGCCTGAACTGCAATGAAGAGATCCGTGCCATTTTCAAAAGGGATGTTTTCTGGTGTAAACACAAAGACTTCCTTAGAGTTGGCCTCCTTCGGGAAGAGATCAGATGTGTTCACTTGAAGTGATTCATTGAACTTGTCTCTGAGATCAAGAATACTTGTACTTATTCTAATGATATACTTGTGAGCTAAAAAGGAAAAAAAAAAGTTGTGATTGTAATTCTCAAGTGTTAAAGAAGTTTTAAAGTCTGTTAGAAACTATATCACCATTCCATAAATTTCCAGTGAATAAATGTAATTGATGGTCCATATTTATTAGTATTCTTTTTACATTCTTATTTGTGTATCTAAACAGAGTGATGAATATAAAACTGGATCAGGGGGTGCCTGGGTGGCTCAGTTGGTTAAGCATCCGACTCGATTTCAGCTCAGGTCATGATCTCAGGGTGGTGAGATTGAGCCCTGTGTCGGGCTCCACTCTGGGCATAGAGCCGGCTTAAGATTCTCTCTCCCTCTCCCTCTCTCCCCACCCCTTAACCCGCCCCCACCCTTCCCCTTCATGTGCATGCATATGCTCTCTCTCTCTCAAAAAAATAAAATAAATAAATAAATAAAAAACTGTGCAGGCATGACCTAAAGCCTTGGTCAGTATTTCTGTGCATGCATCTGGCTGAGAGAGGAAGCCTTTAAATTACTGCTTATTGCTTTATTATTTATAGAGGAGTTTTGGGTACCAGTGCTTCTCAAACTTTCATGTGCATACAGAATACCCAGGGATCTTAAAATACAGATTCTTGGTTTGGTAGATCTGGTTGGGGACTGGGGTTCTACATTTCTAACAAGCATTCATGTGATGCCCATGCTGCAATCTGAAGACTATACTTTGAGACAAAAATCTAGTAGGACCTGAGGTTTCTTCCAAAAGTCAGCTCTGCTCCATAGATATCTATGCTGTATTCCCAATCCTTTTCAGGAGTCATTGCTAAAAATGGGGTTTATTAAAGGACAGCTTGGCAAGATTTCAAAAAAACCTAGATTGCCTGTTACTGGTTGAAACCCCTTAAAACTTAAAGTGGGCCAGTTTTTCAGGTTCTAAACCTCTCCTATTTAAAAATCCTAACCTTTTATTTCAGAGGACATTCAAGATCCCTCTTGCCTTCTGCCTTCCCCATGCATCACAACATGCCTGCCTGCCGCACCTCCTTCTGCACCTCTTTTGGCTGGTAAACTCCTTTACAGGGTCCACACCACATTCAGCTTACCTCTTCCGTGATCATAATCATCCCCAGGAGCTGTCCAAGTCAGATTAATAAATTTGTCCCCATGGATTTTTGCCTTAAGGTCAGTGATTTGACAAGGTGGGAAGAGATCAGGTATGGGAGCCTGTGGGACACCAGAGGCCACAAATGAACCTCCCGAGGATGTTCTGCTGAAACACACTTGGTTGCCTTGAAGATCATTCTTACTAATTTCAGGTCTTGGTGGATTCCATTTTATTTCACCTGCATCACATCACATCACATCACATCACATCACATCACATCATCACATCACATTATATTACATTACATTACATTATATTACCTTGCATTGCATTACATTACATTACATTACATTTCATTACATTGTAAGCAACTATATGAGTATACTTCCTTCTGTTTTGTTATCAGATTGCCCTCTTCCTGCTCTCGCCTTTGCCTTCTTTCCTCCCACACAAAAAATTAATTTTAACTATTTGGTGTAAAGATCCCAAATCAGGTTGCATCAGAGGAAAAAAAAAACAAAGAGAGAATCACAGTTTTTTATCTTACAGATATTTTCTGGATGTTTTCTGGAATAACAATTCTCATAATTTATTTTCGTGACATTTGTCCTAGAATTGTTTCTCTTCCCATCTTTTTGCCTATCCTGATTTTTCAGCTTAAATCCTGCCTCTGTTTTAAGCCTTCTTAGACTGCCTCAAGAAATCTCTTTCACCTAGATAATACTGTTGGTTTTATTATTTTTCCTATTTATTTGGTAATTAATCATCTGGACCATCAAGAATTACCTTAATTATTCCTTCCATGCATTTTTTCCCCCTCTTTCTCTATGTTTGTGTTTTATCTTTATTAGATTGCAGCTTCTCATAAACTGTTTTGTGTTAGGGGTTCTAAAATTTTATGCTTTTGGAAGACTTCTGATTTTCTCATTGAATGCATAGGAACTTAGTGCTTGTAGCAATCTCAATTTTCTTCACATTCTTGCTGAAAGGTTGTATAAAAGTAATCCTGGAATTCAAAAAATACCTTGGCCTGCTCAATCAGTAGGGTTCTCAGACTCTCATTTCAATAAAAATATTCCATAATACCCTAATATGGCATTACACATAATTTACTCTCTCATAAACTCTACTTCTTTAGCCTTTAAAATTTTTGTCTGTAAAGACAGATTGATCTTCATACCCATCAATCTGGTCTTGGGCAAAGATAAAGTGGATACTGTAGCAGGTTCAGAGTTAGTATTCAATTCAGCAATAGAGACCATCTCTCTTGGTATTCAGGCTCATCAAGGGATAGAGGGGGAAAAACATGGTTCTCTAATGCCAAGCCAGGTCCTATCATGGTTAGTCCTATCACAGTTAGACCAAAAACCTCTCTAGCCTCTGTTTCTCTGTCTGTAAAATGGGATAATTAGAAGAATGTAATGTCCTAATGTGAGTAAAACACTGTGCATGAGGCTAGATATGGCCGCTAAACCAAGAAGGCTAAACTCCTGCCTTTTCCCCTAACTCAGAAAGAACAAATGAAAATAAACTAAGCTGAAATACGTGAAAGAGCTTTGGAAGCAATGTCTTTAAAGCATTTTTTTCCTGTGATCACCTTTGCATGAAAACACCACATGTCCTAGAATCCTCCTTTTACTGGGCACACACCCAAGTAAATAGGACAGTGGGAAGCTTCTTGGAGGAGCTGTTCTTACAATACACCAGGTGCTAGGAAAAGACCTACCCAAGACAGTAGAGATTGATGGAAAACAAGTCCTGGAACCCATCAGGACTAGTCCTGGTCCCAATTCCAACTCTAATCCAGGGCGAGTGTTTATGACCAAGAGTGGTATAGGACTGCCTATTTCTTGGAGCACAATTTTCCCACATGCTTACATGTGGGCTCAGTGTACTGGCTGGTATTAGGTTCATCTACTATTCTCCCTGGTCTGAGCAAGAGAAAGGAGACAGTGGGGCTTGTGATACTGATGTATATAATAAGCCCTGAATTCCCTTATTCTATGGAAATGCCACTATCAGTGGAAAGAGCTTTATTACAAAATATTTTAAAATTTATTAAAAATAATAGCAAACATTTATTGAACATTACTATTTACCAGCAACAGCTTATTAGATGTATTTCCTTGTTCATTCCTCATAACTATCTTATTAGGTAGTTACCATTATTATTCCTATTTTACAACTGAGGAAAGTGAAGCACAAAGAGATTACCTAAAATACTTTGGTAGAGGGCTGGAATGTGAACCCAGGCAGTAGAAAGCTACTTTCAATCTACTGGTTTTCAACTGAGGGTTATTTTGCCTCCTAGAGGACAGTGGATGATGTCGGGAGACATTTTTCATTGTCATGACTGTGGGGGATGCTTCTGATAACTAGTGAGTAGAGGCCAGGAATGCTAGTAAACATCCTACAATGCACAGGACAGCCCCCACAACAAAGAATTATGTGGCCCACAATGTCAGTAGTGTTCAGGCAGAGAAACCCTGATATTAAATCACACCATTCTCCCCACAGGCTTATTAGTTTTCTCTTGATCCCAAACCTTTTACTCAAGCCAGGTGTGTTATTACAGATTACTTACCATTCTCAATCCAGCCAGGCATGTACATGGCTCCATTCTGCTGGGGTGTCACCCTCTGTCCGGCTGCATTTATTCCTCCCAGAGCCCACACTTTCACACTGTATCTACCATTTGTATCATAAGCCGTAAAATACCTTGAATAGATACCATCGTCCTTAGTAGCATCAGCACCTTGACAGGAAAATGAAGGAATTAATGAATATCTGAAAGGCAGATGGGCGTTTGTATATTTCTAACTCATATTTGGGTTAAAAATTTTCGAAGCAAAGATAATCTTGCGCTATCTCTAAGATAGTTTAGGATTTGTGTTAAAGATGAAATCTACTTTTTCTCTTATGTGCACACGCACACATGTGTATATGTCTCTGTGTGTGTTTAGCTTCATATGTGTATATTTTATCTTCCTGAATTGTTGTCTTTCTTTTTGAAATCAGAGGTCATGCCACATGTCTGCTACATCCAACATAGCGCAAGGTAACTATTCATTAAGTATCTGTTTAACTGAGTTGAATTGTTGTACATTACTATGGAGAAAAAATGTTATATGATTATTTTTTTTAAACTTATGACTTCTCACCAGGGTAGATTTGGGTAGGAAATTCATTTACAGAATTCGTTCTAATAAAGTTACTTGCATCAGAGTAAACAGTCATGTTCCTTCTAAAAAGAAATGTAGAATTCTCTTTCTCTCGCTCCCTGTTAGATTTATTTAAAAAATAATGGGCAGGATTTTCATTTTGGGGGCAAGATAATACAGAGTCTACATACATATAGCAGGCATATATAACTGCATTTGAATTTATCTCTGCTGCTTTCTAAATGTGAAAGCCTCAGTTTCTTCATCTGTAATGTGGGGATAATAATATCTCAAAAGTGTGTGGTAAAGATAAAAATAAAGATAACATAAGATCGTTATTAATTTTCCTCCTTCCCTTTTTGGGGAGAGTGGAATACCCTCTGACAACTCCCTGGAGTATCTGAGTGTACTGAACTTGAGCCACTAATGTGTTTGGTCTTTGCAGAAGCTAAAGGTAGGCCCTTATTCATGTTTTCCAACATTTTTAAAATATAGGAATTGTGGGGAAGCAGGGAGCTCTCCCAACCAGACCCCCAGTAGTGGACTCCCTGCTTCTAACGTCCTCACCAGATCATGCCCTCCTTCTGTTCCTTGGTTGCTTTTTGGAAAAGAAAGATGTGTTTTCCAATTTTTTGAATGGTTACCTGCTCCATTGTCCAATAATTCCAGGGTAACTGTTTTACCATTCACTGATTCTATTACAGCTGTGACAGTGGCCCTGAGGATTGGTGAGGATCCTTGATGAATCTTTGCATAAACTGCCATAGGGCTAGGGAATTTGCCTGTGTCTTTGTTCATTTTAGAGGTCACTGTAATTGGAGGCAAAGTAGCACTTGAAGCACGGGAGGTGACAGTCAGAGTCAGGGTTTGTGAGCTTGCTTGCAGACTGTAACTCCAAGTGCCAACCTGACCAAAACAAATGGAGTCATTTCCAATTAATAACTGTAGGTGAGACAGACCTGACTTTAATACCATCTATAGGAAGGGCTTATCTGATACAAGTATGTTACAAGCATATCTAAGAAGATCTCTTATATTCTGTCAGCCAAGGGAAATTTTGGTACATTTGGATTAACTACATGGTTCTTACTGTCAAGAAAATCCTAACTGGGGGGACGCCTGGGTGGCTCAGTCGGTTAAGCGGCTGCCTTCGGCCCGGGTCATGATCCCAGGGTCCTAGGATCAAGTCCCACATCGGGCTCCTTGCTCAGCAGGGAGCCTGCTTCTCCCTCTCTCTCCCTCTGCTTGTGCTCTCTGTCAAATAAATAAAATCTTTAAAAAAAAAAAAAGAAAATCCTAATTGGGGAAAATGAGGTCAGGAAGCTGTGTCCTTATTATTTCCTTGGTTTCTAAAAAGCAGTATCAAATCAATGGGTTCCTGAGGTAGAGGAAATACTTTTCATGATCCCGAAGTTTCAAGGACCATTTTGCATCTTGACTTCTATGTAATTTGAAAGTTCTCCCTTTAGTACCTGGAGAAAATATCACCAATTTCCTTTCCCTTGATTTGCTGTCATACTAATGAGATAGAGAATTGGATGGAGAATTTTCCTTGTTCTTTCTTTCATTCAATACTAACTCTCCTTTTAGCAACCACCCACATTTAAAAAGCTATGATTATTTTGTAAAAACTTTAATTTATCTTGTCAAATTGTGGGAAAGATAAAATCTGAGCCCATACCTTTGCAGTGCCTGGGATTTGGAGGTAGGCCATTTTGGTGTTTGTGTCCACTACAAAGCCATCTTGTTTCTTTCCACTAGGATCGTGGAGAAGGATTTGGGGATGCTGTGTTGTCCAAGTGATGAGAAATAAAGTGTCATTTCCCACAGTGCTGTCCACAAGCACTGTGCCATTCATCCACTGATTGTTCTGGAGGGTTAAGCCTCTACTCTCAAGCTGTGAAGAAAAACAACTCTTTACATTCTGGAGAATACAGCCCCCATCACACAGTCTCTTCCATTCTGCCTCCAATTCTTAGTTGCCCCGTTAAAAGCCTTCAGTGATGCCTGAGTCCTTGGTTTGGTATTTAGGTCTTATCATTATCCAGTTCTAAATTACCTTTCTTCCAGCCTTAGCTTCCACAATGTTTATTCCGACACCCAAACCAGACCACTTCCCCAAATGACAGTCATGAATCCCTGGCTCTATCATACTCTCTGCTTTTCCTGAAAGTCTATACAGTCATCTCCATTTGTCTAAGCCTTACCAGTCCTTCAATATTCAGTTCAAATGGCACTTGCTCTAATGTCCATCTCACTTACTGACTGAGAATAATCTCTCCCTCCTGTGAGTTCCCACAGAATCGTGATTCTGTCACTCCTTTGATATTCTCACAGTGTGTTTTGCTTTATACCTAGTAGTGTTTATACCTCATCCTGTTTACTAGACTATAAACTCTTAAGGGGTCTGACTGGGACTTTTTGCAAATAACCAATGCTAGGTCAAGTGTTATTGTAGTCCCCGTGAAAATAAATGAAGTAAGTCAAGGACTAAGGCTGATTTGTTGTTTGGAGCAGAATGAAGGAGTGGTTAGAGCAGCGACTGAGGTGGGGAAGGGTTAACAGGAATTTTACAGAGAATGTGACCGTGGGGATTGTCTCCTAGGTAATTATTTCTTGTCCTTAAACTGATATCTAAGAGAAGATAGGGTGGCTGGGTCATAGAATCAAATTTTCTAATTTCATAGGTAGATTTGATCTTGGATGTGGAACAAGTGAAGGGCTCTTATATCTGATTCCTAAGGTGGGTGGGTCAATGAGTTCTGCTCATTTCTGTCTCTCACTGTTAGGCTTCTTAAATACAAAAGTAATGGGCAGAAACTGCCTGACTGTGAACTTATCCTTTCATCAGTTTAATCACTTTTTTTCAGACACATTCCTCCAATTTCCAGACTGGACTCTTGAGTTTAATTTTCTAAATCTGAGCTAGGGTAACCCAAATGAGTAAAACTGCTGTCTTCTTTGATTGAATAAATGCTAAACAGGTAGATCAGAAAACTATTGTTTCCAAATCTGTCATTATTTTCTTTGACATGACATTGTTCTTTTATTTTCAGCCAAACTTTCACAATAAAGTTATCACAATAAAAATCAAAATTCACACAGATGTGAGTTCTGATTGTTTACTCTCTAGCTTAAAAATTCATATGAGTAGCTTTTGAAGCTTCAAGAAGAACATTTAAAATACATTTGTCCTTTTCTTAATGAATAGTCCCAAGATTTTTGAAAAAAAATTTGGTTTTCTTGAAATTTTAGAACCAGAAGAATCCATGGATGTTTTCTGGTTCATATCTGGCTGAGAAACCAAGGCCCAGAAAGGTGAAGTTCTTAACCCACAGTTAGAGTTAATGGCAGGCCCAGGTGTCTTTTTTTTTTAGGCCTAGGTGTCTTGACTGACATCATGGGCTTTTCACAGAGCAAAACACTTTTCATCCATTATAAGGAAATCTTGACAAATATCAGACATTTGAGGTAATAGAAAAATAGAGCAAGTAATCCCTGAACGCTTACTTGTCCCAGAAAATTTGTGTTAAGATGATCTACTGTGAAGAAAATTTTGAGCCAATTATATTGCTATGGGTGCTTGTTAACAGATGTTAAAAAAGAATTTTGGGACCCAATATTGTATATTGCTGGTTTCTGTGGAGAAGACAGTATTGTTTCCAAACAAGTAAACACTAATTGCTTTGCTTAAAACAGTAGTGTTGCATTTTAGGAATACTGTCCAATATCAGACTGAAACTTCTATTTTTAGTTTTAACTTACTACTGGAAGAATGTAGTACTTAAAAATTTTAACCATTAAACTCTCCCTCTTGGTTATGATTATTTATAAACATGAAAAACCAAAGAGTAAAAATTCTGACCTGGATAGCACGCTGGGAGACAGCTCCATTCCCAGATGAAAGGGCCCCAAAAGCGTCAATGAGGCCATTGTTCTGAGCCTGATCTGAAGCATATGTCTGTAAACCTCCTGAAATGCAATTATATTATCAGAAGTTATTTTCTAGAAATCAAGTATTTGCACCATTTTAGCTATTGTTAAGATAGCCGAATATGTGACATAAATATTCTATTGCATTTTTAAAGTATCAATCAACATCAAATAGGCATCCAGATTAATTCAGAAGTTGATACTAAGTTTTTAATCCTACTAAATAATAGCTTCAACAACATCTCAGTTGCCCAGCTATGTCAATTATCTGCAAAGCAGCCATGAATCTCTGATTAGTCAAAACTAATAGCATAAAATTTCATGTTTTAAAGGTCAAACACTTCAAAAAGAGAATTCATTAAGCCTTATTCCAAGCCTATTGATTTATTCTTATTTTAGACATAATCTTAACAAGCTTGACTTTTGGGTTTTCTCCTAAATCATAAAACATGTGTATGTAACAACAGCAAGAAATAACAGCTGACAAGGGCCAGTTATAGAAAAGATAATATGTAGTAAAAAATAGATTATACACCAGGTCTCTCAGTCTCGGGCTATTTAGAACATGTGTAACTAAGATAGGTGATGTGAAAACACTTTTAAACTATTAATGCCATCCAAAGTTTAAGGTAAGTACTTTGGTAATTCTCTTGGGGCCCCACCCAGATACCCTTACCTAAGCAAGAGAATCTCTCCCCAGCTGCTCTAAGTGTTAGCTGCTAATGGCATATAACTGCCCCTTTTCCTGGAGAATTGCCTTACCAAAAGAGGCTATGCTTGCTGGAGAAATAACATGCTCCCTCACCTCCACCTTGCCTTGACTGTCCACAGCCACTGAC
Organism: Leptonychotes weddellii; assembly: GCF_054177405.1. Classification (NCBI taxonomy): domain Eukaryota; kingdom Metazoa; phylum Chordata; class Mammalia; order Carnivora; family Phocidae; genus Leptonychotes; species Leptonychotes weddellii. Next base: position 66,410,435 of record NC_138372.1, on the reverse strand, counting down.
TGAAGGACACAGTGGTACAAAAGGTCAGCCCTTTTGCCTCAAGATTGTACCAGGTGTGTAATGCAATTCCAGATTGAGAGGCCCCTGTAGGGGTAGGCTTCAGCTAGACTCTAAGTCCTCTTCTGTGCTTGGGTCCTTCCCCTGTCTCGTCCTACTTCCCTTTCTCCTGTTCTCCTGAGAGCTCTCCCTCTATAAATCACATGCGCCCAAATCCCTGTCTCAGGCTCTACTTCTAGGAAACCCAGCCTAAAGCAGGTAGTATTAGAAACAAGCAGTCCTGTCATTTTAGCTGCCTCAGGAGGCAACTCAGCATAATAATTTATATCCATAATACTGGCCCTAAGTTAAAAAAAAATTGTGCCCACCTACTCTGCTAAAGAAGCCAGGCACATATGGAATCTATTTTAACGATTTGTGTATGATAGTTAGAAGCTTAATATATTGTTTTATGGAGAAACTGCATTGTTTTCTACATTTTCAGAGTGACCTTGCGTGTGGTTCAGCAGGCCCTTTGCTCTTCCCCTGCTACTCCTTATTAAAGTGTCGACTTAGATGTCACCTTTCTGGACCTTCTCCCCCCCTTAATAAAGTCAAAGACTTTCTATTCTGCTGTGCTTTCTACTGTTAATAGAGCACTTGTATCGTGGTGTTATATAGTTAGTGGCTTGTCACCTGTCTCCCTGGGTCTCTAAGCCAGCTGCCAACTGGAAGAGAGCGGTTCCTGGCTAACCTGTTAGATTCTTTGCAGTCCTTACAAAGTGTCTGGGAAGAGAGACCTGAGTCCTAACTAGAGTGCTGTGCTGATCCCATCTTCCTTCAGACTGCCATAATCCTAGAATGGAGGCCTTAAAAGAAATGGGTAGAGTCAATTCTAATGGTCATTTAGAGGTAAAGGCAGGTAGTTGGTTAATAAGATTACCCCTCTCTCTATATGTCCCACCCTTCCCCTTCTCCCCAGTTCACTGGAGCTCACAGTCCAGTGGAAGAGATAATTCAGTGGGACACAACAGCAGCAGACCACCTTTCACCTGTCATTTTAGACAGCTCCTCTAGTTCTTTTGCTGCAGAGGGTCCCAGGGCAACCGTGTGGATGACAGCTCCACTTTGTTTCACCTCGTTGAAGCACGAGCTTATAGTGTTGTCCTCCCCATCGGTCAGCAGCACGATTTCAGATCCATCTGTTGAGAATTTCTTCCTAATAACCTAAGAACATAATGCAGGGCATGAGTTATCAGGGTGGCCAAGGGGTTTGGGAGAACTGCATTTAAAGGGAATGAGAAGAGAAATCCCAGAGGGAATGAACAAAAGTGCCTGAGAATGGTCAAATATCTCTCTGTCTTGAAATGATAAAATTTTATTTATTTATTTATTTATTTTTATTTTTTTAAAGATTTTATTTATTTATTTAAGAGAGAGAGAGAATGAGAGACAGAGAGCATGAGAGGGAGGAGGGTCAGAGGGAGAAGCAGACTCCCCGCCAAGCAGGGAGCCCGATGCGGGACTCAATCCTGGGACTTCAGGATCATGATCTGAGCCGAAGGCAGTCGCTTAACCAACTGAGCCACCCAGGCGCCCGAAATGATAAAATTTTAAATCAGCAACATTCATGGAACTTGACAGTAGTCTTTTCTCTTGGTTACCCTACTGCAGAGCGGGCTCTGTAAAGAAGGATACAGGGTAGTTCCAGGGATAGACAGCACTGGGGAAGCAGCAAAGGAGGTTTTTCTAGTTTTCTTCATATGTTCTCTCCTTGACAGGATTTTGGAGGTTCCCAGATGCCTTCAGAAACCACCCTCATTGAATAGGTATAATATTTGGGAGATATTAGACGCAGGGTAGATTTAGCTTATATGATATTCACCATTTGATATTCACCATCTGACCATACCAGTTGTTTATGGTTGGCATTGGTTCTGACCGGTAAGTACCTAGGTCACATGAGATATTAAAATTTTTAATATTCCCTCTGAATAACAAATAATTTTGTTCCTATTAACCCCAGCTCCTATTGTCCTATGACATCTATGTTTCAACTATTCCTGATTAACACAGATTATAGTTTTTTACATTGTGTAGAAAGCACACACCTTTTACCAATGTTGGATAAGATTATGATAGAAGGAAAATTAGATTCAAAAAATAGTGTTACTTGTTTCAGAAGTGGAAGGCAAGAGTCCACTCTTCCCCTAAAAAGAGTAGAAGGAGAGACCCAGAAGAAGGGAAAACTAGCAATCAAGCCTAAGTAACCTCTCTTCTCTGGACCAGACTGTCAGAAAAGGAAAGCATCTTAAGTAGGTTGAAAGGAAAGCTAAGAGCATGGGGGACTTGTGCTGCACTCTATTTGAACTCTGAGAGGGGCTGCCACATAAGGGAAGAGACTGAAGAGCCCAGAGCCCAGGATCCTCTCAACCATGGCCATGGCCTTGATCTGAACAAGCTGAGAGGCCAGGGAAAGGGCTTAATTTGGATTCCATTGTCCTACTCCCGATCACTGCTATGTGTTGTAGAAAATGTGTAGAAATTCCCACATATCCCACAGGAAAGACAGAAGTCCGCAGACAAGAGAACAGGTCATCTCACTATACAGGCTAAGGGGTGTTCAGTCTGCTCAGGGGCTGGATGGAGGACAAGGGAGTGTTTGGGCTCTGCTCCAATAGTGAGAGCCAGGGTGGGGCTGAGTCAGCCAGGAAAGAGGACTGGGCCCTGATCAAGCCCAGAGAACAAAGTCCAGTGGGCCCCTCAGCAGACACAGGAGCCCAGAACAGACCTGACAGGGGCTCTGCAGCAGGAACCAGCGGAGAACTTGAGACAGTTTAGTACGCAAGGCTCTTTCCCTCATCACACACAAGCTCCTCCCATCCCACATCTGGACTCCATTGGGCAGGAGGAGCATCTAAATTCCAGTTGTATCTCTCACACTCTCTCTCACCCATCTAAGTGGAAAATGCAGAACCAGAAGTTCTCTCTTCACCACCAGGCCATCTGGCATTACTCATCTCCCCTAAGGTTTCGCTTAGCAGGAATTTAGTATAACATGTCAGCGATTTCACTGTCCGTTCCCCTCCCTCATTTGCTTCTTTAATCAAAGCTTGGGCAAGTGGTAGAGGCAAGAGAATCCAGATGCACACAGGCATCTGGACAAGGGTTCTGCAGCCGACTGTGCATACAGTGGAAATCAATTTTAGGGAACTGAATTTCAAGGTGGAATAAAAGGTCTCAGGAGACAAACTGAATTTGAGGAAATGGTTGTCTGTTGTCCACATGCAATAGTGTGAGCTGGAAACTAAATGTTCCTGCTGCTGCTTGGGAATCTGGAACAGCCGCATGGACGTGTTGTGCCCCCTATCAGGCAGAAGGCTGACCTGCCCAAGATGCCACAGAGATTCTGAGACCTTAATCAGCCAGTTTTTTTCAGTCTCTTATTCTTTTTTCATGGGGTAAATATCTTCTAAATAACTATGGAATATTGGATTATGTATTTGGAGCAAATAAGCATCAGGTGCTTTCAAATAATTCAATTTTATTGAGAACCTTCCGTATAAAAGATACTGTGCAGCAGCCTGGGAGGTAAAGAGATAAATCCTATCCCTAATGAAATTTTGCTTGAGTGAAGCATGTGATTAGAAAATCATACATAAGAGCCTAGAAGTCATAAGAAATTTTTTGTTAAAGTTCACAGGATGTAGAAAGAGTGATCCTGTACAGTTGAAAGAATCAGGAAAGATGTCCAGAAGTAGGTGATGTCTGAGATGAATCTTTGAAGAATGAATGTGATTTGAAGGACAGAAGAGGCAGGAGAAAGTATTCTAAGTGGGGAGCCTGGCAAAGGTGTGGAAGTGCCGAAGGACAAGCGATCCAAGTTGCTGAGACATAGGACACCTGGAAGAGAGTCCCTGGTACGGGAACCTAGAAAGGTAGGTAGGCGCTCTATTATGAAAGAACTTAAATATTAGAGAAAACTTGACTTAATTTTGTTGAAAACGGAGATGAGTTTAGGGAAACAGAAATTGTAAACATTGACAAATGACGGGGGAACTTGTCTTACAGCAAATGCTGATCGAAGCCCGGAGCAGATGGACGTTCCTCCTGTGGCCACTGTCGGTAAGCTTTTGGTGAGCGCATCCCTTTCTGCGGCACTGTTTATCTGTACGAGTTCACTTTGTACATAGGCAGCACTGTCAAATGTCACCATCCCAACCCAGGACCCTTGCTCAACTATCTGCAGAAGGAAAAGTTTGCCAGCTTGATTCAGTCGTTTAAGGCGGTCATCATTCTGAATGGAGAAGTAGAAGAAAAGCAGTCAGGTTGAGTTTAGATGAGCAGACTAATAACAAAACAGGGTAGAGGAAATTTGGAAGTGGCTGCCTTAACATCGAGTAAATGACTACAAGCTTATTCAAGGGCCTTTATATTAAATTAAATTTCCATATTAAATTTGTCCTTTATGATTAGTAGCATCTTTGGGTAGAATTTTAGGGCCTTTGTTTGAATAGCCCTAAAAGATCAAGCCAGATTAGGCTTTAGTTAGATTATTACTGCTTTGATAATAGTTCTATAAACGTACATATTGTCAGTGAAACATTAAAAAATGTCAAGGCTATGTACTTCAGCAGATCTTGCTCATAAATTGAAAGCTAATTTAATTTGGCAAATGAGACACTTGCTGCTGAATTTCTGTTGAATAGAATTGAAGTGGGTGTTTCTGGTGGTAATGTCATTGTGGTGACTGTTCTGACTCAGGGTTGCGTTTATTCCCAGCCTGTTACAAATTGTGGTCCAGATCCTATCATACACAAATGTGAGAGCAGCATCCTGACGACCAAGACCCAGTGAGCGTACCGACATGCTTCCAGACTTATCAAGGACTAAACACACAATTCTTTGTCCAATCTGCAGCAATGAGAATGTGGGTGCAGGTGGCTGTGTTGTCATAGGAGTGGTTTTCTTAAAGTCCTCAGAATCCTTAATCACTTCCCAGGTGCTTCGGAGATTGCATTTTTGGTTTTGCGGGTTTGGGGCGTCTTTATTGTGGTTTTTTTCTGTACAGAATTCAACCACCTGAAATTGTCAATAAAATTATAGAGATAAACAGTAGAGAAGGATATTTAAATCCCTTGTCCTCCTTCCTAGTCTGCCCTGCTAACCTGTAAATTTGGCTTAATCCCACAATCGCTGCAGGGCACTGCTGGGGAAATTCACAGCCATAATTCAGACTTCCTATCTCATACCACATCTTCAACCTCATTGGACCCTTAGTACTACTCAGCAATCTATTTATCTGCTCCTGGTTTCCTTCCTACTTCTCAAATTTGTCATTTCAGGCTGTCGCCACTGTCTTCAAACCACCCACTTCTTAACATTTCTTTGCTAGTACCATCTTATTTCTCCATCCTTTTACATCCCACTCACTTCCTTACTTCCCACTCACTTACCAACACCCTGCATTCCAGCTCTTTCCACTAAGATGTCCCACCGGCTCCTCAACCTTCATGTGTTCATAATTGAACTTACCACCTTTCCTTTAACTCTGCTCCTCCTCCTCATGTATTTTCTAACTTGATGTCACCACTATCCACCCAGGCACCTACATCAGGAAATCCTATCTTCTTCCCTCTACAAAATAACCAAGAGCCATCTATTTCACTATCTCTCCAGTTCATCATCTTTCTCCTTCTCCGTTGGAATCTCCGTCATTCAAATCCTCATGGTCCCTGTATCAGACTATTTTGGTCTCCTATCTGACTTTTCCATCTTGTTTGCCCTCCAATTGGTCCACTCCATAGTTTCCAAGAACAGCTTCTTTCTTACCCCTTGCTCAAGACCCTTTGGTGGCTCCTCATTGCTCACACACTATTTCTGGACTTTTTCACATAGCAAGTAGCAATCTCCATGGTTTAGATTTTGCTTCACTCTCCAGCCTCACTCTGGCTGTACATTCCAAGTCTCTAATTTCCCCCTACTGTAATCTGTAAATTCTCAAACTTGCCTTTGCTCATGGTTTCCCACTTTGTCAAGGAATTCCTCTTCCTCTGTCTTCTGCATTGTGAACTTTACCCTCATGTTCCAGCCAAAAGGTCATTTTCAAAATGTTTTCTCATTTCCTACCCCTCCAAAGAATTTTCACTCAGCCCTGTGGCTTCACAGTACCCTAGAGATACTTAAGTAAGACCCCTTTAACATTGTTAGTACACTTATTGGGCTATAAACCCATCTATGGCAGAAAATTGTCTCATTAAATTTTGCTTCCTCAAAACTTGGTTTAGTGTCTGACACATAATAAAAGCTCATTAATATAAGTTTGTTGTTTTTTAAGTAACCCTAAAATCTGCATGTCAGGTTTTTTTTTTTTTTTTAATCTACAGAAGGACAATAGTTATTATGCAAGAATTACATGAGAACATATGGAATAGGGTCCATACGAACACAGCCGATAAATGATAGTTTCCTCCCCTTTCATTAAGCATTTATATCTTAGCATTTGGGGGATTAAAAAAGGAGCCACAGTATGCAAAGAATACATAACCTCATTCCTCCTCTCAGATTACTATTCACAGTATTATCATTCAATTAAAAAGACTAAATATCCGGGGCGCCTGGGTGGCTCAGTCATTAAGCGTCTGCCTTCGGCTCAGGTCATGATCCCAGGGTCCTGGGATTGAGCCCCGCATCGGGCTCCCTGCTCCGCGGGAAGCCTGCTTCTCCCTCTCCCGCTCCTCCTGCTTGTGTTCCCTCTCTCACTGTCTCTCTATCTGTCAGATAAATAAATAAAATCTTTAAAAAAAAAAAATAAAAAGACTAAATATCCAAGATTCTAGTAATTTAGAAAGTAATCATTAGCTGTAAAACACTTATTTTCCTCTTTATTTGCATGTCCCAGGTCATTTTGGTTGTGTTTCCATGATATCATAAGGCTCTATTTTAGCAGGGGATCTGAAAAACTTACAGAGGTTCCCAAACCTGACTGTACATCAAATTTAACTTTGTGGTTAATTTAAAACACAAAATCTGGGCCCCCTCTTGAAAGTGTCTTTCTTTTTATTTTTTTAACAAATACATTTATTTTTTAAATTTTTTAAAAGATTATTTATTTATTTGTCAGAGAGAGAGAGCACAAGCAGGGGGAGTGGCAGGCAGAGGGAGAAGCAGACTCCCCACTGAACAAGGAGCCTGATGCGGGACTCAATCCCAGGACGCTGGGATCATGACCTGAGCAGAATGCAGACACTTAATCAACTGGGCCACCCAGGCATCCCCCTCTTGATAATTTCTGATTAAGTCTAGAAATGGACTGCAAAGCCAGACTGAAGGATGGGCCTTTTGAACCATGGCACATCACATTTTAAAAACTTATGCCACCAGTAACTCTTACAAGTTACTTCACCCTCTATTCCAAAAGGAAAACATAATTTTATATAAGAGGTTGAAAGATGAGAGACTCCCCACAAAGTCTCTCCACTGACTTTAGTCAGTGATTAACTGATGCACTTAGATTTAGTTTGTGCAGATTTGCCAAAATGTATATTTAGCACTAATAAGGATAATTTGTCAAGTTTATTTTATGACCCGTTGGTCATTAAAAAAACCCCAAAACATTAGAAAGTATTTTCAAACTACTTAAACCTATTAAAACTACGTACAGACTCCTTACAAGCTCCTTCACCAATGCTCTTAAAAATATAGAAAATTTCAGTTAACCAACCAAAAGCAAATATGCAGGCTGAGAAGATCTCTGTAAGTTAAATTTAAGGCTACTGATCATGTTCTTGTTAAGAAATAAAAAGAAGTGTCTGATCCTCTTGGGTATATTTCTTATTTAACTAAAAATTTTTGTGCTTGTCTGCCTTTAAGGATATTTGAAGTAATTCTAAGCACTGAAACTCCAAGCTTGTGGGAGGGAGATAATGGAGCTGCAAGAATGGACCTAAGGAAGGCAGAGGGGGAAGATATGAATTTATCCCTGATTTTGTACTCCCAGCTTGTCCCACAGAGAATCAGCTGCTCACTGGTGATTTCCTAAAATTTGATCCTTTCTTGCAGCAATCAGGGATAAGAACCTCACTAAATTCATAAGTGCCAAGAAAGAAAAAGAAGAACAGGGTACTTACAGAACCAATACTTGGCGAAAACATTATGGAAGCCTTCTCGGTCTGGTATCTAGAAGGTAGGAACTCACACCCTTCTTTGTACAGCCCTGTTGCTGTGTCGATTCTGCATGGTCTGGTGGTACAGCTGCCTCCCTGACAGTGTTGTACTGCATATTTACCAGTAATACCTGTCGAACATCTGAGAATATATTAAGATTAGATGTTTAGGTGCTGTAATCATTTCAGAGGGTTAGACTCTGTGGTCAGGTTGTTCTGATGTCTACAACTTCCTCTTGTATTTCAGTGAACAAATATATCAGCTTAAACGACAAAATTATTAAATCCACATCAGTGTCATTTTTGTTTGCCCGAAAGTATTTGAAGGGTTCCCGAAACGGTATCCAAATTTGTTTCTATGCAGCAGAAAAGCTAAGTCTGGCTTATGACTGTCATCAGAATTAATAAGGATCCAAGACCTTAGCCACCTCCTCATCTAGGACCCTCATTCCTAGAAAATCAGGAGCTCTCTTTTGTTTCCCTTAAAAGGCTTGCAGACATTCCCTGGTTTTCTTTTCCAGTTAGTTTGTATCGTACAATTTTTACATAGTTCTTATATGTTCATAGGTATTTTAGATTTTTCCTTATATGCTTATGAGTTTGTGTCTATTATAAATAGACTGCTTTTACCCAACATTTTATTTTTTGAGTATATAAACAATATATGAACACTATAGGAAATTTGAAAAATAGCAAGAGTATAAAGAAGAAAAGGAAAAAATCATGTCCCACCATCAGAAATAAGCTACTGTTAACATGTTGAAGTATTTTCTTCTCTATGTATCAGCATAACATTGCACATATAACTTTGCTTCCTGCTTTTAAAAAACTTGGTGTATTAGCATATTTAAGATTTTAATATATTATTATAATTCATAATATTTTTTTTAAATGTGATTTTAATAGCTGTATGTTTTGATACTATAATATAAATCTAGTCTAACTTAATTTATTTGCTTTCTCCCCAATTTGTCAGTACTAAAAGTAAAACTTCAATGAATAAATAAAAATTCACATAAAGTTTTGACAGTTTCCAAGTTTGCTGCAGAATTGATTCCCAGAGTAAAAGTTTGAACATTTTAAAGTCTGTTGATACACTAAAAAAATGGATTTTTAAAAAGATTTTATTATGTATGTATGTATGTATTTATTTATTTGACAGAAAGAGAGAGGGAGAGCACAAGCAGGGGGAGCAGAAGGTAGAGGGAGAGGGAGAAGCAGGCTCCCCACTGAGCAGAGAGCCTGACTCCGGACTTGATCTCGGGACCCTGGGGTCATGACCTGACCTGAAGGCAGATGCTTAACCAACTGAGCCATCCAGGCACCCCTTAAAATGGATTTTTAAACATGAAATTACTGGATCAAAGAATAAGAAAAATTTCACAGATTTGATATGTGTCATCAAATTGCTTTCCGGGAAATTCATGCCTCTAACAGCCAATTCATGCCTCTAACAGCCAATTCATGCCTCTAACAGCCATCTGTGGGAGTGCTCATCCCACTGAGATTCTCCTTTTTGTCAAATTTGTGCCTCTTTGATTACTAGTAAGTCTGAACATTTATTATATGTTTATCAGCCATTTTTATTTCTTTGGTGAATTATTTATTCTTCTCCAGTGTCCATTTTTCTGTTAGAGTGTTCCTGTTTTCCTTATGGTTTTTGAAAGTTCATTACGAGTTACAATACTCAGCTCTTAAAAGCCTGGTTTCTTAATTTTTCTAATACTTTGTTCTGTTTTTACCTTTTTATTTAGTTTGTTTGATTTGTTTACAACAACAATTTTAATTCTTAGGTTGCCAAATTTGTTATTCTTTTAGTTATGTCTTTTTCCAACTCTTGAATGCATAGAAAGACCTTCACCACAAAAGAGTTAATATTCTTCTAGTTTTTCCTATTCTATATATATAATGAGTCTATCCAATTGAAGGAGAGTCTATTAATTTTTTCCCCACACATTTAAAAATTGCCCTGATATCTTAAGAAATTCTGCCTTTCCTCATAACTTTGTAGTTCTAGCTGTATTAAATAATAAATTATTATATATGTGTCTGTCAGTCTACATTGTTTTAATTAATGTAGTGTTAGTGTATATTTAAAATTCAATAAGTAGAATTTCCCTTTATTATTACTATTATTCTTTTTAAAAATCTTGTTAGCATTTTAAATAGTTTCATAAAACCTGTATATTAATGTGGGTTGAATTTACATCTTCCATGAATTGAAGGTCTCCCAATTTATCTTGATATTCCTTTAAACCCTTTTAGAAGGATTCTTTTGTTTTCTTCATGTTGATTTTCACATTGCTTAGAGTTTCCCCTACTTTAAAATTTTTTAAATTTAATTTTATTTATTTATTTTAATTACCTGGTGCTTATCATGACAAATGCACTTCTTAATCCCCATCACCTATTTCACCCATTCCCCCACCCACACCTCCTCTGGTAACCATCAATTTATTTAGTTAGTTAAGAGTCTCTTTCTTGGTTTGTCTCTCTATCACTCTTTTTTTCTCCTTTGCTCATTTGTTTTGTTTTTTAAATTCTACATATGAATGAAATCATATAGCATTTGTCTTTCTCTGTCTTATTTCACTTAGCATTATACTCCATTCATGTGGTTGCAAATGACAAGATTTCCTTTTTTATGGCTGAATAGTAGTATTCCATTATATGTATATGTGTGTGTGTGTGTATATATATATATTCCATTTTATATATATTATATTAACATTATATTATATATGATGGAATATATGATTCCATTCCATATAACAAAGTTTGAATGGAATATGAATATATTATATGTATAATGGAATATATAATATATATACCACATTTTCTTTACCATTCATCTAAAAAGTCAGCCAGCTGCCCCCCCTGTCAGGTTTTAGTATCTGAGTTATGCTAGCTCTTTAAAGTAAATTAGGAAGTTCCCTGTCTTTCCTGTTTGTGCTAAAGAAGTTTATATTCACTGAAATTGAGCTCACTCATAAAATGATGGCAGCCAAGAGTACTTTACAAGTATTCAGTTTGCTTTCTATTGACACCACAGAAAGTTTAATTTAAATTGGGATGGAGACACCCAGGTGACTCAGTCAGTTAAGCATCTGCCTTCCGCTCAGGTCATGACCCTGGAGTCCTGGGATTGAGTCCTACATCGGGCTCCCTGCTCAGTGGAGAGTCTGCTTCTCCCTCTGCCTCTGCCCCTCCCCCATGCTCATGCTCTCACTCTCTCTCTCTCGAATTAAAAAAAAATTTTTTTTAACTGGGATAAATTCTGTTTTGTTTTAATATTTCGATTGTCATTCTTTTAAGTTCTACAGTCCCTCCCAGGCCCATTCATACTGATGAAGTCCACATAGATATCATTCTGCCCTGAAGTCACTGAAGAATCACATTAGATTTGTTTATGTCCCTGATTCTGATGCAGGAAGATGGAGACACTCAACGTAGCACCTGCAGATTTCTTATAGTTGCACATGTACACACACAAATACACGAAGAGGCAAATGATTTGTAACTGCAGAGTAGAGAATTCAACTAATTGAAGCACTTATAAAGTGAACAAAAGTAGTTTTTTGGGAAGCTGAAAAAGAAGGCACTAAGAATGAGAGATCAAAAATAAGATGAAATAACTGATATTTTTAAAATCATCAATTCCTGAAAAAATTTGTTGCAATTTAAAATAGTTTGGGAAAAGTTAAATCAAAGTATACATACCTTACTGCTTCTCTTCTTCCATTGAATAAATAGAATTTCTCATTATTACTGTACTCATCATATACCCCCCATCGTAGATGAGCCCATTCATGGACAAAGACCCTTTCTGTAAGAAAATATTTTAAACACCCAGTTACAGTAAGAATGGCAAAATTATTTTCTCACACTGGGAGAAAGTAATTTTTCCGAACATCATTATGCTTTGCTGTGTTAATTTTTTTTCAACTAAAGGTTTGATTTCCTTAGAAAAAATTAAATAACGACTGCACATTTCTTTAAAATGTAACTACTTATTTTGACTCATCAGATGTTAATTAGATGCTAGTAAATGCCAGGCAGTTACTCATACAAAGATGAAACAACTGGCTTGTCCTTACACAGCTCATGGTCTAGCAGATGACACAGATGACCAGATAACTAAATCCCAAGTGGTGTAAATGTCATGATGGAAGTCAGTGCAGGCTGCTGTGGGAGCCAGAGACATTCACAACCTGGGCAGCATCCCCAAAACGTCCTTCTCCCTCATGGCTCATATCTGGTTAACTCTCAAGGCCTGCCTACTACACCACAGCCTTTTTGCTTTGACCTAGTCTCATCTTTCCAATCTTACTGCTCCTAATCCTGAATCACTGCAGTAGCCACTCCCTGGCCTCCATATTGCTAGTCTTCAGTGGCACCACTATGGTGCTCAGGTTAAATCCAATTTCTCAACATGGCATACAAGGTTCCTGATGATCCAGACCCTGCTCCTCTCTGTAGCCATATTTCTTGCTGTTCTTAAGCCACTTCCAAAACTCCAAATCACAGTGAATCCCTAAACTCCTTTTACTTTCTAGAGTCACACCATGCTCTTGCTCATCTCTGGTTCTTTTCACGTATTTTTCCTCTGGCTCAGAATACTCTCTCCCTCTCTCTCTCTGGATAAGTCCTACTTTTCTTTCAAAATCAGGCTTATAGCCACCTAGAAGCCTCTGACATCCTCAAACTAGTCCAAATACCCCTCCTGTGCACTTTCATTATATTCCATTATTGAACTTATCATGTTATATTTTCATTGCTGCTTACATGCTAGTCTCTTGCACTAGACACTTGTCTCCATAAGAACAGACACCATGACTTCTTCATTGTCTTGCCTTGGCAACAGTGCCTAGAACTTAATAGTTACTCAGTGAGTATTTGTTAAATTTGCATGAACCTTAGTGACTTATATTCAGCTCAGTTTTTCTGGAATGTAAATTCCTAGGTAGGCTGAATTTGGAAGGTTAAATGAGAGGGTACATGCTCAGAAAGACCTAGTATATCACATTGAAGATTTAGACTATTCTATCAGTGCTGGGGAATAGCTGATGCCCTCTTAAAGGGAAGAGTAGGTTGTTGGGGAGCAGGCATGGAGTCACAATACAGAAAGGAAAGATTATAAAGGAATGACATTTTATGTGGTGACCATGATGGCTAAGGTGGGCTCAGGAGCAGGAGGGGGCAGTTAGGTAAATCAGTTCAACACATATTGAGCCATATGTTGGAAATTTTCTATTTGTTATGGAGTTGAGATGGAGTGTTGTAAAAGAACAACAAAGAGGTACATTTGTTTGACACCTCTAGAATTCTGATAAGGTCTGTCAGTGTTCTAGTGTATTTGGGGGTGGGGTATGGAGGTGCTAGCTCTCTTTTGTTTGTTTTCTCTGCCTTGCCCATTTAAATGAAGAAAATCAAACTGGTTCTAATCTTTTCAAGATAGTGAAGAAACCTAGTGCTAGTTATTAGTTAACCTAATTATCTAAAGCTAATCATATTTGATTATACTTGGAAAGCACATATTATGTTTACTCCATTGCTTGTTTCTTTTAATATTTTCTTCAAAGTTTGCTCTAAATAGCTCATATGGGAATGATAGTTTATTTTGTGAAGGAAAATTGGACTTTTTCTTTAGACACGGGTTTTTGAGAGCTGAAATCCAAGATATTCTGTCTGGTACTCAAAGTGGGGTGCATGGCCTCACAGTATCAGCATCATCTGGGAGCTTATTAAAAATGCACGTTCTTGAGAACATCCCACACCTACTCAACAGCATCTGCAGTTTAACAATCCATTTAGCACTGTGCATCTCTGCCATCTGGTGGCTACTACCTGAATTGCAGGCAGGAGGTTTAATTTGTTTAGATGTTTCCCACCCCCACCACAGATCCATAGAAACCTAATAATACATATTAAACTATCTTACAGTTATTATATCATACTAATATTACCCGATAACAATCTCTAAAAATTAAAAATACTGCATTTACACATGTATCCTAAATATGAAGAAATTAAATTTTAACTGAAAAATGCACTATTCTGATTCCCTATTTTAAGTGAAAGTTACAACAGTTTATTTTGCTTATATATGCTTACTCAGATCATGTTGATTGCTGATCTACTTTGAACATAAAATTATTAAATTCTGAGAAATATAGCAGAATATTTTATCTCTACCCCTACCTTGTGATCCGTATATATTTGACTTTTTTCCTGCTAGGAAGTCAGGAGTGAAATGAATCCTTTCGCCCTTTTCTCCACAGTTTCCCATCTGCTCCGTGTATGGTTCATCATTACCTGCAGGATTTGGTTCAGCAACTAGAACATCAGCCTTAAATTTAATAAAAAGTCATTATTACAAAATATTGGTGTAGGAAAGACATTAGGTTTCGAAGCCAATGGTCAAGAAAGAATTCTTGAGACATCTTTGGCTCAAAAAGGCAGTTTAATTAAAGCACCGGGACAGGACCCATGGGCAGAAAGAGGGGGTTAGGGGTAGTATAAGCCTCCCCAGTATTTTGGAAACAAGGTTTCCAGGATCCTGAGGGGGCTAGCTATTGTTAGGAAAGGTCATTTATTACTGTTTAGTAAAAACTCAATCATGAGACCCTTCAGATGTATATTGGTAGGTCATATGCTTGGGGGATGATTGCCTACGTGTATCTTGGGGGGTAGAGATAAAGGAAGTTTCCAAAGGAATTTTTATATGTTAAAGTAGACTTAGGGGGTCCTGGAAGTTGGGCTAAGGTTGCCTTTTACCCTTAGCAAAGTATCAACATGGAGGCAGTTGATCCCCTAGAGGAATGTCATTCTGCCTGCTTTAAGGACTTGTCAATGGGCTGTAGGTAGAAAGGAAACTTAGTAATTGTAATTTTTCATCTGCCTTTGTTTCCCACATCAACATCAGCAAATAAATTGACCTTATTCACATAGGAGGATTTTGAAACAACTTCATTTGATTCTAGAATATTTTGATGAAAAAAATCTGAATCAGAGAAGGAGATTGAATTTGAAAAAAAGAACTTGATATTCTCACATTTTTGTAGGTCTCAAGTTTTGGTCTCACATACTCAGGTTTTGTCTTCCATTTTTCAGGAATCAAAATGGCAACATTCTTGAAGTAGAATCTTTTTTCTGTAGCTTCAAACAGATATGGAGATGCCTGGGTGACCATGTCCTGGGAAAAAAGAAAACATATATAACCAGCACAATTATGACAGAAAATAGGCAAAGTTGCCAATCATTCAAATTTACACCTGTATTTCACATTTCCAAAGACTAGTTATTTATTAAGATGGGAAGGGGAAATGTTGAATTACTTTTTATTAATAATAATAGTTAACTTTTTCTGAGCACTTACCACATGCTGTGTGTCACAGAGTAATGGTTGACAATGCAGACCCCAAAGGCAGACACTAATTCTGGATCCACCACTTACATTAGGACATCAGGCAATTTCCTCAAGCTCTCCTGAACCTCAGTTTTTCCATGTATAGAGTGGAAAATATTCTAGTGACTAGCTCATAAAGTTGTTGTGAGGATTAAGGGAAGTCAAGAAAGCACTTTGGACCATGTTTACTTACAACAAGTGCTTATGAAATGTTAGCTATTGGGGTGTCTGGATGCTCAGTTGGTTAAGCAGCTGCCTTCGGCTCAGGTCATGATCCCAGGGTCCTGGGATCAAGCCCTGCATTGGGCTTCCTGCTCGGCAGGGAGTTTGCTTCTCCCTCTCCCTCTGCCTGCCGTTCCCCCCTGCTTGTGCTCTCTCTTTCTCTGTCAAATACATAAATAAAATCTTTAAAAAAAAATGTTAGCTATTGGTTTCATTTCATTTGCTCTTTTGAGGATCAATAAACCTTTAAGGGGGAAACTGACAATTAGAGAGTATAGGTCTCAAAGTCACGCACTAAGTAGTACTGGGAGAGAAACTCAAAATGAGTATGACTTCAGCCCTGCTGACATCACTATAATAATTTTGGGGTTAACTAAATGTTATGAGAGCATTTATTATTAGTATAGTACCAAGTGTTCAATATAAGGAAGTGGCATAATTAATTTATCTTCAAGTTACACCTAACTTTATTCCTCTAAAATGAAAGAGCCTTGGTGTTAAATTATAAATGCCTCTGCAGATTCCCTGAGCTGCTTCCTGACAAGACAGTACAGAGGGTATTATAAGAGATTTATTATACAAAGGGGCATTGGGTCTACTAGGACCAAAACCACTGAAAAGCACCAAAGCAAGTATAGATAAAAGAGAAAAGAGGGCTGAAGACTGAACCCTGAGGCCCCCAGCATTTAGAGGTGTGGTGAGGAGAGCCAGCAAACGAGACTCAGGGAGCGGCAGGTGCACGGGGAGGAAATTAGAAGGCACTGGGGTGAGAATGTTTCAGGAAGGAGAGAGTGCTTGTCGGTGTCTAATACTACTGAGCAATCAAGTATGGTGAGGACTAAGAACTAAGCAATGGATTTAGCAACCTGAATGATCCATTTTAGTGGAATAGAGATGATAGCTCCAAATGAGTGAGTCCAAAAGAATAGATGAGGAAGCAGAGGTGGTGAATACAGACAACAGGTCAAGAAGTTTTTCTATAAAGAGGAATGGAGAAATGAAGAAGTAGCTGAAGGAGGACTTCAGGGCAAGGGTTTTGTTTTTCTTTGTTTTTTTGGGTTTTTGTTTTTTTTAGAGATTTTACTTATTCATTTGACAAAGAGAGCGATAGCGAGAGCAGGAACACAAGCAGGGGGAGTGGGAGAGGGAGAAGCAGGCTTCCTGTGGAGCTGGGAACCCCATGTGGGGCTCGATTCTAGGACCCTGGGATCATGACCTGAGCCGAAGGCAGACACTTAACAACTGAGCCACCCAGGCGCCCCCAGGGCAAGGGGGTTTTGTTTTGTTTATTTGTTTTTTAAAAATGGAAACTATTATAACATATGTATACGCTAATGGAAAAAAACCAGATAATGTAAGAGAAAAAGGGATTGTTGCAGGAGCAAAGTTCTTGCTGGAGCAGAGTTCTTGCTGGAGTGGACCAGAGTGACTAGATAGACTCCAGTGCCTGATGGGGCTGGCCTGAGGGGCAAAAACAGTTCATCATTACATGGGGAAGCAGTAGTCGTGCATCGATGCAGGAGTGACTCCTGCTCTGCCACTTCCTAACGGGATAAACTTGGGGAATTTATTTTATCTTAAGAGCCTTGGTTTCCCCTCCTTTCAGATAGAGATAATAATAATGGCTGCCTGGATATTTTTTAAGAAGTTCTTGTAATGGTTTGCATAACCATTACAATAAAACACTGAGTCAAGATCACAAAAAAGTTGAAAAGTCGGTATAAACCTTCCGACATTAAAGTATTGTATCACAATTTGACTTGTGAAATGTGAATTTTCAGTCTCCCCCGGAAGAATAAGCAGCATGAAATGCTCTTGTCTTCCATGTTTTGTTTTGTTTTTTTAAAGATTTTATTTATTTATTTGAGAGAGAGAATGAGATAGAGAGCATGAGAGGGGGGAGGGTCAGAGAGAGAGGCAGACTCCCTGCTGAGCAGGGAGCCCATCGTGGGACTCAATCCTGGGACTCCAGGATCATGACCTGAGCCGAAGGCAGTCGCTTAACCAACTGAGCCACCCAGGCACCCCTTCCATGTTTTAATAGAACCATTAATTAGGGAGCTTTGCTTCAGCATCTGTTCTAGGTTTTGAGAAGATGACCTCATATCCAAATACACATTTAAAGTATTGAGGTTTGGAGAAAGTTGAGGATAACAGTTTATAGGATGGGCTGGTTATTCCTTAAGGACAAGGATAGCATATTGTTCATCACTGGATTCCTGGTGCCAACATAATGTAAATGCTCTGTAAATATTTGTTGGATGAATGAACAAATGAATGAATGAATGAAGTGGTTATGATGAGCTGTAAATTGTGCAGGAGTGCCAAGTCAGGAGGTACCTGGGCTCCCATGCATTGAGGAGACCCCAAAGTACTACAACTGTGTATTGTGTGTGTGTGTGTGTGTGTGTGTGTGTGTGTGACAGAGAGAGAGAGGGAGAGAGAGAAGACACCAGTGAGTGAGTTTCTCCCTGACTCTCATTCCCTCATCTTGTGAATGTGCTCCTATTGCTTCTCTGATACTGGGTAGAGTGTAGGTGCAGTGGATAGAACTGCTGCAGCGCCATCTGCCGGTCTTGTAGGTGGAAAAATGTTGGGGACGGCTAGCTGAAGCTGGTATTTAAGAGCTGACTTAGAGGCTTCTGTCCCCACAAGGGCAGGAGGGAGAAAATCCCCTCAGAAAGCAGAGCGAGGGATGGCCAGGAACGGCAGCAAAGCCCACAGTGACCTCCCTCAACTCTGTAGATCTGGAACATCAAATAGGGAGGAAACCACTTTTATTAACTACTCAGGGACATTGAGCACACTTACTGCCCTTACTGCCTTTTGTAGAGAAGATGTGGAAACCAACTTATCTTATAGCGAACACATTTAGGACTCCTCCCAGAAAGTTGATTTAATAATTGTAGTGAGAAGTACATTTTTTTCAGGAGGAAAACCCCCCCAAAGATATTAGGTGAAAGCACTTTGAAAGCTCTAAAGCACCATATAAATACAAATGACCTTTGTCATTCAAAATAAGGCATCTGTGTCCTCCTTCTGGCAATTCCTGAGCCCTAGTGACTGTCCAGCCACAGACAGAAACATTGCTGGCCACATTTTTCTTCCACACTTTGTTGCTCCAAGTGGCTACTTCATTTTTGCTCATGCTATTTTTAAATTTAGAGGTAATCAAAAACTTACCCAAGGTTTCTGATATTGAGAGATTTCAAAGGGTGTGAATTTCTCTTTCACCAATTGGTGGTAAATCTGATAGTCTTCCAGTTCAACAGGTAAGCTCCCAGCAACCCCATCAACTGCTCCACTTCTCCAACCCTAAACTGCTATTGGTGATAGAGATGGTTCTCTCTCCAAACTCCATCTTTCTAGCCTTGCTTCTGCTGAGAGCAAAGAACGTTTGGGGGCGAACTTTGGAGCCCTTGCACTACTAACTTCTGAGCTCACATTCAGGAACTTTGCCTAGAAAAAAGCTTCAGTCCCTTTGGCTTGGTTAAGAGGGAGGAACTCTTTCTCGATCTAGATCGATTAAAAGTGGGACTGGTGATTAATGACTGTGCCTACCATTTATTGAGCTCTTACTATGTACCAGGCACTATGCATACGTTTTTGAAGTTTTTTTTCCTAATTTTTGAGATAATTTTAGGCTTATAGAAGGCATGCAAAAATTGTACAGAGTTCCCATATACCTTTCACTCCGCTTCCCTTATATTCACGCATTGTTACATTGAATCCTCACAAAGTCCTATGAGGAAGGTACTCATTATTATTCCCATTTGACAGACTAATACTTCTGCTCATTATACAATAGTGCCTCTGGATGTGCTACAGCCTTTTTATAAGGCATTTCCTTCTGATTCTTAGCTGTTTTCTGTTGCACACGACCTCTCTAATCCCTCCACCTTACAGCAGTTAGATGCCTCTGCCAGAACAGAAAGAGTCTTTTTCCCTAGTTTTTCCTTCCCCCATAGGAGAAGTAACGAGTGAGGTGAGACTGCCCAGCAGCCCTGAGAGGGTTCCTGGCATCGGGGCTGGTAAAATGCAGTTTCCTCTCATTGGAAGGGTCGGGATTGTTCTAAAATCAGAGATTTGCCTCCTGGGCTCCTGTATTAGGATAACAGACAAGGGGGTTACAATTAGGACCATAAAAGGAGAATCTGATATAAGCCAATGGTAAAATGAAGCAAAGGAATTATCCTCCCGTATCTCACAATCTCTGTCAAATGATGCTGGCCCTTCCTTAGTGTGAAACTAAATAGTTTTCAATGAAATCGTCCGTAACCAGTCATTTATTAAGCATCAACAATGTATCAAACTCTGAGTTATGTGCACTGCATTTATTATCACAAGAATCCTAGTAGTTTAGTATTATTATTGCCATTTTACAGCTGAAGAAACAGGCTCAGATATGAAAATAATTTGCCTGTATCACACAGCTGGAGTTAGAGAACTCGCGTTTGCTCTATCACAACATTACACTTAATTTTTTTTTTTTTAAAGCATGGATAATTACCATTTTGAACTTACCTTTATATGTTGAATGAGTGTTTCATCTTCTGGCACATTAGGGTCAATTGCAATGACAATGCCTTCATAGCCATTATTATTCAGCTGAATGAGTGAATTGCTCAGGGCCCCTTCCAGGAGATAAAGGACCAAGAAGAAAACAGAACTCTTAAATGACCCCATTGTTGTACATCACACTTTGATTTCTCTCTTTGGAGAATGATGCTTTTAGAGGTCTTCTTTACCTCTCTCTCTCTCTCTGTCTCTCTGTCTCTATATATATTTATACACATGAATATATAGACACACATTTTTCCCAAGCTATCAGAGATGGTTTATCAAAGTATTTAACCCTTTGACCCAAAATTCTTTCACTATTGCATTTGTCTCCTTTATAAGGAACTATAGCTTAGTCTCCAATTCTGTGTACTTTCAAATATTTCATTTTGAAAGGATTATTACCCTTGCCTTCACCTGTGCCAGATGCTGGGAATGAGGGTGGGGAGCCCACATCCGGTTCCCTGGAGGGACTCACAGGTGACAAGCAGCTTGGTCATTGAAAGATGTTTACTTAGTACAAATGTTTGCCAACCAGGGACACTGACCCACCCAACACCACCCTCCAACCCTCACCTGCCCATGGAGGCCTGACTGTTCTGCATATTCAGTCAGCATTTGTTAAGTATAAACCATATATCCAGTTATCCTTCCATGGTGGCCATTTTTTTTTTTTTTTTTTGTAACCCTCGTTGATCTTGACATAGCCTCATCACCTCTTGGTACTCCCTTACAGAATCCACTCGCACCAAAAAACGTTAGAAAGCAACATAGAATATTATTGAATATTTTATAATGGAGAGAAAAGATAAAATTTGCATATCACCATGCAAAGCAAACTCCCTCCAGTTTCCTCATCAGACTTCTATTTCTCTATTCCATAGCTCCCATTGGTCAATACATAACATTAACAACATTGAATTATTTTATTGAAACTACATATCTCTCAGAACATGAATTATGGATTGCCAGCTACTGCATAGACACTTTTAAGTTTGCTGAACCTCAGATGGAAACTCAAATCGGCCCACCATTTTACTGTATTCAAATTACTTGAAATATCCCTTCATCCTGTGACTTCATTTGGCCTTCACATTGTAGTAATCAATTCACCTTGATCACCTCCTTTCTTTGACATTGGCTTATAAAAATTAGATTAGTATTTATAGCTAATAAATAGAACTTACTGCTTAAGTACATAATCTTTAATCCAAAGTGAAGCATTGAAGCAGAGTGGAAATACTCAATTATAAAGTGGTTGTCCAGATGATCTAAATACGCTTTTATGCAAAAATGACTTACTCAATGTTTATTGAATAAACGTATGCATTTATTATACATAAAAATTTATGTCTAAAACATCTCACACCCCCAACTATATATGTCTTTCCTGGGCTCCCTAAAAAACAGAGCCTAAGGCAAGCTTATGTGCAAATAATTGGAGAATTTAATCCCAGAGCATTGAGAGTGAGGGAAAGGGGAAAATAGGGATGGCTGGGAAGCAATGAAAGGTGAAATGTTATTAAAGTTGACCACTGTATTTGCCCTGACATTTGGGATGTCTACTAATGGGCTATGGAAAGAAACCATGCCTTAGAACAGTCTGTGGGAGGGAGGAAGGGGAAGTGTTTGGCTTCTCATCTCCTATAGGTGATCAGCTCCCCTGAACTTCCTGGCTGTGTTGTCCAGCCCCTTTAGCAGCGGCTTGGGAAGAGAGATCCCATGCCGTGTTGTGTTGAAGGAGATGCATTTCAAGTGGTGCATGGTTGGCCTCTGGCAGTGGAGCCACTTGGGCCCTCAAGGAGGAGGTAGGGACTGAGGGGGAGTGAGTAACTGAGGGTCCAGTGCATAGATGGGGCTGAGAAAATATAAGGGGGTTCTGTAAGATTAATCCAACACAATTTACCCCTTCAACTGCTCAGATCCACTCTTGTCCTTCCATAATATTTAGCTCCAATATTATAAAGTTTACATTTTTTGTGTGTGAGCACAAGCTATTTTGCTTTTTCTTTCAAAGAAGGTGCAAGTTCAGTCATTCATAGAATCTCCTTCAAAGTGGTGGCCAATTGCAATCTCAAAATACCTAAAGCCAGAGACTCACTGAAATACATTCAAGTCTGCTGCTAGAGCTGGTCTCAAGACCATGTTAATCCTAAAATAAAAGTCAGTTCTTTTGCCAACAAAAATGGGTTTATTCAGGAGTAACAGAGAATTATAATTTGGGGCATGCAAGGTATGGCAACTCAAAAAAAAAAAAAAAAAAAAAGGAAGGAAACATTATCTGAGGAAATTGGGAAAAGTTGTTTTGAAGGAAAGTCCATCCGTTGGGGAAATTGGCTGAGTTGTAGGGATAGTTGATTTCTCATACATAATGTATGCCATGTACATCTTTCCCAGTTGAGACCTGTAATGGATGATTCTTTCCTTTTGATGATTCTCTGTTGGGGTCTCTAACTGACAGTTCTTCCTGTAATTGATGTTGAATGGTATGGTTCCCCCTTCTAGCCTCCCCTCCTATCCTCCTGATTCCACTTTATTGATGTTGCCCTATATTAATTTTCACAGCCATTATAGATATTTATCTCCTTCCTTTATCACCAATTTCCCTCACTTTTAGCCAGCATTTTGGCTGATCTGTATTGTTTGTTTACCTATTGGTATAACCAGAGCCTTCATTCCTGAAGGATCTGAGCCCTTAGCTGCCCTGCCCTTTGGATTGTGGCTTCTGCAGTTGTCTATGACAAAACTGTGACCAACCCAATTTAGGGGCTTCCCCACATTTGCCTGGCCTTCCTTGCTGACTGGGCCTTGGCTGCTTGCTCAGTGGAGAGTCCAAGCTGCTGCCATGACTGCCTCATCTCCTCATCTTCGTCTTGTCTTCTCTGCCTCCCCAAAGAGAGGGCCTAGTTTAGCATGGCCTCTGCTGAGCTGGAGTGGCAGCTCCTCTCTCTCTGGTGTCCAAGTTCAGCCTAAACAGATTCACAGAGGCTTTGGCTCAGAGAAAGCATTGTACAATACCAGGTAGGATCTGGTTTTGTCAGAGGCAGCCCAGATGGGCCAGATGACACAAATCAGAGGTGCAGGGAGTTAACACCTGAGTGGCAAACTTTTGCCAAAGGTGTAAAGTATTTCCAGCATCACAAAAATCTCTTTTGTGTTCCCTTCTAGTCAGAAACCCCCAAATGGTCATCACTATTTTGACCTCCATTGCCACATAGATCAATTATACCTGTTTTTGAACTTCATATAAATAGAAATACACAGTACATCCTCTTGTACCTGGCTACTTTCACATAACATTTGCTGAGTGAAATTCAGCCATGTTGCATGTAGCAGCAATATGTTCTTTATCCATTGTATTCCATTTTAAGAATATAGCACAATTTGCTCACCAGCTGCCGTTGATGAACATTTGGATTATTTCCTGTTTGGGACTACTGTAAATAAAACTATAAGCATTGATTTCAGTTGGGTGTATACCAAGAGTGGAATTGCTGAGTACTGGGTATACATATGTCTAGCTTTATTTAGTTGATCTGCCAAGCACTTTTCGAAGTGGTTTCACTGGTTGTTGCACATTTCTACCAGTATGCGGTACTGTCAGTCCTTACGATTTTAGCTACTCTAGTGGGAATGTAATCATATTGTACTGTGGTTTTAATTTGCATGTTCCCTGAGACTAATGTTGTTAAGCACCTTTTCATATACTTTTGGTCATTTGGATGTCCTCTGTTGTAAAGTGCCTGTTCAAATCTTTTTGCCCAATTTTTATTTTTTTTAAAGATTATTTATTTATTTATTTATTTGTCAGAGAGAGAGAGAGAGCACATAGCAGGGGGAGCAGCAGGTAGAGGGAGTCTAATCTTTTTTTTTACTGGTAGTGTTTTTTGCATCATATTTAGGACAGCTTTTTCAAGTTCATGAAAATAAACAGTATTCTGTTCTGCTGTATTGTTCTGCCTTTCATATTTAGGTCTGTGATCTATCTCAAGTTGTTTTTGTACATAGTATAAGGTAAGATTCAAGATTTTTGTCGGCTTGTTTTGTTTTCCTTTATGGATGGCTGATAGGCCCAGACCATTTATTGAAAAGACCATACTTTCTCCCACTGAATTGCAGTTGTGCTTTTTTGTGAATGAGGTGGCTGCAAATGTGTGGGTCTGTTTCTAGACTCTTTTCTGTTTCATTAGTCTGTGTGACTCTCCTTACCTCAGTGGCATGGAGTCTTAATTATTGCTGGTTTGTATGTCTTGACATCTGGTATCACTCCAGATTTGTTTTTCTTCAAGATTATTTGGGGATATTTTAAGTCCTTTGCATTTCAATATAATATTTAGGATCAGCTTTTCAATTCTACCAAAAAAAAAATCTGCTGGGTTTGATAGGATTGCATTGAATTTATGTATCAGTTTGAGGAGAGTTGACACTTTTATAATACTGAGTCTTTGAATCCATGGACATGATATATCTCATTTTAGGTTTTATTTAATTGATCTCAACTATGTCTTACCATATTCAGGGTAGAGATCTTTCATTAGATTTACTTCTAGTTTTTGGGGGGAGGGGTGCTATTATAAATGATATTTTTATAAATTTTATTTCCTAATTGTTTATTGCTGGTATATAGAAATGTAATAGGTTTTTATGTATTGACCTTATATTCAGTGAGTTTGCTAAATTCCTATTATTTTTAGTAGTTTCTAGATTCTTTTGGATTTTGTATGGATATAATTATGCCATCTGTGAATAATAACCTGTTTACTTCTTCCTTTCCAATCTTACGTCTTTTGTTTCTTTCACTTATTATACTTGCTAGAATTTCCAGTATAATGTTGAATACAGGTGGAGAGAATGGATATCTTTTTTCTTGTTCCCAATCCTGAGTGGAAAAGCATTCTATATTTCACCATTAAGTATACTATTATCTAGAGATACTTTGTAGATACTTTTATCAGATTAAGAAAGTCTCCTTCTAGTCCTAGTTTGCTCTGAGTTTTCTTTTTTTAAGTTATGAATAAGTGTTGAATTTTATCAAATGCTTTTTAAAATTTTTTTTGTTTTTAAAGATTTTATTTATTTATTTGTCAGAGGGAGAGAGAGCACAAGCAGGGAGAGTGGAAGGCAGAGCAGGCAGAAGGAGAAGCAGGCTCCCCACTGAGCAAGGAGCCCGATGGGGGGCTCAATCCCCCTCATTTCCCCTCTGAAATTTAAATACTTTGAAATTTGTTGAGACTTGCTTTTTGAATCTATTTTGATAGACCATGTGCTTTTGAGAAAAATGGACATGCTATAGTTGTTAAGAACAGTGTTCTATATATATTAGGCCAAGTTGGTTAATCACATTATTCAGATTTTCTTTATTCTTATCAATTTCTTGTCTGTTTGTTCTTTCAGTTACTGATAGAGTTGTGCTAAGATCTCGAACTATGATTGTGAATTTATTTCTTTTTTTTCTTCTTTCTATTTTTTTAGTTCTGTCAACTTTTGCTTCATGTATTTTAAAGCTATGTTATTTGCTGAATACAAATTTAGGATTGTTATATCATTGTCATTATAAAATGTCTTTTCTAAAGTACCTATATTTTCTCTAATATTATTTCTTGCATCAAATCTACTTTTTGTATGACATTAGCTGTGGTATACTGGTATTTAAATATTGAAAAAATAAAGCAAAATAAACACAACACAGCCAGCACAATGCCTGGCACATAGAATTTATTTAATAAACAAAAAAATAAAATAAAAACAAAACAAACATTTAATAAATAAAAAAACCCTATTTAACAAACAAATAATATACTTCCCCTTCTCTTCCACTTACCCAAACCTTAGCTTTATGCGGAGAGATAGGAGAGAAACCAAAAAGTTGGAGAAAGCTGGGGCTTTATATTAGATTGTATGAAGAATGACTAGGATATGTTTTAAAGACATGGATACCTCAGAGTCAATTTTAAGCTGTTGCCATGTAGCACCCCAATATGACTCCTGCTTCCACCTCCCAGTTCATTACCTCTTTTAGTAATGGCCATTAAGAAACAGGCATTCATACACTATTGATGGTAGAAAAATTGGTACAAATGCTTTGAAGGGAAATGTTCACCAAAATTTATGTGTGTATGTCTTTTAACATAGCAATTCCACTCCTAGGAATTTACCCTACAGATATACTCACACAGGTGCATAAGATTATATGTACAAGGGTAATATAATTTGTCCCTTAAAGCCTACTTTATAATAGCAAGAAACTGAATTACTCAAATGTCCTTTAATAAAGGAATAAATAAGCTTACTTATTTCACATCTATTTTATTTATCACATCCTACTTAACCATCTGTATTTTTATAATAGCATGTATTACTTTTTTAATTGGAGAGAAGCAGGCTCCCCGCAGAGCAGGGAGCCCGATGTGGGGTTCGATCCCAGGACCCTGGGATCATGACCTGAGCCGAAGGCAGATGCTTAACGACTGAGCCATCCAGGCGCCCCAGAAAGCAGCATTTTTTTTTTTTAAAGATTTTATTTATTTATTTGAGAGAGAGAATGAGAGACAGAGAGCATGAGAGGGAGGAAGGTCAGAGGGAGAAGCAGACTCCCTGCCGAGCAGGGAGCCCGATGCGGGACTCGATCCTGGGACTCCAGGATCATGACCTGAGCCGAAGGCAGTCGCCCAACCAACTGAGCCACCCAGGCGCCCGAAAGCAGCATTTTTGATAAGACTCTTAGCCTGTAGATAAGAGAGAGTGGGGAATAAAATTGGCCACCATCTGGGTCACTCTCCACCCAACCCAGGAACCATCTTGCTGATAAGAGTTAGATTTTCTAAGTGCAAGAGGGATTTATGGAGGGAGGCATTCCTTTTGAGCTTTGGAGTCAGTCTCTAATTACCTCCATGGATATGAGCACGTGTTTCTGTATCCTTGAGTGCTTCTCTATCATCATGTACTCTATAATCAGTACCCTTAACTTTCATGTTATTTTGTCTCTCTCTTTGTGCCTGATCTGTGCTTTTTCTACATCCTAAGATACACAGATCAGATTCTCATTTCGTCAGAGCCCACTTCTCATCTGACTTTCCCTCTGCTTCTATTCCTCATTTCCCTATATTTTAAATTCATAAATCATCACACAGATCTTAATATGTAATGCACCATCCCCCAACTTTATATTCATTCCCCCTTTTTAATTTTTTCATCAGTTAGATTTTCTATCAGCATTTTGAATCTGGATCCTCTAACATGGACCCTCTTTATTTTATTTAAAATGTTTTTTCTCTTCATTCTTGTCTTCTCAACCTCACTTAAATCTGCCTCACAGTTTTGTGTCCCCTTTGTGTATCCTTACAAATGACCCCTTTCACTTCCCCTCTATAAAGCAAGGTTTCTCAATCTTGGAACTATTGACATTTTTGCCTGAGTAATTCTTTGTTGTGGGGGCTGTCCTATGCATTGTAGGATATTTAGCCACATCCCTGGCCTCTACTCACTAGAGAAGTCCCTTGCCTGTGAAATAAAAAATGTTGACAGATATTGCCAAATGTCTCCTGAAAGGGTAGAATCACCTCTGGTTGAGAACCATTGCTATAAAGGTAAGGATATAATAAGTTCATTCATGTTGTTTCTTTTGAGGTAAAATTTATATACAATAAAATGCAGAAATCAAATGTGCACAGATAAATGAATGCTGACAAATGTATACACCCATGTAAACCACCATCCCAATCCAATGTATATAAAATTTCATTGCTTCAGAAAGCCTCCTTGTGCCCCTTCCAGTCAACTCCAACACTTCTACTCTGAGACAACCAACCGCTATTAGATTTCTGTGTACAGAGAATATTATTGTTCTTGAACTTTTTTAAGTGGAATCATACAGTGTGTGTTCCTTTGAGTCTGACTTCTTTAGCTCAAGATAATGCTTTTGAGATTCATTGTTGCATGTATCAGTTGTTTGTTTCTTTTTGTTGCTGAATGGTATTCCCTTGTGAAGTCAGGCATATAGCAACATTTGTTTTATCCATTCTATTAATAGAAACTTGATTGTTTCCTGTTTGGGGTTATTATGAATAAAGTGGCTATAAAAATTCTTTTTTTTTTTTTTAAGGACTTTATCTATCTATTTGACAGAGAGAGAGCACAAGTAGGGGGAGCAGCAGAGGGAGGAAGAGAAGCAGACTCCCTGATGAGCAGGGAGCCTGACGTGGGGCTCCATCCCAGGACCCTGGGATCACGACCTGAGCTGAAGGCAAATGCCTAACTGACTTAGTCACCGAGGCGCCCCTAAAGTGGCTATAAAAATTCTTGAGGAAGTCTTTTGGTGGACATCTTTTCATCTCTTTGGAAGTGGAATTGCTGGGTCAAAGGTTAGATATATGCATAACTTTTAAGAAACTGCTAAGCAGTATTCCAAAGTGGTTGCATACTCACCAGTGTAGGAAACTTCCAATTGCTCCATATCTTTGTTGACATTTCTTATTGTCAATCTTTATTCTTTAGTTGTTCTGGTGTGAATGAAGAGGTATTTCATATTTATTATTTTCATTTGTTGATAACTGATGGTGTTGATAGCCTTTCTATGTATGTGCTTATTGGCCATTTATATATCCTTTTTGTCAAGTGTCTGTTTAAATCTTTTGCCCATTTAATTAGGTTCTTTACCTTTTTATTACTGATTTATAACAGTATGTTTAATATATTATTTATAATTTATAAAATATGTATTTTATTTATAACAATTCTTACATATTCTAGATAAGACTTCTTTGTCAGATATATGTGTTGTGAATATTTCTTCCACTCTAGCTTGCCTTTTCATTATTAACCGTGTCCTTTCATGAGCACAAATATTTAGTTTTGATGCAGTCCAACTTATTTTTTTCTTTTATGCTTAGTGTTTTCTCTGTTCTAAGAAATCTTTCTACATTATAGTTGTGAAGACATTATATTTTTTCTAGAAGTTTATATCTTAGTTCATTTTTATATCTATGATTCATCATGAATTCATATTTTTATAAAAGGTAGGAGTAAAATTATTTTCCCAAACATATGTTTAGTTATTTCAACATCATTTATTGAAAAGAACTCTCCTTTATCCATTGAATTGCCTTCCCCCATTTGCCTTCCCCACATGCCTTTGTAGAAAATCTATTGACCATATGTGTGTAGGTCTGTTTCTGGACTCTATATTCTGGGATATGTTTTATGGCCTAGCTCATGATCTCATTTGGTGACTGTTACATGAGCACTTAAAAAGAATGTGTACTGTGCACTGGTTGGTTGCAGTGTTTTATAAATGTCAAGGTTAAATTAGTTTATAATGTTGTTCAAATTCTTATTCCATTGTTGAATAATGTTCCATTCGTATTGAGTTTTTCAATCTAGTTGCCACAATTTTTGACAATGAGAGATTTATATCTCCAAGGTTGATTGTTGGTTTGTCTGTTTCTCCTTTAGTTTTGCCAATTTTTGTTTCTGGTATTTTGAAGCTCTGTTAATAGGTACATGCACATGTAGGATTGCTATATCTTCTTAGTGAATTTATTTTTTATCATTATAAAACAATACTCTTTCCTTTCTCAAGGCCTGCTTTGTCTCATAGTAATATATTAACACCAGCTATCTTATACTTAGCATTTGCATAATATACCATTTCCTTGTGTCATTTTTGACTTCTATGTCTTTATATTTAAAATGCACCTGTTGGGCGCCTGGGTGGCTCAGTTGGTTAAGCGACTGCCCTCAGCTCAGGTCATGATCCCGGAGTCCCGGGATCGAGTCCCACATTGGGCTCCCTGCTCAGCGGGGAGTCTGCTTCTCCCTCTGATCCTCCCCCTCTCATGCTCTCTGTCTCCCATTCTCTCTCTCAGATAAATAAATAAAATCTTTAAAAAAAAAAAATAAAATGCACCTGTTGTAAATTCCATATAGTTGAGTCTGCTTTTTTTAATCAAGTCTGAAAATCTCTGCTTTTTAGTTGAAGTGTTTTGTCCACTTATATTTAATATAATTATTAATTTAGTTGGCTTTAAGTCTACCATCTTCCTGTTTGCTTTCTCTTATTTCCCTCTGTTCTGTGTTCCTTTATTCTACTTTACCTGTTTTGTGTTAACTGGTTAGTTTTAGTGCTCCATTTTATCCCATTTATTAGCTTTTTAGATATATAGTTCTCTATTATTAATGGGTGGCAAGGGGTTTATAAATGCATCCTTAATTTATCCCAGTCTACTTGAATATACAACTTCAAGTGTAATGTAAGTACCTTTTAACAGTATAAGTCCATCTGTCACCTGTCTGTTCTGCTCTTGCTGTCATATATCTTACTGAATCATGTTATTAATAAAATAATACATTGTTTTTATTTTTACTTTAAACAATTAATTGGCTTTTAAAGGAATTGAAAGTAAAGAAAACCAACAATATATTACATTTACCATTTTATAATTTCCAGTGATCTTCATTCCATACTGTAGCTCTGTATTTTCACCAGATATCATTTTCCTTTAGATTAAAGAAATTACTTTGGTATTTCTTGCTGATGAACATGATTTCAGCTTTTATTTCTCTGCCTTCATTTTGAAAGGTATTTTTGCTCATTATAGAGTTATGCATTGACAGATTTTTTCTTTTGGCACTCAAAGATGTCATTTTGTTGTCTTCAGGCCTCAGTTGTTTCTGATGAGTAATCAGTCATTATTCCTATGATATACTGAGGTGTTATTTTCTTTGCACAGATCCTATGTTAGGTTTACTGAGCATCTTAGACCCATGGGTTGATAGTTTAAGTCAAATTAGGAAAACTTCAACTAGTATTTCTTTGAATATTTTTGTGCTTCGTTTTCCCTCCTTCTACTTCTGGGACTCATTTATATGTATGTTAAACTACTTGATAATGTTCCACAGGTCATTTTGACTTCTTCATTTTTTAAAAATGAAATGCTTCAGTTTGCATGATTTCTGTTTTCCTGTCTTCAAGTCATCCGATCCTTTCTTCTGTAGTGCCAGTCTATTGTTAATCCATTACAAAAATCTTCTTTTATACATTGTATTTTTCTGTTTTAGTAATTTCATTTGCTTCTTTTTAAAGAATTTTGGCATCTTTCTTGAAATTTCTTCTCTATTCGTTACTTATACCTACCATTTCCTATAATTTCTTTACCATATTTATAATAGTATTGCCAGCTTATTGTCTGCTAATTCCAAATCTGGATCAATTTTGCATCTTCTGTTGACAGATTTTTATTCTTATTAATTATGGGACACATTTCCTGCTTGTTGGCATGTCTTTTGATTTTTTATTAGATACTGCATGATGTTTTGTAGAGACTCTGTATATGTTTTCTTTTTCTGAGTTATGTTCTAGCAGTAGTTTAATTATTGGTGAATCATCTTGATTTTGTGGAGACTTGGTTTTAGGCTTTGTCAGAGCAGATCTATTTCAGTTTTGTTCTTGTTCTAGGGCATAACTTCAGTCTGGGGATGTGAGCCTTGAAAGAGTTAAATATTTCTAGGCATAATCCCCACTATCTTCCCACACCTTCTTAAATAAACAGGAGTGAAGGAGTAGTATGAGAACCTGGCTCTACTCCTATATACCTCTGCTGTTAACCAGCATAGTGCTTTGCATTGCTCCCTTAACCATTTAATTTTCCTATCTATAAAATTAGGAAAACATTCAAAGGCTTAAAACCCACCACACCCCATCTCAGTACTATATAGTATCAGCTCACTGAAGCTACAGAGAAGCAAATCCCAGGCTAGCAGGCATAATGGCAATAGAGGGAGGAGGGACTGACTGCCTAGGGACTTCAAGTGTGCATCAGCAAAAATTTAGGCACTGTGAGACTTAGAATATAACAGGTCAGACCTGGGATGTAGTCTAAGCTGCAAGGAGGCACCCTGGGTACAGAGATTTGCTGGTCATTTTACTCCTCAGCACTGCACTGAGTCTCTGACTCAAGCTCTATGCTTCTTTCTCTTTCCTCTTGTCCCAATTTCCCACAATTCCCTCCCTGCATCTCCAGAATTTAATCAAATTTTCATTCTTAATTGGTCCTGGTTTTAAAATTCTATTCCACATTATTATTTATATTTATCCAATAAAGTTTAAAGTTCTCTAATATACAAGGCAAATTATTCTATTGCTGAATAATCTTTAAAAAATAAGGATAGTAAAATTAGATGAAAGATGGTTTTTATTTCCTTGTGAACTGTGCTTCACTCTAGTCACCCCCCACCCCCATAGGTAAATAACCTTTGATGGAGAAAGGATTCCCAGAATCTTCTTTAAACAAAAGATAGTATCAGTTAATCATTTCCAAAGGTCAGTTTCTCCCTCCCCCTTGGGTCCCCCATGGCCTCTTCTTTGGTTGAAATCAAATAAAACTATATAGCCTGTGTATATATTAAAATAAGCTCAGAACTATGTCTTTCGTTCTTTACTTAAAGCCTTATGAGAGTTATAACCATTTTTATTGAATAACACCCAAGGTAATAACTTGGAAAGCTGCTTTGATGAGAATACAATCACATATGCAATAAATTCAATAGACCTGTGTTACAAAACTAATGTCAGGGGACAAGGATAATACCCACATTTTAATGCTAACTCTTACAGTGAACAAAGATCTCTTTGAGCACTAGCAGTGGGATTTGATCTGTAGTATAGTTAACCAAATGGCAAGAGGTGAAGAACTTTACAATAGGGGCTTCATATATAAAATGCAGCTTGATCTTTAGTCATAAGAAAGCAACCTATTCTGAAAAGATAAGGGGAAATAAAAATTAATCAAAGTAACTAAGCAATTGCTTCATATAGACAGTTATACCAATCTCCTTTCCTCTACCTGGGGCTATTTTTCCTCTACAGTAAAACAAGCTTTTCTTGACTCTGGTTCACCCTTGCCCTTGCTTTGCTTTTAAAGAAATTATCTTGGAGAATAATTTTTATTATTTTGTCCATAACCAAAGCTTAAGGGTTTCCTAACTTCCTTCCAAAAATAAGTATTATAAAAGATTTTTTTGTCTGTTTACCATGTAAAAATCTGATCTGTATTATACAAAAACTCAAAGCATTTTTAATAGTTCTGATGTTAATTTGACTTTATTGGTATGTTTTTGTAAAGTGTAAAGGCCATGGATCTTATATCTAAGTAGGAAGGTACCCTGTACATTTGTTCATATTAATTTTGTTCCATTCTTTTTCTTGTCTGTTCTCTTTTTCCTGTTTAAAATACAGTGTGTTACAACTATAGTGAGGCAAATGATTCCTATCAAACCCATTGCTGTCAAAACTCCTTTCAATATAAGATTGTCTCTGTCAAGTATAAGAGCAGAATTTGGGGGAATAAACAGAGATGCTTGGGCAATGTTAGATACAGCAGACTTTAAGGAGTTCCTATCTATTGCTCGTATTGCCACATAAATTCTGTGGCTTTCTTGTGTCTCTCCATCAGGTTGGTGGTCAGGTCCATTTGTGAAAAGCCTTGGTGAGAATGTAAATACCTCCTTGGTGCCAGCTTGCTGAGGATTTAGCTTTGATGCATTCACTAAAATGGCATTGTTAAAGTCATCTTGAATATTCTGTAAACTTTTACTGATTCTTATTTCATAGCTGTTAGCTGAAATTAAAAAATATAAATGGAAAGATTAAGTCCCTTGGGGAGGTTTTCTAGTTTATTAGAAATGACTAATGAGAATAGCAACAAAAAGTCAAAATACCTAGAAATAAACATAACAAAAAATTGCATATGAACAAAACTTTAAAACACTATATAAGAACTCATATTGAAACCTGGACAAGAGGAAAAACTTATTATGTTTTTTGAATAGGAAGATTCAGCATAATAAAGATGTTATTTTTCCCTAAGTTATTTTATAAATTTTACATAATTCTATTAAAAGTGCCTCTAGTTTCTATTTTAACAAGCTTATTGTAAAGCTAAATGGAAAATAAATAATCAAGCTTGGCCATATAAGGACTAAAAAATAGCAATGTGGAAGGACTAAACCTATCAGATATAAAAACACTATAATGCTTCTGTAACTAAAAATTGCAGTACTGGTGCATGAATAAACTAATACCTAAATATAGGCCACAATACATCCAGGAATTTGGTATATGATAGAAGTAGAATTAAAATTAATGGGAGAAAATACAAATTTCTTGATAAATGATGTTGTGACAATTGGATAAAATGATGTAAAAAAATAAAACTGGATCCATATCACAAACATTTTTTTCAAGATAAACGCCACAATGATCAAAAAGTTTGATGTAAAAAATTAAAATATTAAGTATTTAGTAGGAAACAATAGATAAATTCCAGTGTAGCCTTGAAGTAGGAAAGGCCCTTCTAATTAAGACTCAAAATTCAGAAGCCATAAACAAAAAATTTAAGTACATAAAATGAAAAACTTCTACATGGAAAATAGCTTCTTAAGTAAGACATAAGCATAAATGTTAAGTGACAAAAATATGCATTACTTAAGTCAAAGGTAAAAGTTTAGTTCTGAGTTCTGGTAATGGCTACATGGCTTAGACTAACTCTCTAGAAGATAACATGTATGAACTCTGAAGAAAGCAAAAAACAAAACAACAAAAAACCCACAAAGCTATTGAAGCACTGGATTCAGATAAAAATAGGCAGAAACCAGAGGCATTACAATCCTTAAAAGAAGGAAATCAGAGTAGGAATGATTCATGTTTGTACAGCTTTTCCTCTTACTTTTTTTTAAAGATTTTATTTATGTATTTGACAGAGAGAGACACAGTGAGAGAGGGAACACAAGCAGGGGGAGTGGGAGAGGGAGAAGCAGGCTTTCCACTGAGCAGGGAACCCGATGTGGGGCTCGATCCCAGGACCCCGGGACCATGACCTGAGCTGAAGGCAGACCCTTAATGACTGAGCCACGCAGGTGCCCCTAGCTTTTCCTCTTAAAGCACTTCCCTCTCCTGTACAGATATGATAGCTGGAATGGAAAGCCAACTACCTTCTGGATCTGAAAAATCAGAAGACAGTATGGGATTGCCCGAGTAGCTAAAAGTTGAGGGAGCCAAAGAGGGACCAACCCCAAATCTATGCATTAACTTTTTTCAAACCATTGGAAGACTTCTAATTATTCATGTATGGGTGAAACATTAAGAGCTTAAGGGACAAACAGCAACTAGAAGGCTGAAAAACTGAGCAGAGTTTTATGCTAATGCTCACCAAGGGTATAGAGTTTGGAGTGTGAGTCTTGTCAAGTTAGAGGATCATGGTAAATATCTGAAGATAGCCACTAAAACACTGAAAGAGCCATGCTTTAAGAATAAAGATTGGGTTTCAGAATTAAGGGATATGCCCTGGATTAAGAGCAAAACTGAAATAGACGAACCCTAGGCAAAAGTAAAACCAAGCCTCCTCAAATTCAAGGTGAACCAAACTATGTATTAAAAAAATTTCAAAACTCTTGGGGTGCCTGGCTACCTCAGTCAGTTGAGCGTCTGCCTTTGGCCCAGGTATGATCTCAGGGTCCTGGGATCAAGTCCCTCATAGGGCTATCTTCTCCCTCTGCCCCTTCCTCCACTCTCATGTGCTCTCTCTCTCTTTCTCTCTGAAGGGAAAAGAAAGAAGAAAGGAAAGGAAAGGAAAGGAAGGAAGGAAGGAAGGAAGGAAAGAAAGAAAGAGAGAAAGAAAGAAAGAAAGAAAAAGAAAGAAAGAAAGGGAAAGGAAAGGAAAGAAAAAGAAAAAGAAAGAAAAAAAGAAAGAAAAGGTTTCAAAACTCTTCAGAAGAATATAACAGATTCCAGAGTCTATAATTTACTACCACATGCCCAATATACAATAAAAAAATATCCCCAGACATGCAAAGAAGTAGAAAATGTAATATATAGTCAAGAAAAATATCAGGAAATAAAATGAGTCACAAAAGACTGAGATTTGAAATTAATAGCCAAGGACTTTAAAATAACCATGATGAGGAGTGCCTGAGTGGCACAGTTGATTAAGCGTCTGCCTTCAGCTCAGGTCATGATCCCAGGGTCCTGGGATTAAGCCCCACATCAGGCAGGGAGCCTGCTTCTCCCTTTCCCTCTGCCTATCGCTTCACCTGCTTGTGCTCTCTCTCTGTCTTTCTCTGTCAAATAAGTAAATAAAATCTTAAAAAAATAAAATAAAATAACCATGATGCATATGTTAAAAGTCAACAGGACAAGTTGTATATAGTGAATGAAGAGATGGAAAATTTGAGGAGAGACATGGAAACTTAAAAAAAGAAGAAAATGAAAATTCTAGAATTGGAAAAAGAACAGAATGACAAAATTCACTTGAGAAGATTAATAGCAGATTGGACACAACAGAAGAAAAAAATCAATAAGCTTGAAGACAAGTCCATAAAAATCAAACTGTAGCACTCAGGACAAAAGAGAAAAATTGAACAGAATTTCAGTGATCTTTGTGATATACTGACATATCCATTTAGTGTATGCGGGTATAATATAATATATAATGTAATATGTAATATAATCATATCATATCATATCATATCATATCAATATTAGCCAGGAAGAAAAGAAGAAAAAGAATAGAATAGAAATTTTTTGAAGACATATTAGCTGGAAATATTCCAAATCTGGTCAAAAAGAATACAGATCCAGGAAACTCAGCAATCCCCAAACAGAATATGTATCAGGAAAACCACACTTAGGCACATCACATTTAATTTGTTGAACACCAAAGATAAAAACAATTTAAATCAGCCAAAGGGAAAGAAAGACACTTTATACTTAGGAGAATAATAGTAAGAATGATAGCGGACTTCTCATCAGAAAAAAATTGGGGCCATAAGATAATGAAATAACATTTAAAGTACTGAAAGAAAAATCTATTGCCCTGGAATTTTATATCTAGTGAAAATGTACTTTAAAACTTAAGGCGAAATGAATGCATCTTCACATAATTGAATCCTGAGAGAATTTCACCTGAAGACCTGAGCTACAAGGTAAATGATGATAGATAAAAATTCAGACCTACAGGAAGGAAGAAGACTAGAAATGGTGACTATATGGGTTACAAAAAAGGGTCATTTTTTTCTCCTTAAAATTTATCAAAAAGACAACTGATTGTTTAAAACAGAAGCCATAACAATTCATTGTGGGCTTTATAAAAATAGCAGTACAATATATGACAGCAGGGCGCCTGGGTGGCTCAGTTGGTTAAAGCAACTGCCTTCAGCTCAGGTCATGATCCTGGAGTCCCAGGATCGAGTCCTGCATCGGGCTCCCTGCTCAGCAGGGAGTCTGCTTCTCCCTCTGACCCTCCCCCTGCTTTTATGCTCTCTCTTACAAATAAATAAAATCTTAAAAAATATATATATATGATAGCAGGACCACAAAAGATGGCAGAGGGTACAAGGAATTATACTTTTGAAAGAGTCTCACATTATATGTGAAGTGGTATGACATTAATTCAAGGCAGACTATGATAATTAAAAAAACAACTGCATGTTATAGAACAGCTAAATTTGGAGAAGGTGAGGGCAGGAAGTTTATTATTTTGATTTTCCTTATATTGTTTTGATTTTTCAAAATTGGAGTAAGATACACATAACAAAATTTATCATCTTAACCATTTTTAATGTGTACAGTTCAGGGTATAGTTCAGTACTTTTTAAGTGTTACATTCACACTGCTGTGCTGTTTTGATTTTCAATCATGTGAATGTATTACCAACTCAAAAATAAAATTATGAATAACAAATAGTTATGCAAAAAATGGAAGCCACCTGTAGTACTAACCCACTCTAATAATATCATAATTCTTATCTAAAATGGCCAAAATTAGGGCGCCTGGGTGGCTCAGTTGGTTAAGCGACTGCCTTCGGCTCAGGTCATGATCCTGGAGTCCCGGGATCGAGTCCCGCATCGGGCTCCCTGCTCGGCAGGGAGTCTGCTTCTCCCTCTGACCCTCCCGACCCTCCCCCCTCTCATGTGCTCTCTCTCTCAGTCTCTCCCTCTCAAATAAATAAATAAAATCTTTAAAAAAAATAAAATAAATAAAATGGCCAAAATTAGATTTAACAATGAATAGAGCAGCTTCAAAGGAGGATTTTATTCTGAGGAATGAAAACCATAGGGTATTCCAAGTTTTAATTAAAAAATGAAAATATTTTGATAACTATGTTTTTGAACAGTTTCCAAATCTATAATAATTTTTGATAGTGAGACTATTTCTATTCCTGAGTAGTAATTAGAATAAAGCACCCTTAGAGAAGGTTGTCAAAACAAAATAGGCTGTATATTCAAATTTATCAATCAGCCAATTCCCCCTGAGTGAACCCACTTGGAGCTGAGTTGCTTCCTGCTGTGGTTCAAATATAGGAGGACAGATATGGGTGAGAAGCGAGGCTGACCATCCACTCTATACTCACAGTGGAACATATCCATTGTTCCTATGTCCGTTGTTCTCTCTGGAGAAAGCCCTCTCCATAGTGCTTTCCCAGAGTCTTCTAGATAATGAAACAAGTAATATTTCATAAGCCTTAGCATTGACAAAGATTTTCCACATCCACAGCTCTCTCTGGGTGAAATTAATCATCTCATTTTAAAATAAAAAGTAAGGACTCAGGAAGTTAAATGTGCTACCATGGTGAATAGTTAGGAAATAGTAGTGCTGGAAATGAACTCATTTCTTCCAACTCTAAATCCCATTACTTTCTACCATGAGCACCTAGAGCAACTGCAAAGACTCAAACTCAGCTCACACATTCATGGAGAAACACCTTCCATTTACAGTATTTGTTATGTTCCCTCTCTCCTTGTGAGAAAAAGAAATCAGGCTGGTTCTGCATCTTTGACCTCTTAGGTATATATCTCTAGGTTTGGTCTTTAACTCTTTTTTCACAGTATATTTTAGCAAATGAAAGTAACTCTATGGCCTTGGCAAGACACTTAAACTCTCAGGGTCATTCCCTTACATTTGAAACAAGGGGGTCAGACTAGCACATCTTTAAGATCCCTTCTGTCTCCAAAATGTTACAAATGCTGATATTTACTGAACACTTAGTATGGACCAGACACTGTTTTAATCCCTTTCTGTGCCTCACTGCATTCAATTCTCTTAACAACGCTCTGAGATAGCTACTCTTACCATCTGCTTTTGCAGATTAATAATCAGAAGTTGAGAGAAATTAAGTATGCCTCAGGTTACACAGGTAACAGGTGGTGTGTCTGATTCCAAAGCCCAGTCCCTTAACACTATGCCGTGCAGCCTCCCACTCGGCTACCCTCCCTCCTATTTCTTATTTCCCAATAACTGTGCTACTTTTCCAGTTACTGAGGCTTTCATCTTCATTAGCATCTTTACCAGTAGATTCCTAGTAGGGAAAGCACTGGGCTTGGACCGAGGACCAAGACAGGAAGTTGAAGACTTGGTCCCATCTTCAGGGAGTTCTCTCAACTGTCAACAGTTGCTGCTTCCTCTCTTCATTTGAAATACAATTCATCCCCTAAGGATTATTTTAGGTCTCTCCTACATTCACTGTTCTTCCAGCTTAGTAGTATAACTGAGGGTTAGAGGAGGGGGTCGTGAGAAGAACAGTTGCTGTCACTGAATAGCTTCTTCAGAAGCAGCACATTTTCAACAACTTTTAAAGATAGTAAGTTGTCACAATAGTTGTATAAGAACATGATGAAACGATGTCAGAGGAAGAGTGTGAAAGTCAGGCTGTTTGGCTCGTGGGGAAGGTAGTCAGTGCAGGGAAGGAGGTACAATATTGGTGCTTTTTGGAGTCTGGCCCCCCTCCAAAGGCTCTGCCCAGGCCCCTGGTGTAAGAACCTGGCTTCTCTGCTCCCACACACACTGATCTCTACAGCCTTTTAATTTCTGTGGCTTCCAAACCATACAAATGGCATTGTGTTAAACTGTGGGTTTTGACCATTTTATGCCTTTTTTTCTCAGTATGCAATTATAAATTCTTGGAGTGCAAGGACCATCTTAAATTATGCTTATATAATGTTTAGTGTTGTGCTGGGCATTAATAGTAGCTTAGTAAATATATTTTCACTTTAATTTCTTTTTTTTAATATTTTATTTATTTATTTGTCAGAGAGACAGAGAGAGAGAGAGAGAGAGAACACAAGCAGGGGGAGTGGCAGGCAGAGGGATAAGCAGGCTCCCCGCTGAGCAAGGAGCCCAATGTAGGGCTCCATCCCAGGACCCTGGGATCATGACCTGAGCCGAAGGTGGATGCTTAACAGACTGAGCCACCCAAGTGTCCCTAATTTCTAAAAAAAAATACAAAGGAGATGCAGAACATGCTTGGTACTCATTTTTAGCAATTATTTTACCCCAGACTTTTAATGAAAACCCAAGGAAGTAACCCATTTTCGTAATGCCTAGCCTGTATACATAATGGTGATCTGATAATATTTTGTTTATTCCACATAATTGGTCATCTTTTCTAGGATATTGTGTATAGTAAAGAGCTGCCATCTGGATAAATACTGATATGCTTGTCCATATATGAGATATTCACTTATTGCTAACAAGGTTCTTAAGAATAGTCACATTTTTAATAATTGTAAAGCCAGAGACATGCCCCCATTATTTTTAACTCTGGCCATAGAGGTGAGGACAACGCCTTTCTAGACAATAATTTGTGGGGAAAAAATAGGGACTGAAAGCACATGTTTATGGATTAAACAGGTGCCTATTTGCTAGTTGGTCTATTCATGACTAATTGGTCAATTTTGCCATTGCTGAGTCATCAAATCAGTTATGAGAATAATTTCAGCAACTTAATACACATCCAGGCATCCCCCCCACTTATCTTTTGTGTTTTATGGTTTTGATATTATAACAAGCCAGATCTGCTTCAAGCATCCTGCTCATCAGTGAAGTTGCATGAAGATCTTTCTATTCCCTTGATTAAGGCTGACTGTGATACCAATTCTAAAGTCCCATATGGTTGTATCTCTTCTTTTCAAGCCATTAATAACCACTAACACTGCACACTTTCTTTCTACTCTTATACTTCAGCAGTGTAGTTGAAATAACTAGGGCTCTTCAGAGGAACAGTTTCCAGTAGTAATGGGAGCCTGAGCTGGCATTTGTCTCTTTCAGCACACTGGGGGCTTCTGAGGCACTGAGGAAGGAGTGAGAACACGGTTCTCACTAGGTGCCACTAGGTGGCACCACTCTTACCTTTAAATACAGATGGGAGCGTTTGTGGCTCCTTACTCTAAATGTTAGAGAAGGCAGTAGCTACACAAACCAGCAGCCCAGTAAACTTGGAATACTTTCTCTTCCCCCTCTGATTTTATATATGTCACTTCATTTCCTCTTTATGATACCTTATGAAATAAATATTTGTAGCCCTATTTTCCATATAAGGAAACGGAGGCCAATGGAAGCTAAGCAACTGGCCAAAGGTCAAACAGCTGGCTTTAAAGCCAGAGTGGGAACAATTTTTTCCTGACATGTAAGTTACAGTTTTTTCCTTTATACAAAGGACATATCCATCCCAGAGTTTCAATCATTGCACATCTCCAATCTTTAAATTAGGAGAATCCTTAATTCAGAGTGTGAAGTATTTCACTTCCTTCTCCTCTGACAAGAAGGGGTAGATTTTGATAAAAGAACTGGAAGACAAAGCGACAATACTGATGTTCCTCAGCAGCACAAAATTATTTGTAATTGAGATGCTTTCTGGTGAATGTAGTAAATGGATGATAGAGAATTATAAGCCAGATAAAGATGACCCAGGGTGGAAGCAAGACTGGCAAAGGCCCAAGGTGGTCACTGTTATTGACTGATATTGACAAAATAAGCTTTCAGTAGAGAAGGTTGGTTTCTATAGGCATCTCAATCAGAGGCAACAGGAAATAAGTTATTTAATGTATAACCAATGATAACCATGT
This sequence comes from Leptonychotes weddellii, assembly GCF_054177405.1. Classification (NCBI taxonomy): domain Eukaryota; kingdom Metazoa; phylum Chordata; class Mammalia; order Carnivora; family Phocidae; genus Leptonychotes; species Leptonychotes weddellii. Next base: position 66,368,213 of record NC_138372.1, on the reverse strand, counting down.
TCTGGTGATGGCAAAGCTGTTAGAAAAGTTATTCTCTGAGGAAAGTTATTTTGTTGAGTTGCTACAGGGATCCAGAAATGGTGCTGGAAGCCTGAACCTGGTGTAGGCCTTAGAAAAGGGAATGTTAAGAAAGAACTTCATCAGTGTCCACCCACACAAGGATAAGGAAGCCCACATAATGAAACTGGGTCTAGTCTCCCTAACAAAAGTGATGGCCACAAGTGGGGGTGGAAAATGCACCAAGTTTTGCATGACTTACGGGAATTATTCCCCTAACCCTGACTTGTAAATCTTTGAATTCACTATCCACTATCTAATCTTCAGAAAACTAAATACCTCCAGTATTTGGAAGCCCATGCTCTGTAATGCAGAACCCTTCTGTAGACTAAACTACTCTTGTATATGGTATTTATGTTTCCAATCAAGATTTCTAGATGATCGGTGTCAGTTCGTTTACCAGGGCCTTCTCAATTCTGGGGAGCTGATGAGCTCCCATTCCTACCTCTAGCATATAAGGCCCCATCAACAACTCAAAGCTTTTCATAACAATCCTCTGCAGCTTTGTCAGCTTGAAGCCCCCAAAGCTATTTTTACCCAGCTAACCCCTGACATAGTTATTGGAAATGCCACCTTGTAGAAATACAGGTAGTGAAGCAAGAAACCTACCGTGGCCTTGATCATAGTCTTCTCCAGGTGCTGTCCAAGATAAAGTCACCTCCTCTTCCACTTCGACAGCGTGCAGGTCAGTAATTTTGCATGGTGGAAACACGTCAGGATGGGGGCCAGCTGGAACTCCTAGCACGGAAAAGGAGCCTCCTGAACTTACTCGGCTAAAGCCCCACTTTGGCTCCTCCTCACTCCTGCCCGCGGATTTTCTTGGGGCATTCATCTGAATGTTGCCTGTGACCAAGAAAAGAACGGCCAAAACCACAAATGACAATCTCCTGAGTAGCTTGTTTTTGAGAGATTCTGAGGAGACATTTTAAAACCTTTTTTTCTTTACTACATCCTTAGAATAACTGAGTTTGTTTATTCCACCATTCATTCATTCGTTTGTTCATTCATTCATTCATTCATCCATCCTTTCACTAAATAAATATTTTGAAGGCAGTAATCACAGACAAAAGAGTATTCCTCTTGGGATTTATAGTCATACCAATAAAACTATAAGTCATGATAAACATAAGAAGGAAAAAGAGCAGGGTGATGTGAAGAAAAATAACACAGATACATAATTTGTAGTGGTATCAAGGAAGTAATATTTAAAGGCATCCTAAAGGGTGAGTAGGAGTCAGCCAGGCAGAGTGGAGGTAATAATATCTCAGGCAGAGGGAACAGGTTGTATAAACTCTGAGTTCCTAAAGAGCCCTGCAAATTAGAAAAATTTAATTAAAGCAAGGACGAGAATAGTTGGAGATAAGACCAGAGAGAGAAGCTCCTAAAGAGCCTTGCAGGCCACTCTAATGATTTTAGAGTTTAATCTTATGAGCTGTGGGGAAGCAGAGCAGTGACATGATCACATTTACTTTCTAACAGGTCACTGTGGCTGCTCTCGTTAAAGAATGGGTTCTAGCACAGCAAGCAGTGGGCCATTAAGACAGCCACTGCAACAGTCCAGACAGGGGGACATGGCAGGGTGGGCTGGGTGACAACAGTGGGGAGGAGGGCAGAAGTAGGCAGTTTGAGATGTGGTTTGGAGATAAAATCAGTAAAAGCTGGTGATAGGTTTGAGTATGGAATGGTGAAGGAAAGTTGGTAGAAAAAAAAAAGAAAAGAAAAAGAAACAGCTCCCAGGTTTCTAAAATGAGCAACTTGGGAAGAGAAGCAGGCTAAAGGGAAAAAGACTGAAAATGTAAGTTATAAGGTTTGTGATTCCTTTATAACATTTAATTGAAGATGACAAGGAGCCAGTTAGACATAAAAACCAAAAGAGAGGTTTTTATCTAGATTTAATATTTTTGAACTTATGAATTGGGAAGTTATAGGCATATAGATATTATTAAAGCCATATGGGTTAATGAGGTTACCTAATAACAATTTCAACTGTAATGATAAATAGCATTTATTGAGTGCCTGGCTCACTACTTGCCAGGTACTTATTTAAGTATCTTACATGTATCAGCTACTTAATTTTCCTAGCAAAGCTATAAGGAAGGTACAGTTATTACCCCCCCTTTTTCAAGATGATGCAACTGAAGCAAACAGAAACTAAGTAACTTGCCCAAAGTCGTACAGCTAGCAGTACATGGAGGAGCAAGGTTCCGAACCCAGGTAGAGTGGCTCCAGATGGTAGGGTAAGAAGGTTAGGCCTGAGCTCTGAGAATTGCCAACACTTAGAGGCTTGATAGAAAAGGAGGAGCTGGAAAAGGAGCCTGACCAAAAAAAAAAAAAAAAATTCCAGAACATAAGAAGTAACTGTAGAAGCCAGGAGATGACAAAGGCAAAATCAATCAGCTGTTTCAGACACTGCTAAGGACTGACATATATTCTTTGGATTTAATAGCAGAGTGGTCACTGGTGACTAGACCCAGAGCCATTCCAGTTTTGGGGAGTTTGGGTGGAAGTCAGATTGTGGCGAACAGAGTCATAAATTGGAGGTGTCAAAGTGCAGGCAGCAGGTTTAGACTAATGTCAAGGAAGTCGATGACAGGGAGGTGGACAGTATCTGAAGGGAGACCAACAATAGAATTTTTTTTAAATATGGGATGATAAATCATGCTTGAATGCTGCTCAGAGGTGTCGGTAGAGTGGGACCATGCAAGGGTGAGATCTCAAGTCCTCTGGATGGGATCCAGAGCAGATCCCGTAGAGACACTGGCCTTTGGAGAGGAGAAGGATGCAGACACTGCTGTGTCTGGGGATTTGGTGGCATGAAAATAGAGCAGCTCCCATTATTTAATGAAGTGTGTGCTCAAGGTGGTCTTCTAAAAGTGAGCTGATAAAGTGAATGTTATGTGTAGTAGACATACCTAGGAAAACCTAGCTTTTTCTTTCTATGCTGCTAAGAGCCTCTACAAAATACACAGATGAAAGGACAGTTGAATATTACTTTTCTAATCTCACTGTATACCAGATGCTGATAATGTGTATCCTTTAAACTCAGGATTTTAGAAAGATACTAGACAAGACAGTAACCTTTGAGTTCCTCAGTAGGAATCAAGTCTTATTCTACCTGCTATCTATCCCAAGTTCCTAGGACTAAGCCCGTCACCTAGTAAGCCTTCAAAAATGTTTGAGGTCTACATGAAAGAAGGAATATTTATTTATAACTATTATAGCTAGATGCGAAATCATATCTATGCAATAAAATCATGTTACCTTGCAATTTGATTTACACTGGTTTTGAAGTAACCCAAAGTAAATACATAGGAGAGTAAATTATGTTTTAGGAAAAACTAAAATTATCAGGAGATGCAAATTCAGTGGAACATCTTGATTATTTTCTACTTAAAAGTACATAAAGACCAAAAATATAGAATCATGTTATGAAATAGTTATGATTAATTATAGCGGCTAAAATTCATGAAAAGTATTCATAAAGATTCTGCAGTTTGGGAAATAATGTTTAGAAATTTTTTTGAGATTGTTTAAAATGATTATAGCATATTTTTGTTTGTCTGTAACACTTTAACCACTGCTTCCCTTTGGGAACTATAATAATGGTGTTAAGAAAAGACGTATATCTTCTATTTATTTGGTGCTTTTCTCTTGAAGGAAGACAGGACATCTTCAGGAATCACTCAGTTGTCTGTAACATCCAAACTCATATTTATTCAGGAACTCATTTTTTGTGTGGATTGTTTGGGCTGTTTGCTTCCTTCTTTCAACCGTTAACTACTTTTGCCTCTTTTTCTTGCCTAAACCTCTATAGAGGAAATACAGGAGCTATAAATGAGAAAAAAATCAACAAATCTCTTTAACTGTTAGTAATTCTGATGAAACAGCCACAAGAAAGAGTTCAAAATAATGACTAAAATGAACAAATATCTATGGAATATCTGTGGGAATTATCTATTGCCTTCTTGATTGACTACCTTGAACCACTGAGGATTGAAGAGATAGCACAAATTATACATTGACTTAAGCATAAAGGGTTTTGAAATTCCATCTCTCTCTTACTCTTCTCTCTCTCTTACACACACACAGACCAGCGATATATACGTTAAATGAAGTTACATAACAGTGCTCATGATTCTTACCGTTTGCTATGTAACCTGGTACATACATAGCACGGCTCCCTGGAATAGAGTAGGCTAGGCCGCTTATGCTGGGGGAGTGACTGACATGCACTTTCAAGCTATATCTGCCATTTACAGCAAAGGAGAAAAAATACCTCGAGTAAATTCCATCATTTTTTATAATATCAGCACCTGCATATATAAAAAGAAAGCTCAATGTCACCACTTGTCATCACAGTTGATTACTAATATTTAATTAAATCATTAAATAATAAGCTTTATTCCCTTCCTTCTTCCCATTTTAGCAAATCCAAATGGATTTGGATTGGAATTGATGTCTAAATTTATAGACATTTAGATATAGATGTCTAAATTTTTAGACATATTTATGACCATGATGGTCATAGCTACTTTTAATATTAAAATCCAATGGCTCCTTAACTTCTCCCTGTGATTCCTTAACCTCCGAAAAATTATTTTCTGAAGGTGAATGAGTTGTGCTTCAGTGCTCATAAAGCGTATAATAACCACCTTTAGAGCTCTCCTTCTTATCACTGAAAATAATACTAATTTTTCATGGAAATCAAGCATATTCTTTTTGTTTATGGTTACAGACTCTTTTGAGATAAAAGCTGTTCTGTTCCAGGAAATAAACATAGATGCACATATACACATTTCATACAATTTCAAGGGATTTATAAACATCCTGCAGCCCTGATGAAAAAAAAATCTGGTAGTTGATAAAGTAGTGTGAAATTATTTAATTTCCTCATTAGAAGGTAACATGGAACTGTTGTTCTAGATTCTGAGGGGTTTGCTGAATGGGGTTTGACAGGCTTTGGTTCCATCCACTGTGCTTTGCTTCAGGAGGCATTTGGAAAGCTTGGCCAGAGCTAGACTTCTTTCCTTGAAGAGCAGTTCAATTCCAAACCAAGTCCAACTGAATGGTGGGGAGGCCCAGACTCCAGGGTAGCAGTGGGAGGTATAGCTTAGCCCAAGTGCAGAACACTTTCACTCTTCAAGTGCAGGTGGCCACCCTGGGCAAATGGCTTGTCCTTTCCTCGAGTTAGTTCACACCACATACTCAGCCTTGGACCTTAGCACTGTATCACCACTAAAGTGCTCTCAAATCCCTACTGCAGAGGCAGGACTGCTCCTTAATATGAGAAAAGTAGGAGTATATTGAATTAAAATAAAAAGTGCTGAGCAACTTATTATGATAGTAGGTCTAGAAATTTTTTATCTATTGGAAAGAAATAAAATGTTGGTATTTATAGGTTTACTGATTAATCAGGTCTATCTATTTGTTAAGAAGTGATAAAGGAAAAACTCTCTGTGCCACAGTTACTACCCCCACCTCTTTTAATCCCTGAGTTAGAAAGAAATGGGAAAGAACACTAGCTTGGGGGTCGTGGGACTTGGTTTTAAGGTCTGGATCCACCACTCAGTAGCTGTGAAACAATCTCTCTGAGCCTCAGTTTTCTCATCTATAAAATGGGGAAAACTTATCTCACAGGGCTGTTGTGTTGATTATCTCAGAATGTTCATGAGAAAGCACATTTTAAATTATAAAGGACTTCATAAGTGTACATTTTATTATTGTTCATGAATTTGGCAGCAGATAAATACTGCTTCCATTATAAGAATAAGTGTTAGCCATTTACATGTGTGTTAAGTATTGGGGAAAAAAACAAGCCCTAAATTTACACTTTGACGCTTAAGCAATACTTTCCATTGTTTCTTTCATTAGAGTATAATTTTTTTTTTGAGAGAAAGAGAGAGAGAATGTGAGCAGGGGGAGGGGCAGAGGGAGAGAGAGAATCTTAAGCAGGCTCCATGCCCAGTGCAGAGCCCAACGCTGGGCTCAATCTCATGACCCTGAGATCACGACCTGAGCCACAATCAAGAGTCTGACGCTTAACCAACTGAGCCACCAGGTGCCCCTAGAGTATAAATTTAGACATCAAATAAATAAAATGGTTCCAGGGAATAAATATAAAAGCTGTTGAGCTGACTCAGGTGATATCTCCTAAGAGAACAGGATCTATTCTCCAGGCCAGCCCACAGGCTGAAGCAAAGGGGAAGCATTCTGGAAAGTGCATTTTTGGACTATATACAGAAACTAAAAGGTGTAGCCATGGATAAGCAATCAGAGCATGAGACGTTCATTTGGATCCATTCCAACAGACAAAATGAGAGGACTTCTCTCGTGTCCCTCTGAGGTAGATTTGGACTAAAATCCTTTGAATGAACTTTTGTTTCATAAATGTCATACAAGATTGCCATGGCAAGAGGCTAACGGGTTGCCAAACCTAAGACTCTTGAAAAATGATTATCTTGGAAACACCTGATTGCAGGAGTATGGTTTTATTAGTAGATCAAACACTTGTGGCTGCCCACATAGATTTTGAGGCCTATTGTCCTTCTGAGAATGTAGTTTAGGGAAAGAACAGAACAGAAAAGATAAAACAACAAAGGAGTTTGTTTTTAAGACAAAAAGTTAGTCAGAAAGAGTCTAGGAGCTGCTATTTCCTGGCCTGATGCTGTGCTGTCTGTGAGGTATGATGTAGAATGTGTAGAATGAGCGCTTGAAGTAGGGTTTTGTTTTCTTTTACTTTGTTTTCCCCGTGGTGGAAAAATCTCTGTCATGATTCCACTAGGCTTGCTGGCCTGGTCATCTTGTGAGCAAATCATACATGTAAATGCACTGGCTCTTCCCTCTTATCAACCCTACTACTTGGCTAAAGAATAGTCTGGGGTTATCTCCCAGTTCACAAGTTCAGTTTCTAATTCTCTCTTCACTATTGGGCCTGAGGAGACCAGCGCTGCATCTTACTTCTTGGGTTTTCATTTGCTATTTTAATTGTCCAATCTTATTATTTCAGTGAATAATACAGCTGGTGAATCTTAGAGGAATATGGGCATGTCACAAGGACATAAAAGCCTGTTCTGTGTGACCTCAGTGAGTTGCTAGTGTCACTGACCAAATAAAGACCTAGGTGTCAAGCTACTTCCTCCCACCCTTTTGTTCACCCCACAGCCACACTGAGGAACCTCAAGGAGACTCTTCGCAAGTTCACATTCTCTTTCCTTGTGCAGATGTGACCTGTAGCTACTCAGTATGTCAGTGACTCTCTTGAGGACTTGGGAATCTCAAAAGATTTGATGAGAAAAATAATTGAATTGAAGGACTTTTACAGGTAAGCTTAAGACTGATACTGCAGCATCATAACACAACAACAGCTCTCGAGAGCATGAAAAATGACATGACATTCCTTGTTACCTGCTCCATTGTCAAAAAGGTCCAGTGCAACAGGATCGGCAGCCTCTGGCTCAATTGTAGCAGTAACAGTGGCATTAAGAATGGGATAAATCCCTTTTCTCACATTTGCATAAATCATCACAGGCTGGGGAAAACGGGTGCTATCTCTTTCCACAAAGGCTTCCACAGTAGCAGGGGGCATGGCTGAGCTGGAGGCACGAGAGGTCACTGTCACTTTCAAGGCTTGAAGAGAATGGTGGGTATTGTTCAGTGTGTAGGTCCAGAGCCCAGGCTGCAAAACAAAGCCTTTTTGTTTTGTCAAATGTGAAGAAAAAAAATCAACCCTTAATTTTAAAGCATAAGTCTGAGCTCCTAGGGGCTTTAATCCTTGTTTTGTTGATGCTGCATTTTCTGAAGTAACTACAGAAGAATGTCAGGGAAAGTAATATTGGTTTAACAATTCATTATTTACATGGCTTTCACAGCACAACCCACTTTTATTGTTAGGTAACTTCTTAGGGAATTATACCATGAACTTATTTGTGGGGAGGACATATTTTAATTCACATTTTTGGAAGATAATGATAAGTGTCCAGCTTCAAAGTATTTTGCAAATATTAACTTGAGCCCCTTCACCTAAAAGACATTTCAATGTTTTTATTCCTTTTCTACAGTTGAGAAAATTATAGCAAATTAAGTGGACAATTATGATTTATGTGAATAACTGGATTAAAAAGAAGTAGTATCCTTCCTTCCCTTCATGTCCCTCAACCCCCACCCTGAATATCCAGAAATCGCAAACCACTTAACCCACATACACTATTAGAGACCAAGAAAAGGAACACTGTTTTTTAATAAGTCAGGATTCTACAATGCCTGTGTTGAGTAATTTGTAGAAATATTGCTAAATGCCATTCTCTTTTGCCTGTCTAGGCTGCCTGGGGGAAACCTGCAAAAGAATGTCAGAAAGAAAAAAAGCTTAAACTATAAATAACAGAAATTTTCTTTGGATAAGATTATATATAAATATCCCTTTCTTCCCCATTCTTGCTGTTGCTTCTTTTTTTTTTTGAGAGAGAGAGCATACACAAGCTGGGGGAGGGGCAGAAGGGGACAGAGAGAGAATCTCAAGTAGGCTCCATGCCCAGCACAGAGCCCAACTCGGGGCTCAGTCTCACAACTGCGAGATCATGACCTGAACCTAAACCAAGAGTTGGTGGCTTAACTGAGTGAGCCACCGAGGCACTCCACTGTTGCTTCTTATTAAACCCTAGAAGTAACAGGAGGAACACAGTACAGCTCGAGGGGAAAGAGAAAGCAGCAAGGGGTTAAGTTGTGACTCAACGTGGAAAATTAAGATGCCACCACACCCTAGTCAGCCTTCTTCATTGGGATTCATGAGCTTGGCCATTTTCCTGTGAAGTCATAATTCAAGTATCAAGATCATCTATTTATTCTCTTTTTTTTTGGAATCATAACATTAGTAACAAACAGTACAAATCGCCATATCAAAACCTTCTCTTTGGGTGTAATGTGTGTTTTGCTGTAGGACACCTCGTGCAGACTAACAGGTCAGGCAAAGGCAGCAAAAAGTAGGTAAAATGTTCTTGGTTCTTGTGCAAAGAACATGATGTGAAAAGAACGTGATGAATTGAGAGAAAAGTAAGGAGGAGCAGAGCAGAGAATGTTTGGGAAGAGGGTTAAGAAATAAGCTTGGGCAAAAGTTAGAACATAAACTGCCTGATATGTAACATAACCACATAGATTTTATCCTGAGACCACCAATTAGTTTTGAATAGGAGATAGGCTTGATCAGATTCATGCTTCAGAAGAATCACTGGGGTAGAGGTGAAACAGAGGCAGGGAAATCCTAGGAGAGGCTGCAACAGGGATCTGGGAGTGGGGAGGGCCGAAGGTGCTGGGGAAGGACTGCACTCAGGCAGTGCATGGGTGGACCTCATCAATTCACCACCCTGCTGAGAACCACTAGCAATTTCCTTTCCCTTTAGGATTCAAGCTCTTCTTGCCTTTACGGGCATACAGAGCCCTTGCTGACATGGTTCCTCTTTGTGTCTAACCTCATCACTTCCTCTCTTTCCTTCCCCTAAATCTCCACCTTATATACAGCTGTGTAGTTCATCCATGTTGACCTACTTGTAGTTCTATGAAGAACTATATTCTGTTTTTTTCTGAGCGTTTCTATGTGCTATTTCCTCTGCCCAGAATGTCATTGACACCTCTGGTCTCTTTATCCTCCATATTTCCATTTTGATGTTTTTACTTCCAGGAAGCAGTCACCTTCCCTGGAAGCCTGTGCATCATTCCTGTATGCTCTGAGTCACCTGTTCTTATTCCTACCATGGTATTTTATTGTAAAGCACCCAGAACAAGACCCAGCACATAGAAGATACTCAAAACCATATGTATTGCATATATTCATATTATAAATTCTAGGTAGAGTTTTTTTTTTTTTTACTAAGCATATAGATAACTATGTGTGAATTTTGTAAAGAAGGAAGTAAGCAAAAATAAATTATTTGTACTGCATACATACTAATTTCCACTGTTGAAGAGAGAAGACTTTGGTATCCATTATTTAAAGTTTTGAACATAACTTAGTTGTTTCTCTTACATTTTTAACATTCACAAAATGCCTTCGTATGAATTTAAAGTAAAATTTTGATCAGAATAGGATTTCTTTATACAGTGCATTTAATTATGTGATTCGATTGAAAGTTATGTACTTGACTTGTAAATGTTGTCATTATGAACAAGCTCACAACACCTACCTTAGCAGTTCCTGGAACACAGAGGCGAGCAGTCTGCAAAGCTGGATTGGTGGTAAAATTATTTGCATAGTATTTTCTTCCATTAGGATCAAATAATGCAATCTCAGGGGGACCACTGGTCTGCCATGTGACTAGAAAGGTAGTGTCATTGCCCACACTGTTATCCAGGGTCACAGTGTTTTTCAGTTGATGGTGAGGTTTAACATTTTCACCTGCACTTTCAAGCTATTCAAGAAAATACACATATATGTGAAAGTTTCTAGTGTAGGCATAAACATTCCATCTTTTTCTTTACTTCTGGACAAACAAAAATAAATGGGCAAAAATAAAAATAATTTAGTTCTGACATGTACTATATTTAGATAAATAACTTTTCATACAAATACCTCACCAAAGCAAAATATTGTATATTATAGGAGTACAGAAGATATAAAATAGTCTATTATGGTTAATACAAGTGTCATTCATTATTTTTTACAGAGAGATTTTAGCTGTTCTCATACTAATTCTCATCCAAATCAATAGTAGCCTCGAATCAGCAATTATAATAACAAGCTTTTAAAAAAATTTTGTTTGTGAATGTGCTTAAGCGGTTTAATTTATATGTTATCTCTCGAGATACTTTTATGGGCATGGAGCCTAGTGCGAGACTTGAACTTACGACCCTGAGATCAAGACCTGAGCTGAGATCAAGAGTCAACTCTTAAATGACTGAGCCACCCAGGCACCCCTACTTTTATGTATTTTAATAAGAAATAGAACATTGAGTTTCAGGGGGTTTGGGTACATTAAAATAATTATTTAGCCATTCACAATAAGCCACGTGCACGTGTGTGTGTGTGTGTGTGCATACAATACATACAGAGTGCAAACAGATGACGGCACTGTGCTAAATGCTTTACATATATTATCTCACTTAATCCTTATGAAAACCCTCTGAAGTGAGTACTGTTGTTATCCACATTCACAGTTGAGAAGACTGCGGCTTAGAGAAATCATTTGTCTAGTTGTCACATGGCAAGGAGCTGAAACTGGGATAGAGCCCACGCAGGCTGACATCAGAGCCCCTACATTTAATCACTATGTAGTCACTACAGACACAACTCAATAAATAACTTCAAAAATTTTATTTATTAAATAAACACACTGTGTAACGCTCTATAATATTGCTCAAACTTGGGAAGCATATAAAATTTTTGGTAGATGACAGCAAAAACACTGTGGATTATTTGTTCAAGTCCATTTTACAAGTGTTTGTGGTCTGCTGACTACTGGGGCACATTCTGTGCTGGGCCTGCACTGTTGAAGGGGATTTAGATGTAGTTTCTGCCCACAGTCTAGCGGGGCTAATGACATACAACTGGGGAGAGGTGGCCAAGTTTGGGAACATGAGGCTAATTTGAGTCATATGAATAATATTTTGTTAAATTTTTAAAAAAACTTTTTTGAACTTTTGTTTTTATTTCACATTATTAAGGAAGAAATCACATGGTAGATAATTTGGAAGAGCCCAGTGTAATCTAATTTATAATATATGTTCTCATTTATGGTTCACCTTTTTTCACTTCTAATGATGGAATTGTGGTATTGCCTTACTGTGTACATATAATACATATATATAATCTTCATGTTAAATATTTCCTAAGAATAATTTAACTGCCTTCATTGTTCATATCAAGTCATTAACTTGGCAGGTTCACTTACCATCTGTAAGGAAACATCAGATAAAATTTTGTCCAAACCCTCAGTTATGTTCAAAATATCTTTAACGTACTTAGAAAAAATTTGGCCTTTTGAAAATGGCTTAATCAATTAGAGGAAGCCTTTGTGAGCAAAGTCAAGTAAATTGCAGTAGTCAACGAGATATTTAAAATTTTTTAGAATTTAATGAAATAGTTGATACTGTTAATATGAGGGAGGAGCTTCAAAGAAGTTTTTAAAGAAGCCAAAAAAGGATTATGACTGATGAAAAGTTATAGAACTAAAATAAAGACACGGTTTCTTACTTCTTGGCCTTACTTCCACCCCACCTCCACTCCCAGTTTGAGTTACTAGGAAGAAGCACACTCTGCTTCCAGACCTTAAAAGGCTGAGGTAGCAATTACAGGAAATTATTCCTAGGGTGGAGAAGAACAGACATCAGGTAAAAATGAAGTGAAGTGAAAGTGAAGACCAAGAAGCTCATTAAAAGGGGCGCCTGGGTGGCTCAGTCGTTAAGCGTCTGCCTTTGGCTCGGGTCATGATCCCAGGGTCCTGGGATTGAGCCCCGCATCAGGCTCCAGCCCCGCATCAGGCTCCAGCCCCGCATCAGGCTCCAGCCCCGCATCAGGCTCCAGGCCCGCATCGGGCTCCCTGCTCGGAGGGAAGCCTGCTTCTCCCTCTCCCACTTCCCCTGCTTGTGTTCCCTCTCTCGCTGTCTCTCTGTCAAATAAATAAATAAAATCTTAAAAAAAAAAAAAAAGAGAAGCTCATTAAAAGCCTTCTGTGCAAGAATTATTCCATATTCAAATAAGGTTAATGAGGCAGTTAGCACAATTCATCTCTTTTTCTTGCTTCCTTCTCCCTGCCCCGCAGCCCCATCTGTAAGTGTAATACCAATGAAATCCTGACCTGAATACGTTGTTGAAAAATGTCTCCGGTTCCAGAGGAAATTCTACTGAAAGCATCAATCATGCTGTTGGAGTTTGATTTATCTGGAACAAAGAACTTTAAACCTCCTGAAATACATGATTGGGATGTTAACGATTAAAATGTATAAAATAAAACAAAAAAATAACAAGTTAGGTCTTTTCCAACAACCTTTCTTATGAAAGAGGGCTAGTGTTGGGGAAGGAGTTGTGCTTGACTTGCTTTGTGTGGCATCCTACCAGCCACATGGTAAGCTCAGAGGTGAGTGGTTTTGTCTGTTTTGTTCACAGCTGTAATGTCAAGGTCTAAACGTCTATCTGGTACAGGATAAAAACTCAGTAAATATTTATTAAATAGTCTTGTAATTAAGGTAATTTGTAGAGAGCCTAGGGTAATTGCCATCTATCATTGGTATATATTTACATTTACATTTATATTCTGATAACATTGTTTTCAAAGATAATTCAATAAAATCTAACTTTCAGTTTTTAAGTCAGCAATACTCATTTTTATTGACTAAGGAATAGAAGGTAAAATTATTCCATGCCTCATTTGGAACAAAGAAAATATGTATCTTACAATATGGTATGTGTCCTTATGGAAATTAGTGCATTTAATCTTTTTTAAAAAATTTTTTATTGTTATGTTAATCACCATACATTACATCATTAGTTTTAGATGTAGTGTTCCATGATTCATTGTTTGTGCATAACACCCAGTGCTCCATGCAGAACGTGCCCTCTTTAATACGCATCACCAGGCTAACCCATCCTCCCACTCCCCTCCCCTAGAACCCTCAGTTGGTTTTTCAGAGTCCATTGTCTCTCATGGTTCGTCTCCCCCTCCGATTTCCCCCCCTTCATTCTTCCCCTCCTGCTATCTTCTTCTTTTTTTTTTTTTCTTGACATATATTGCATTATTTGTTTCAGAGGTACAGATCTGAGATTCAACAGTCTTAGTGCATTTAATCTTAAACATATTTTTAGCTCTGTGATTATACGTGTTCAGACTGGTTTAACAAAGAAATGATAAAATTATATTTTCAATGGATGTATATAATTGGCACCTTCTAAGGAAAAAGTTTAAAAGTCAGCAAAATTTGGGGCATTTGGGTGGCTCAGTTGGTTGAGTATCCAACTCTTGATTTTGGCTCAGGTCATGATCTCAGGGTTTTGAGATCGAGGCCAGCGTTGAGCTTTACTGGGCGTGGAGCCTGCTTGGGATTCTCTGTCTTCCTCTCCCTCTGCCCCTCCCCCACCCCTCTGTCCCCCCCCCTAAAAAAAAAAAAATCCACAAAATTTTGGCAGATTTTAACAATGATTTTTATGTTGTTTTCCTTAAGATAACTGTTTCTATTTTTTTTCATTTAAGCCACACATTCTATCAACATAATCTGAGCTTCATGGTTGTGCTTTGAATATTCAAGTTAAAGGAAATGCTCTAAAATACAAGGTTTTTGAAATATATTTACCTGTATGACGTGATAAGTCCTCCAGATTTTTGACCACAGATGAACCCAGGGCCATGGAATGAATGGTTGAACCACTGCTGAGCACAGTGAGTAAGCAGTTGCCAACATGCTCATCATTTCCACTAGTCACTAATATCATCACAGAGCCATAGGCTTTTCCGTTCAGTTTTTCAACCACCTGAACATAGAGTATCAGTCATTTGGAAGGAAATATAATTCAAATTGTCTCATTGAACAGAAGAATTCACTCATTCCAGATTCCCCACCCATGAGGCGTATGCGTCTTTGAGGTCCTCTGTGGCTCGCTGCTCTCTGTGCCCATCCCATTCTGTCCTCAACTCACTTCATCACAGGACTTGTCACCCTACGTGCCATTGCTGGTTTGCTTGTAGAGAGGGACTCTTCCTGTTTGAATCATCACAACATGACCCTGGTTTAGAATAGGGTCCATGATAGAGGTATGGGAGCACATTCTTATGTGTTATCACTGCCTCCCATCCAGTGGAATGACCAATAAGAGGACTTAGAGCAGTGGTTCTCAACCTTGACTACACAATAGAATTAGATAGGTCTAGAATGACTATATACAGCAGCCAGACATGCTGATTTTGACTGGAAAACCCAAGGGTAAAAATGGCTATAGTTGGGACAGTCCCAGAATGGATAGAGACAGTGTTAGAAATTGTCCAGATGATGCTGAAGTCCCCCAGCCTTGGCCATTGTATTTATTATTTACTCATTCCTTCAACAAGCGTTTATTGAGCAACTGTTATGTGACAGGTACTTTGCTAGGCATATGGTGTTTAATGGTAAATAAGATATGGTTCCTGATCTCAAAAATAATCCATCACTACTGTCTTATAGTTGAGGCTGTTATGACCACACTGTAACAGATAACAATCAGAATCTGTTATCAGAGCAGATAACCCCAAAACAGATAACTACAAAATGAAGGGAAGGAAAGTGATGGTGATTTGAGGCTTGTGGTGCTCTACTGTACCTCGAATCCCTTCTTAAGCCCTGAGCAAATGCTGGTTTCTGCTTCCGCTGACACAGTCATAGGCAGATGTGAAACCAACAGCTTTCGGTCATCATCACTGTTAATTTGGTGTAGTTGGGCTCTGATCTCCCCTTTGCTGTTGAAACTGATGATGCCCACAAAGGTATGAATTTCAACAATCTGCATCAAGTAAAATTCTGCTGCTTGTTGCAGTCGAAGGAGTCTGTC
This sequence comes from Leptonychotes weddellii, assembly GCF_054177405.1. NCBI lineage: Eukaryota > Metazoa > Chordata > Mammalia > Carnivora > Phocidae > Leptonychotes > Leptonychotes weddellii. The sequence continues at coordinate 66,352,657 of NC_138372.1, read as the reverse complement.
AGCCTATGTCCCAAAAAGGAAAAATAAAGAAAAGTAGTAACATTTGGTTGGTAGACAAAAGTATGACTAAGCAACTCAATCGGCAAATATTTCTGCAAATCATTTAGCAATGTCAGATTGTAATTTTTTGAGCTGTAAAGAGTGATGCAATGCTGGACTCTTGTTTGATTAATTGCAAAAAATAAATGCTTTTCAAGGAGGGGGGAGTGGTTTAGAACCCTGCCCCCAGCAAGCTGTTCATATTTACCACTCTCTAAGAACACATATTCCCACTATTTTGCCCCAACTCAGAATTCAAGATCTATGAAACCAGTTAAAACTAGATTTGTAAGTGCTTCTTTTAAAATCCAGTCTAGATAAGAGGAAACGCTGCAAAGAGACCTGATAGTAGAGAGAAGTAGAAGTTAGGGGTATGTATGCTGGCACTATCCTCTGTTACCATGGTCATCTTAGGTTGGAAACTTCATCTGTAAAGTGCAGATAATAATATTTTTCTTAATTATTCAAATAGAATTGCTGTGAGGATCAACTGAGATACATATGTGACAGTACTCTTATACTTTGAAGTGTTAACCAGTTCTAACATAATATTACTGACCAGGTTTGGGCAGGTGATGTTACTGATGTTTTGAAGGCTATGGGAGCAGCAAGCTGAGCTTCAGTGACCACCTGCTCAGGGATGACTGTAGTCTCTGTCTCCAACCTAGACATCTCCCTTAATATCTGGACCTACATTCCACATTGCTTAGGAAACATCACCAATTTAATGTCCCATGGGTATCTCAGACTTGACGCACTTTGAATTCATTGCCTCTCTTCCCAAATACTGTTTCTCTTACAATATTGGGAAGTAAGCTGGTAGAGTAGATGAAGCAAGGACTTTGAATCTGGCCTTCAGCTTTTGCTAATTATGTGACCATAGAGAAATTACTCATCTTTTTAGCTTCAGTTTTCTCATCTGCAAAACGGATAGTCAGCACCCAGTAAATAGCAGCTATCGCTAACCATGTCATCAAGTCATCATTCTTTTTTAAGATTAGTTAATTAATTTTAAAAAAAATTTTTAAATTCTTAATCATGATCTCCACTCCCAACTAGTTAAGCCAAAAGCCTGGAGCTGTCTTTCATTACCCCTCTGTTATCAGCCCCCATATCCTTGAACAGGTCCTATCAGCTCAGTGTCTTAAATTTCTCAAATTCATACCATACCATCTCTCCATCTTATCTGCCATTTCCTTAGACACACCCAATGTTATTTATAGCCACATCAATGGATGTATTTCTCCCCCCAAATTTTTTCTAATTTTTCTTGTCAGCCCCTGCACAAATTCATCCCTTCCCTGGCATTCCTCCCTTCTTCTCCTTCACCTATTCCAACCTAGCAAGTACCTCCTCATCCTTCAAGATTCAACTCCCAAGTTCATCCTCTCAATGAAGTCTTTCTCAGTCACTTTCTTCTATGGCACTAGATGCTGTCTCATCAGTGTTCCCACAGCAACTCACACCTCTGTGGAGCCTTGCCACATTGTATTATATTTATTCACATGTGCATGTTGTGTGTCCATCATTAGATTGTGAGCATTTTTTAAAGATTTATTTATTTGAGACAGAAAGAGTGTTGTGGGGAGAGGAGCAGAGGGAAAGAATCTCAAGCAGACTCCCTGATGAGCATGGAGCCTGTTGCGGGGCTCCATCTGATGACCCTGAGATCATGACCTGAGCCGAAATCAAGAGTCAGACGCTTAACTGACTGAGCCACCCAGGTGCCCCAGATTGTGAGCATTTTGAAGCAGAGACTATGTTCTGTCATCTCTGCATCCCCCCAAGCCAGCATAGTGCAGGCACCTAATGAATGAATGGCCATGACGGTTCAAGGACAATACTGGCAGGAAAAGGGACGGAAGTTTGTTTTGCTGTGAGTGTTACTTTAAGCTTATTTCTCTTCTACTTCCTTTAGGTCTTCTCTCAAGTAAAACTATCACTTTCACTCTATCTATTCTTCCTCAATAGAGGCAGCTAGCTAATATAAATTATCCTGAGAACATATTTAGAAGATCATGCCCTAGTCAGCTGCAGGTAGGTAAGATTACAAAATTATCCAGAAGCTGAATGTATTAGTGGTGCTCCTAGTATTTCAGAGACAAGCCAAAAAGGGCAAATTTTCCAGGACTACTGGTCCAGAGAATACAAGAGGACAAACTCTTCCTTAGGACAAGTACTATAATAAAATAATAACTACCACTTTATGAACCCTAAGCTTCATATTCATTTTCTCATTTATTGCCTCTCAACAACTTTATGAAGTAGATGGTGGTATGCTGGTAAATGTATTTTAAAAACTGGATTTCTGGCAAAAGAGAGAAGAGAGAGAGAGACCCTGATTTGTTGCAAAATTGACAATTTCTGTGGGGTAAATACTCCCACCATGGCTGATTTCAAGCTGTCACTTGTGACGTCACTGAAGGCAGAGCTGGGGAAGAGATGTGTAGTAGAAGACCATGCAGACACAACAGACCAGAAATAATCTTAAGAGCATAGATCAGAGATCAGCAGACATTTCCAGAAAAGGGCCAGAAATTTAAGTATTTTAGGCTTGGTGGGCCATACGTTCTCTGTTGCAACTTCTCAGCTCTGCTGTTTTAGCACTAAAGTGGCCATAGATAAGATGTAAATACATGAGTGTTGCTGTGTTCCAATACAACTTTATTGATAGACACTGAAATTTAAATTTCATATAATTTTCACATCATGAAATACTATTTTCTTGATTTTTTTCTAAGCCATTTAAAGAATAAATCCATTTTTAGCTTGTGGGCTATGCAAAAACAGGTGGTGGGCCAAATTTGGCCCATGAACTGTTGTTTACTGATTCTGGTCATAGATAATAGTAAAAAAATAGTAGGAAAATAATTAGGAAGTAATGAGTTTTAAGCATTTATTATGTTTGTTTTAATATATTTTATTTAATTCTAAGTCTACATAGTTTAATTTTTAATAATGGCCATATTTAACTACTGGCTTGCAAATTTCCTAAAAATTTAACAATTGACTCCAATGAGCTAGTATAAGCTGGTTCTGTCACAACACTAAAAGTAGGTATTATAATCCCTATTTTATAGTTGAGGAAACAGTTCAGGAAGGTTATTTTACTCTTGATTAAAGACAGTAAGTGAAGAAGCCAGGATTTAAAGCACATCTGCCTGGAGACACTAAGCCTTTGACCACTATCTGAGAGTTCTGAGGCTTCCAGGAGTGGGTTTCTGGAAGGCTGTGAACTTCCTGGATGACTGAGGTATGGTTTTCTATTCATGGTGACGTGGAAAATACACACACAATGGATATGCACACTCTTTGCAAACTTGCCGTTTCTTACCTCAGCAAGGGATGTGTACCAGTGAGCGAAATATGGCCAGACTAGAGATTTTCTTACACATCAGACTTTTGGAAAAGGCTCTTGGTTGGAAAAAAAGTTGCAATTAGTAGCAAAAAGTCAGGGTTAGGGATTATCTGTGGGTTTCATTTATCTGCCTTATCTCAATTTCTGGCCTACATTCTAAATTTGTTCCTCTTGTCCCCAAGAAAAGACGAAATGCATGATGATTCCAAACCTTTGACCTGTCCACCTCTGCCCTTAACCTCTGAAAATGAAAAGAATTAAAAACTAATAGAAAGAAAAGATAAATGGTTTACAGCCATTTTGTTTCAAAATATTACCTCTGCCATCTTACTGGACACATCCAGGACTAAACACACCACTTTGTCGCCAGCCTGAATAAGGGAGAACATGGGAGGAGGTGGAAACTCAGTCTCATTCATGGGACAGCTATGATTAAAGTCAGCAGAGTCTGCGATTACATCCCATGCACTTCTGAGGCTGCACATTTGGTTCTGTAGGTTTGGAGCTTCTTGGTTGTGGGTACGTGCATTACAGAATTCAACCACCTAGAAAAAGAACAAAGCCTATCAGAATAAAGGCACTCCTCCCATATTAGACATACTTCTTCTCAAGCAACTGAAGGTAAAAGGGCATGGTAAGCTGAAACATGAGATATCAGAAGTGCTGTATCAGTCCTTATTACTTCAAGAATGACACTGAGTTTACAAATACACCTTCACACCCTTTGCTTGCAACACTGGCACCCTTGTGGTACTTGCGATCAGTCTAAATTACAGTCTGTTTGCACTTGGATAACAGAGCAGACTGTGTATCTTAGTCTTAAGAAAACAAAACAATCTCCCACCTTTTTTAGTATGAAGTATGTTAAATAAACACTCTACAAGATGTGATCTCAGTCAGCCTATTCCTTGGAATTATATTTAATGACCCACCTTTACCTTTATTTATTGATCAGTCAACATAAATTGATCTAGTTCAAATATTGATCTCTGTAAGAATAGGATAAGGAAAAAAAAACCCTTAAACCTACTTCCTGATCTTTTTCCCCATTTGGAAATAGAGATATAATTCATTTAATAATACTAAACATATGTCACCCTTTTTTAAGGTATGGTTTGCATTGTGAAGTAATAAGTTACCACCTATTCCCAGTGGCTATATTCCGGTAGAGTAGATACTTCCTGCTAACAGAGCCATGGGAGCTTAGAGCTAGAAGAAACCTTTCCAGTCCCATCTCTAATTTCATAGAAGGGGAAGCTAAAGCTCCAGAAGGTTGATAATTGCTCAAGGACATGGTTTTCTCAGTAGCATGGGAAGACGAGAATAGAACCCATTTTTGTTGTTGTTTTTTGTTTGTTTTTAACTCTTTTCTCTCTTTCGTGACTATGGTTAGAGGACGGTGAAATTTTTTTGACTGGATATTAATGATTAGGTCTTTCAAAGATTCACACACAATGTGGATGAAATACATGGAATTAAGTTGGCTTCCAATATTAAAGCTATAAATTAAAAACATAATGGATCAGACAAGAAATGTGAAAAATCCCTTTAAAGTTACAGAATGACTTGTAGCCTTGACTAAACCAGACTGAAGAAAAAAAGTTACTTAAAGAAAAGAATGCGTCAATCTAAGGGACATTGGTCAGCCGTGGAAACAGAAAACTTCACAGAGGCACATGCCCATGTGCTCTCAGCACCGTGGAGGGGAGATGACACACAGACATGAGTTTCGGGTCTTTGTGAAAATGGATGGATAGATCAGGTCATGAAGGCTGATGCCAGTAAGCTTCTGTATCACCAGTCTCCCTCCTTTCTGATTCCATTCCCTCCAAGCAGGCTTCTGGTGAGAAGCACACACAATTTTCCTTCAGAGAAAAAACGAACTGGCTAAAGGATGCAAGTATTGGATCCCCATGACAGAGTACTATTTTTAAATAATAATGTAAAAAATGTTGTTCTAGATCCATACACTAGTCTCTTGCCAATGCAGAATACTGACAAGGTTAAGTTTCCGAACCTGCAACGCTAAGGGTTAGTTGATTTCTCTTGGTAACACCTGGTTTTTCTTTTTCAATTTATACTATGCAAAACAAGGGAAAGAGAATTAGGAAACACAATTAAAGTAAGAGTGGTTTGCTACTTTTTTTGTGTGGAGATGCTGGGGAATGGTTTGCTACTTCAAATGAGAGAAATATAATCATGTGTTATATCACTCTTAGTAACTCAAAAACACTTCTCCTCAATACCTCCAGATGAGCAGTTTATTTTGAAGTTTCCAGAGCTTCCTTGTTAAATCACCTTCCCTAGAAAGCAAATAATCACTTTTCTAAAGGAATTTTTTTTTTTTTTTTGGTGATCATCTTTGGGGCCTCAGTGTTTTTTGTTTTATCTGTGAAATAAAAACTAGATGAACTCTAAGGTCCCTAAGCTCTAAAACATAGTGAATCTTAATTATCTTTTTGTTTAAATACTTCAAACATATCAGTCCATCTTGGGAAGAGATGGCATGTTGTAGGAGTTTGTCATTCCAAGGCCATACTTACAGAAGATAAACTTTGCATGAACATTATTGATGCAGTTGCATTTTGGGTGCTATTGTATATAAACATACATCCTTCTTTGAAAAGTTTACTAATAATACAGTTTTCTTGAGGGCAAGGGCCTTTTTCACATACAAAAATGCCTGTGATGTCAGATGAACACCTAAAAACAGAAAGAGAAATTGGGTCTATTTCAGAAATACTTAGGTTTCTTCTTCATTGGCTCATATAATTATTTATTCTAAGGCTTATAGCTTGCTAGATACACATAAAACATCTTAAAAACTACTCTGTTAAGAAAGTTAATTAATTTAGAAATGCACTATACTTTATTTTAAAGCATTTGATCTGGATGAGGAATTCTCTCTTGCCAAGGGTTTTACCAACTAAACAGGGTCAAAGGAAAAGATACCAGGAAATCAACATGAACTTTTGGAGTCCCAAGGAGGAGCATTAGTGATAGTATCCTGAGTCACAGCTTCTTTGAGCTCATTGCCATTGGACATCAGAGCAGAAGAGAATGGAGATGTAATGATGATATTTAAACAGATTCTTTCCTAAATAAATAATCTCAAATACTACCAATGGGAGTGAAGAATAATACGACCTTTAGAAGAGAAATATCTTTAAAAAAAAAAAAAGAGAACTATCTTCCAATTGATGATCAATTGATAATTGGTCAATATCTACCAAAATTACAGCTGAGGGTACATTTTTGGCTCAGTAATTCCTGGAAACTATTCAATAGATATATAGATCTGCCTGCATACATGAGAAATGACATATGTGTAGCATTATGACCTACAGTTGTTTGGCAATAACAAAAAATTGGTATCAACCCACTTGTCCAACAATAGGAAACTGGTTGAAAACGAGTGAGATGGTACATCCACACAGTGGGACACTAAGTAATTATTTTTAAGAAAAAAAGGATGAAGAAAAATATATATACACATTTATTTGGATTTGCCTGAAGAAATACTAAAAAAATAAACAAGAAACTAATAAAAATGGTTACCTAGAGGGAATGAGAGGGAACAGGGTAAAGACAGTGGTGGGAACAAGATATCTTAGAGTATAGCTTTTTATGTTGTTTTCATATTTAAACCACATAAATATTTACCAACTTTTAAAAAATGAAATAAGATTCAAAAGTTTAAAAATGCTGTGAATTGTGTAAGACTGTTGAATCACAGACCTGTACCTCTGAAACAAATAATACATTATATGTTTTAAAAAAAAGAAGATAGTAGGAAGGGAAAAATGAAGGGGGGGGGAATCGGAGGGGGAGATGAACCATGAGAGACGATGGACCCTGAGAAATAAACTGAGGGTCCTAGAGGGGAGGGGGTGGGGGGATGGGTTAGCCTGGTGATGGGTATTAAAGAGGGCACATTCTGCATGGAGCACTGGGTGTTATACGCAACCAATGAATCATGGAACACTACATCAAAAACTAACGATGTAATGTATGGTGATTAACATAACATAATAAAGAAAAAGTTTAAAAATGAAAGGATCTCTTCCTTGTCAATTAGGTTTTAACTGCCATTATCAACTTCGTTTTACGTAAAAAAAAATAAATAAACAATGAATTTTAAACATGAGAAAAAGTACCAACCTTGTTACTTTAATTTGGTTTTGCCCATTTATGTAGAAAGGTTTCTCATCATTGTATTCGTCGAACACACCCCAACGGAGATGGGCCCATTCATGGACAAATACTCTACCTGTGGAAAAGAGAGCTTTGGTTTTGTGTTCCTGAAATCTCAGCAGTGGGCTTTGCTAAAAGGTGAAGATATAGCATCACTTGACTATATATACTCACTACAAAGGGTTGAAGTATAATTCTCTCCCACTTTTCTCTTCCTCACCTTCCATTCCCATCTCCTGCTTTACCCTCTACCATCACAAAAGAGGCACTCTGAAAATATATTTAGTCCTGTAAATGCAGACCAGTGATTTACTTAGTGCATACCTATTTGAAACTAGTGATGAGCCCCGCATTCTCTCATTTCCCCAGTGAAGCTGCCTAACACATTTCTATTTAGCTTCTTACAGGCCTACCATTTCAGGATTGGGGGAAGGGAAAGCAGCTTATCTAAGTACAGTGAACTGAATGCTTATATCCACCCCCCCCAAACCAAATTCATATGCCTCATGTGATGGTATTAGGAAGTGATTAGGCCTTTGAGAAGTGATTAGGTCACAAGGGTGGAGCCCTCATGAATGGGATTAGTGTCCTTATAAGGAGACCCCAGAAAGCTCCCTCCTCTTCCCACCATGTAAGGACACAGAGAGGAGATGGTTGTCTATGTACCAGGAAGTGCGTACTAGACACCAAATATGCCAGTGCCTCAATCTTGGACTTCCCAGCCTCCAGAACTGTGACAAATAAGTTTCTGTGGTGTATAAGGCACTCAGTCTGTGGTATTCTTTTATAGCAGCCCAAACAGACTAAGACATAAAAACAAGCAAATAAAGATTTCCTCTTCTTTAGTCTGTATTATCCAAGCATACCTACTTTTTTCTTATAAGTAAGCCTCCTCTCTAGAGCAATGATTGAAACCCTGAGGCCAGAGAAGGATAAAGGAGTAAAAAAGATCATAAACCTCCTCTCCAGCTTGGATGGTCCATTCTCTTTTATTTTATCTCTGATTCTCTGTTTATATTTGTTTCCAACTCTTGGCTCATGGAAAACAAATCCTTTATATCTTTATCTCTTCTCTAAATTTTGCATTTCCTTCAGTGTTCTAATCAAAACTACTCCCCAGTAGAAGCTTTCGGGATTAACTCTCCTCTCAAAGTGCGTTTTTCCTTTTTTTCTGAATTCTTTTAAGTTCTGGGAACCAGGAAGTGTTTGCAGAGCAGACTGAGGCTGCAGCATGTTGTGCAAGTTTTGTACCGTGGGACAAAGGAAGGGAGGGGAACTAAGTGGAAGGTATTAAGGAAAAGTTTGTGCCTACTCAGGGAATTTAGAAGTGCTGGTGAAGTCATCATCTATTTGTGCAGAGATTATCAGCACCTGTTAGTTACTGGGGAAAAGATGTTTTTTTTTAAAGTGTTTTATAAAGTGTGTTTTATACAGTGTGTTGCCCCAGTTCCCACCAGCCATACTGAAGATAACAGCATCTATTTAGATTTAAATGGGAGTAAAGTGAAAGCATCATTTGAAAGGCACTACTGTTAAAATCAGAAACAAAAAATTAAGCATGGGATAGTTAGCCCTGGACCTGTTGATCTGTTCTCTGGACAGTTTCTCCCTCAGATCTCATCCACTAAATGCCAGTCTCCAAACCTGTTACCCTGACTTCTCTCCAAAACTCCAGCCATCCACATCCACCCCAGGCTGAGCCTTTCGGCCAGGACAATCTGCTGCTCCCCTCAATCAACTTGCCTAGATCCAAACTTGTGGATTTCCCCCTGAAACTGTCCCTTCTACTTCCGACATAAACCGGGTTTATGTTCCTTAATGCTGCCACACACCCCATCACCCTGGCCTTTCACTCTGTAGCAGGCAGACCTCTAAGTTCTCTTTTTTCCCCTCGGGAATATCTCCCATCACTTAGAATTGTTAGGATTAAATAAGATAACGTTTGAAAAACAGCACAGCACCTGGCACATAGAAAATTCATTATTCTTAATACTCTTTCCTGTCCTCACCTCACTGCCCCTATTCTTATTCAAGTCTTATTGTCTCCTGCCTGGACTTCTAGTTATTCTCCTGATATTCACTTTCCCTCTCACTGATTTGAGGGAGCCAGATTATCATTATTATACAGCCAGATTCATCTTCTGAAACGCTTTTATGTTGGTTTCAGTTCTGTGCTCATAAGCCTTCAGTTGGCGACTCGCTAACTTGGGCAGCCGAGTCTCCCCTGCAGCTACCCCCCCATGCATTTCAGCCTTTTCTTCCACTACTTCACTCCTCACAGTCTCTCTGCACCATCAGTGTGCCTACTGCTCTCATCTGTCAAATATGCTCTGGATCCTTCTGCGGCCGCTGTTTATTCATACTCTTTGCCCTGTTCTCTCTCATCTTTCCATTTACCAACATGATATTAACCTTGGACAGCCTTTCCTTTGTGAGGCCCTGGCTGAGCACCCTTAGTGCAAAATGTTCTCTCGCTGAATTCTTGTAGCACTCACCGTCTGGGCCACCAAACTGGTGTCCAACTGTTTTTTGGCTCAGTTTTTCTCTTACCTTTCATGGGCACGTAACCTATCTCTCCCCATGCATATGGTAAGTCCTGAGCAGGTTTCAGGTTCTTTGAGTTGCTTTTCAGCAGCAAGCACAGAATATTGTAAATAGTACTGCCTGATGTCTGTTTCTGGATTGGTCACACTTACCTCGTGGTCCATAGCCAGCTGTTAAGTCATCATTTACGAGAAAGTTAGATGTGAAATGAATGTATTTTCCCTCTTTTCCACACCCTCTGTATTGTAGTGTGTATGGGTCATCTCCATGGACCCCATACCAGTCAGTCACTATGACATTTGCCTAAATGAGAAGGAATGCTTTATAATACTCTGTATCCCAACTGTGATGTTGGTGACATAAACATATACATTTGTTAAAACACTTTGAACAGTACTCTTTACAATCTGTGCATTTTACTGTATGAGTTGTATTTCAATTTAATAACAGATTTTTTTAAAGTTATGTCTTGTAAATGGAGTTTAAAATGCATGCACACCTAAATATCAATAAAATTATTTGTCACTTTCAAAAACATCTGTATTTTAAAAGCTTAGCAACTTTCCATGGAGTTTGATTATTTCCATGTGACCTTCCCATTTTCCAGATTAAAATTTTCTCAAAAGCCCACACTGTAAAATTCTGACATTATAAAACCCTATAAAATATAATAAAAATATTTGAGTAAATGTTAAGGGCAGTGAATGTCATTCAGACTGTTCTGTAAAGTGAACAGCTTTTTGTAGGTTACTTCATCAGTATAGGACAATAAGATGTGTTTGTTTTAAGCCTTTTCCTTTCATTCCTGTTATCAATTAGATCAGCAAAACAATCATTAGAATGAAGTTATATTTCATCTTGTACCCTGACCATTTCAATTATTATTGCTAAAACACAGTAGTTTAAGTCCAAAACCAAAGAAAATATCTATTCAAATAACCATATAGGGAATACAATTTTATATACAACATTGTTTCTTTTATTTTTAGGAAGAAACATAACATGTTGTCTCAAGACTTGCCATTAGAAGTATGTTGTTAACTTTTTTTTTAAACAAAGCTTATTTTAGAACTATAGATCTAATATGATCCTATAAATATACATCAATGATCACTATATGTCCCATATGTGTACTGTTTTATGTGTGTGTGCGTGCACACCCCCAAGTAGAGGAAGGTAATATTTTCAATTTTATTTTCCAGTATTTCTACAGTGTTTAATTTGTTTTTGCAATGAGCATGAATTATTTTTATAATAATTAACATTAATTTTTAGAAAGATAAGAATTTAAGCCAGGGGTTTTGCAAAGCAGCACCTACAAAAGGGCTACAGATGTCATGCCCTTGGATAGTTTTCACATGGACAAAACCTCATTCCTGTGTCTGGAAATTTGTCCTGAAGCTAAAAGGAAGGAGTGCTCTGCTGGGGATGGAATACTCAGTGGCTGTTTGAGGTTCCATTCTATTATAGACCCTAGTAATACAGCTCTTACCTACTTTTTCTAACTCTTCGTCCCCTCCCCTGCTTCCTACCTGCATTTGACTGTGGGTTCACAGGGACAGGAACCACCTTGCTTGTCCATGCCTAGCATGGCCCCTGTAGATAATGATCATTCACTGTTTGCTTAATTGACATTTGAGGCTAAAGGAATCGGTATCCAACAGGTATATAAGCAGCACTCAATGATTATTCTTTCCTTTAATCTTTCAGTTCAGTAATATTCTCATTTTTATTTTAATTATTTATTTCTCACCCCTCCATTAGGATCAGGAGTATGACCTGGTTTTGATGCTAGTTGTCTCCAGTACTTCTTTGTTTCATGGAAGGTCAAATTGATTAATACCATCTACATAGATAGCTAGAAACGGCATAGCTCAGTGCAAAGAGCAGGGGTTTGGGAAGCAATTAGACATGGATCGAAATTGTTGCTCTGTAATTTACTAACTGTTTGACTTGGGACAAAATCCTTACTTTATTTGAGCTTCTGTTTCCTAACTTATGGTAATAATTTGTGATAGCAACTAATTTTAAGGTGTGTGAGAACTAAACAATATATGTAGAATGCCTGGTGCTTAGTGGAAGCTTAAAAAAACACTGACTCTATAGGGGTGCCAAGGTGGCTCAGCCCATTAAACATCTGACTCGATTTCCGCTCAGGTCATAATCTCAGGGTCTGAGATTGAATCCCTATGTGGAGACCCCAGTCTGCTCCTGCCCCTTCTGCTAGCTGCCCGGATTCTTGTTCACAGTAACTTCAAACAGTCATTTGACAAATGTATTTAACATTTGTTTATAGCATGCAGACATAATCAGGGATGCTTAACTATGATCTGCAGCTTATAAGAGTTCTTTGAAGGTTAAGTTCTTTTTGGTTGGGAAAGAAAAAGAAGCCACTCCTCCCCTCTCCCCCCCTTCTGCCTTCCTTCTTATCATCATACTCCTCAGAAACAGTGTCCTGGACTTGGGCTCGTACGAAATTCTGCTAATTTACACTCTGGCGGGAGAAGTCAGTCATATTTTATAGCTTATGTTTCTGTCTGGACATGCATGTCTCCTGCCCCTGACAGGATGGGAGAAGAAGGTAGTCATAATTGGAATTGTTCCCTGTACAGCTCATACTTAGTAGGATAAAACCAGCTTTCGGTCCTTAAGCAAACATTTCAGAAAGGACCCTATAAGTTACAAAGAAAAGAGGCCTTCTGAGAGGCTCCTTGGGCAATGGCATTTTGTTTATTTTTTGTTCCATAATTTGTACTCATTTATTATATTTCCATGTATCTTGTGAATAACTATCTTCCCAATATTAGTTGTGTGTTAACATCAATGACTTGTTTTTGCTTAAGTTCTCACTTTTAAAGTTTGAACAGAGTGTATCTTGGTTGTTTTTTCTGGAGTGAAGCTCATTTAAGAAAATCCTGAATTCTTACCTTTTCATATAATTCTTGTTTTACTTTGCTGTAATTATTAGCTTTCCATGTGGCAGGTATTAAAATCTTTATATTTCTGAAAAACACTCTTCTCTTGGTAGCATTGAATAGGTAAAAAGAAGCTTCAGTTATCATTTCCTATAACCAAATAAAAGAAAAGCTTATCTTGGCACTAGTAAATCTTTTATGTTTTGGTTTTCTGATTATACTTGAGTAAGTAACAGTAAAGAGTAGTGAAAATATTTTAAAGAAGCCCATTTCTTTTAGAGATGGCCTTAGACTTTGGGAAAACTTGGGAGCAAAATAAACCTCAAATGGTTTATTTTGGTAATAATATTACCAAATATATAATATTTGGTAGGGATTTTAGGACACCAGCAGTGAGTCTGGGCTTGCCTATGTAATTTTTCCCAGTTTTGTGAAAAACTTTTAAGCTTTTACCAAACAAATCACTTTCATGTCACTCCTGTGGGCATGTTCAAGACCACACCTTATGATGATCCTGATTTCTCTAAAGCAATACCAGCAGGAGGCTCTTAAGTAATGGAGCTATGATCCTCCTTCACCACATTAAGGTGAAAATAGTCAATTACTTTACAGAACATTCAGATGAAAAGAATTTTGCTCTTCAGCACTCCATCCAGACTCTCTTTCTGTCTGAGAATTCTCAGCCTCAGGATGGAATCCAACAGCTTGATTTTAATAAGCACAATCGTGCTTATTCATCAGTCAAACATCTGGTCTTTGTTACCACAATGGGTTATTTTTTTAAGTTGCTACCCCCCAAACAGTCATATTAGGAAAACAAAAAAAGCTAAAAGTAATAGTAACCAACAAGAACAAATCAGGAAGGGCTAGCTCAACGCTCTGAGCCAAGACTGTGCATAATTAAGTGAACATACTGGCTTGGCCATAATTATAATTTTTGGTGCTTAAAAAAAATGCTGATCTCTTTACTATTCAAATACAGACTGAGCAAAATTGTTAGCTTTTTAAAGAAGGCTACAACCCTGCTCTAATGGGATAATGGTATCTATATCACATTTGTCACTTACCTTAATATTTGCGATGAGGTTCTGATCTTCGGATACCTGAGGGTTGATTGCAACGAGTAATCCATCGTACCCATTGTCTTGAAGCTGCACTCCGGCTCCCAGGAATAGGAATTCTGGAATTAGGGCCACCAGGAGGGTCACAAACTTCAGGCTGCCAAGGGGACCCACATTGTCCCTATGGGTCATGTTGTAGAGAAGCCTCCAGTTCACTCACACTGGCCCTACTGGGTACATTGCACCAGGTTGTCAATGGGAGAGCTGATACTTTCTTCCTGAACTTGGAAGGTCTTAGACATTGTGGTGAAGGAGGTGCCTTTTTTTTTTTTTTGCAAAACTTGGGTGGATCTCTCTGAGAGCTGCCTCTACATGTCCTTTTCCTCTAGGCAACACCACACTTGCCTGTTTTGTGGCTGAGCTTCCTTTTGAATCATGGTTGGGCAAGAAATTACTCCTTATTCAGTACATCTTCTCAGAAGGGAGAGGGAAATAAGACAAAAGGAGCTTGAAAGAAGGAGGCCAGGCTGGATGGGCTAAAAATCGGAGAATCTGGATTGTTTAATCCCCTTTCAGCAGAAACACAGAAATCTGTCATGACTCTTCTCTCTCATCCTTGACAACCTCCTCCATCAGGCAGCACAGCAACTTTTCTACTGCACTCAAGTCATTTTTTATTTGCTGTAAGATTCCCTTGTCTGCTTCTTTGGAATATTTGGAAATCCATCCTGCAGCCCTGTCCCTGGGGCCCTTGGGTCAGGTCGTCTGGGCAAGCTCTCAGCTGATGGTGGAGGGGAAGGTATCAGATGTCCCCCAAGAAGGGCCAAGTGACAGGAACTTAGATGCCTGGGCAGACCACAGAGGCCTTTCCCTCTGCCCTTGCTGCCTCTCCTCCCTGGACCAGGAGAAAGAATAAATTTCTCTTTCAGCAACTCTCTCCTGAGGGCAAGGCTGTGCCTCAGTCCACCTTCCATTTTTCAAGGACCAATCACAGGGTCTGGTACATAGTAGACATCACAAATATTTTTTTTAATTTTTTTATTGTTGTTAATCACCATACATTACATCATTAGTTTTAGATGTAGTGTTCCATGATTTAT
>NC_138372.1:66261752-66337346 GCF_054177405.1 Leptonychotes weddellii | reverse complement strand
CCCCACTCCAGCAACCCTCAGTTTGTTTCCTGAGATTAGGAATTCCTCATATCAGTGAGGTCATATGATACATGTCTTTCTCTGTTTGACTTATTTCGCTCAGCATAACACCCTCCAGTTCCATCCACGTCGTTGCAAATGGCAAGATCTCATTCCTTTTGATGGCTGCATAATATTCTGTTGTGTATATATACCATATCTTCTTTATCCATTCATCTGTCGATGGACGTCTTGGCAGCATCACAGATATTTGATGAGTGTTGAATAGTACCTGATAACTACCTAATGCTTTAGAATTTACAAATAACCCCATTTAAATGTCAATTCTCTGATGCAGGCATAACTCTTACTTCTATTTTTCAATGAAGACACCGAGTCTCAGAAAGATTGAAAATTAGCCAACAGGGAAGGAACTAACTCTTATTATGTGATGGGTTTTATCATGCTTATTTTATGCGTGACAAAACTAAGGCTCAGAAAATCTAAGTAACTTGTTCAAGGTTGTGCGAGCCTTGTCATAGTGCTAGAATGAGACCCACTGGCTCCCTCCACTGTTTTTCACCATATCATATTGTCTCGCATTCTCAGGGAACTGGAAATAAAGTGAGCTTTATTATAAATGTAGAGCTGCAACGTTGAGGGACAGTGATGGTAATTTTTCTCTTGCTGTCCCTCTGCTTGGAACCTCTTCTCTGACTGCTTTTCACTTGCTTTTCCTTCAAATTCCAGTTCTGGCCTGGCAGCCTGAGCTGAGCTTCCTAACTAGGTCAAATCCCCTCTTTCATGTTTCATAGCATCAGATGCCTGTCCTTTGCAGTGTGATCATGGTTGTGGTGTCACATTCATTTTGTGTGATTGGTTTTCTGCTTCCTGTGAAGGGTATATGAGAGGAGGGACCCTACCCTGTCTGTTTTTATCACTGCCTCCTTAGCACCCAGCTCAGGAGACTCTCAATAAATTTTTGTTGAATGAATGAATGAGTGAATGAATGGAGTGAGGGGAAGGAAATAAAAGCTAGATTACAGAAGAGCCCTGGATTATAGTGTGAAAATGCTCCCCCCAACTTTATTTTTTTTTAAGATTTTATTTATTATTTGAGAGAGAGAGAGAGTGAGTGAGAGAGAGCACAAGCAGGGGAAGCAGCAGAGGCAGAGGGAGAAGCAGGCTCCCCACTGAGCAAGGAGCCCAGACACGGGGCTCCATCCCAGGACCCCGGGATCACGACCTGAGCAGAAAGCAGACGCTTAACTGACTGAGCCACCCAGGCACCTTGCTCCCCCCAACTTTAAAAGTATCTCTTCTAGAAGGTATCTCTTCTGTTCTGAAGCAGTTTTCTTCTTGCTCCATCTTGTCAGAAGGCCCTGGGGTGTAGGTGCTCCCCCTGGGTGTGAGGAGAATGGAATGTCTCTGGTAACAACGCGGCTGCCACAGGTGGCCACTCGACAGCTCAGAGGTCAGCTTAGCTGTCTTGTCTCTCTGGGCTGATTCCCAGCCGTGGAGGCCTCTCCGCCTCGCTCTCACTGTGCGACAGAGTGGAAGCCCAGAGGTGTGGTGATGCTGAAGGCTCTGCCTATAACTGTGATTCACTAAGCAAAACAATGAACTTCATTTTCAACTTTTCTTGGCAGTTTATTTTCTTATGCCAGTCCCTTGTGCTGTTCAGAAAGACATTATTGACATCAGTAAAACCATATGCTCAAAAATGAAACCCGTAAGCCGTACTGAGAGTAACTTTCCACCAACAATCAGAGAAGAGTTTCTTCTTGCCACTGTGCACACGTGTGTGAGTTGTTCTCGGGCGGAGGGGCTGTTGAAGGCTGGCATCCAGCCCTCTCTCCACTTGCTCTTAACAATAGTTACAAGGGCTCCCGTAGCATGTGGAGTGGAATGTTAGCTAGGGACTGTGTGCAGCTTTAGAAAGAGCAGCTACATATGAACGATCTTGTCCAGTTTCACCTGAACAAGTGCACTCAGGTTTTGCTCCTCCTGGGCTGAGGGTCCAGATACGTCCATTCTTGTCTACCTGTTTTTTGCGTCCTTGGTTTTAGAATCCAATCCCCCAGGCTGGCCACTCGACTGGCATCCACTTTCATCATCTGTCCTGACAGGATTCTGGTCACTGACCCATTCTCTGACCATGTCTGGGGTGTCACAATCACTCCGAGAGCCTTCTCCCACTTCTGTTTTGCTCTCAGCAACCAGGCCTGGGGCCAGGCCAGCTAACGATCTCTTCTTTCTGTCTTCTGCTCTGACCCGGCTGACCCTACAGGAGACAAAAGTAAAAAGCTCTTAAAAACTGACTTGGCTGAGTGACTTAAAAGTCATTCCTGAGGGGAGTGTCCACTTCTGATAAAGTGTGACTTTGTCAACAACAACAAAAAACCCCCACAATTTATCCTTTCATTCAAAAAATATTCACTGCTCATGTCTATAGATTTTATGATATCTGGAAAATGAAATACACCCAAAGAGAAAAAAAATGGGAATACAATATTCAGGCATTTATTTAAAGTTATAGAAATTCTAGGAATCTGCTCTGCTTTTATCTGCTTTCAAGAAATAAGAGTTATTCCATTTCAGTAACTGAAGAATCTAAAGCACATCTTTGTTCATTGTCTGAATTTGCAGTTCTTCCTGGCCCCAGAAGGCCTCTCTGTTTTCATGGAGTCTGCAGGCAGAGACCCACAAAGTGAGTATCAGAGGAGTGAGGAGATCTGACATCATGAAGAGTCCAAGGAAGTTTTGAATTATTTCTTCTCAGGCTTTTGTTCGACTCCTTAGCAATCCCATTTAGAACAGGAAAGTTCACGATGTGGCAGGACTACAAAACTATGGGACCACTTTAGTTTTGCAACATTTATGAAATAAATCAAAATGGAATTGAGACAAATTGTAAAGAGTAAAAATTTGAATGAAACACAGTTTTCCAAGGACTCGGATGGCACATTTCATGCCTCCCTCATCCCATTTTCTTCAAACTTATATTCATTTTCAAAGCAAATGAGTGAAGTGGATGGTCCAGATAGAGTCCAGGAAGTTATTGGTGTTTTGTTGAGTCACCACCATATCAGAGCTTGAAGCTCTTATACTTCTAGTTGTTTTAATTCTCCCTATGCAGTCTTTCACCCCCAGACTTTTGCTATTAAGCCTCCTCCTCATCCTCACTGTGCCAAGAACTTTGCAGATGACTTCGTGCATGGGGAAAAAAAAAACCCTCTAAAATTTGCCAAAATGAATGGAAAACAAGAACTACTTCTAATGATAACCTAATAAAGAACATGGGAGAAAGGGTATAGAATATTTCTCATTTGCAAAACAGGCATAAAATTGTGTCCTATAAGATACTTTTATATCTATTATGTACCAGATAGTATATAACATCATGTGGATGTAAGATATTATCATTATTATTATCATTATGTTCCAGGGAAGAACAAAAAGAGAAAGCAGACATGTAGTGGAAATTTTTTCAAGAGGTGAAAAATAACCAGGGAGATTCAGAGAACAATAAATGAAAGTACAAGCACAAAGATTACATAGTTCTTTCCTAGTCTCCCATTCTGTTTTCTCTCTGCTCTGATTCTGTCCATCTGTGAAGTTTTAAAGGCTCTGCCAGATTCCCTTGTTGCCCCCAATCCCAGCAAGGGGCAGCAGGTCTTTCAGTCTTCCTCTTCTTGTGCTGTTTCTAATACTCCATTTCACCCCGCAAGCCCTGCAAAGAACAGGAGCAACTCCAACCAGTTGAAAGACCTGGCATTTGGAGGATTAGGGCTCCCCCTTCTGTTCTCAGGGGTATCTGTTCTCAGGTATCTGGGGCTCTGAATCTCCAGACAAAACTCTCAGCAAACAGAATTGACCTGTACAGACCTCCCTCCCAGTGCACACCACAAGTTATTTAGAGTAGTACTTTTCAAACTTTAATGTACCTAAGAATCACCCATTCAAATTCAATTCCAACTCTGTAGGTCAAGGTGAAGCCAACATTCTGCATGTGTACCAAGCTCCTAGGTGATGCTGGGCTGCTGGTCCTTGGTCCACACTTGGAGTGGTCTCCTGGGGAATATCCAGGGATTTACTTTGGGATTTCCGCTCTTGCACGACAAAGAGACAGTCTATGTAGTATTTACAGATATTTTTTACCTTCTTATGGGAAAGGCCTCTGCTTTCCTCAGATCTCAGGAGAAAAGCATTGCATTAATTATGCATTTTTATGGGGACACGATTGTTTAAATATTCTTTGTAAAGAAACAGCTACAGAGTTCAGAGTTAAAATTTAAAAACCAATAGCACAGGTATGTAGGTTTTAGATTCTTGAATGTCACAATCACCTTTCTATGATTAGAGCCCCTGCCTTAAATTTAATCTATTTTCTTATTGATCATTATGTGAGCCATGGTAAGATTATTTTAATGACCTCCAAAATGTAGCCTCAAACAAGTAATTGCCAAGGATGGACCTTCTTTAAACAGGGGATCACTTCCTTAACTTTTATTTCTCTTTTTTAAATCAGTTATTCATTCAAAAATAAAATTGTACCAAATACACCTCAATAACACTGTTAAAAACATAAAATCATGTTTCTACTAGATGCCTGGCACCATTCTAAGCACTGGATATGTGTGAATGAAATGGAGTTTATGTTCTGTCCTAATGGAGTTTATATTCGAGAAAAGGGAGAGAGACAGCAGGCAAACATAATGGGATATCTAGTGAAAGTGTTATAGAAAATAAGAAATCAGGTAAAGGGGAGGAAACAATAAAAGGGTGGAAATTGAGGTCTGTTATTTTGTATCAGGTGGTGGGGAAGACCTCAGAGGTAAGATTATCAGGAGTGGAGAAGTAAACATGCAAACATCTGAGAGAGAAATGGTTCAGGCAGAGAGAAGAGCAATTGGGAAGCCCCTGAGGCTGGGGGGTGCCTGAAGTGAGAGATGCCGTGGACAGGTCCCTGGGTGAGGGTCTGTGACGTGGAGGCCGTGTCCAGTGCACAGACCACATAGGCTGGCAGCTCATGGAAAAGACTGGAGTGTATCTGTGAAATGGGAAGTCAGTGGTGGATGTGGAAGAGTGACACTATCTGACTCTCAAATTTCCTTTCTGTGAGGAGGCCAAGGGTGGAAGCGGGGGCCAGGGAGGGGGTTATTGCTGAACGCAGGTGAGGCAGTGGAGTGGACAGAGCTCAGGTAACACTCTTGGTTGTCTTCCGTTAGTTAGCCTTCCTTCAGCTTTCTAGCAGTTTCCTTTCTCCTCTCCATTGAAATTTTTCTGCTATTAAGATGAAATAAAAACCCCTTCAGCTTGTAAGCTTATTAAGAGAGGACTCAAGGAAAATTTTGCCTGCCCAGAAATGCAGAGCATAATGCTGACTGACAGCAGAAGAAATAAAATGAGAAGCAGTGACATGAAAATAATCTGAGGTTATCTGTGGTCAAATGACATGAAAATACAGTCCAAGTTTATAACATAAGGCTGTGGTTCTTGATGCTTTGTCCACAGGTGCTCCATAAATGATAGCTACCGTTATTATGAGTTTAGTTATATGTTGTTGTCAGCTGGGGCCCCCTTGTTCCTCAGAGACCTCCATACAGTTGGTTTTTATCGATGTCAGTTCCATGACCTGTGGAAGACAAGTCCCCCTCCTAGATTTCTGCAACTACCTGCACACTTGTCTCCTTAAAATTCCCGTTTCCTAGTTCCACATGGGCGGCTCCCATGCTTTGTTGTATTGTTCTGAATATGGTGTTATGAGTTTTCCAAAGAAACATGTACGTATCTTGTTTGTGAGTAATTTAGACTTTATTGAAGAGTTCATAGGTGGAACTAGAGAAGGATTTATGTCACCGAAAAATAAAACAAAACATTTCCCAATCACTGAAAGCATCAGCCTTCTTGAAAGAATTTTCCACAAATGTGGAGCGTCCTTGGCCCCCCAGTTGCCTCAGTATCTTTCTATCCCAAGGGATCTCTCCTTTCTCTCTTCTCCTTACTTTCAACAGTGAAAGCAACCAACTAACTACCACCAACAAAATCCCTGCCTGGCCCCATATACAGTGCCCTGCTCCCCAGAGTCTTCAACACCGCACAGAAACCGGGTAGCATGGGAGGATTAGAAGGGCTCCCCTTCAACCTCAGACAGTTATAAAGTGTTTTCCCCAGGAGGGATTCTGGCCAACAGGGGTTTTTAAAGACTCTTCTTAGTCACTCATCTTCCCAGTCACTCATCTTCCCATGTCTCACTTCCCAGCTTCAAAAGCCACTTCAGCTCATTTCTATTTCTTTTCCTCTAAATGGGAAGTTAAAATATTTATTCTTTTACCATTCTGTTTCTTGTGACCTGTCATTTCTATTCCCTAAAGTCGCTATTTTCCCTTTAATTCTCTGGGCATAGCTAAGGTCTCAGGGTTCTTCCCGTATCCCGCAATGCCTAGCACCCTACTTTGATCCCAGTTTTCTTCAATAACCTGCATATTTGTATCAAGAGTTTTGGCTGTGGCTTGCTTGACACTCCCAGTAAATGCTCTGCTTGAACTGAGACCATCTTTGATCTCCTTTCTTTTTCCTTATTACTCACCAATTCTTTTTGTCTCCCCCATTTGAGTACTTTCTCTCCTTTTTCTATTCTTCTCCAAAAAGAATGGGGAGCAACTTTTAAAAAGAGATTAGAACAGTATATGTCTTTTACTACATAGCTGTTTTTATTTTTTTCTCTATTAGAAAGTAATTATTTTTTGAGTAGGGTCTCTTTAGAGTCACATAACTAGGATAAAGGAAAAATCAATCAGTTCTTTAATATAATGCCATAATTGGTTACTAAAAATACAATCATCTTAAAAACTAAAAATGTACAATGGATGATACATTTTAGCTAAGATCAGATGGCCATAGTATGAAAGTATGAAGAGTATTTTAAAAGCAATGGTTATAAGCAAGTGACAAATTTTTTTAAAAGAAATTTTTGGGAAGCATTTTATCTTTTTCAAAGAAGAATAAAAGAATGAATTTTTTAGTGTCATAATTTATCCTAAATGTCATTATATCATATACATGTTTTATCTCCATTTGGGTGAGTTATCATAATATAGATTATAGCAATGAGTCACACACCATAAATTACTTACTGAGCAGGGGATAAAGCCAAAAGAGTAAAATTCCAGAGTCTAAGAATACAATTTTCTGCCACTTCTGTTTTCAATTATATAAATTTTATTGGCATTCACCTTTAATCTTGTATTATAATATTGTATAAGCAGCGACTAAATGGTTAAGTTTTGGCTTTGACGTTAGACTAACGGGATTGACATCCTAGCTCTGCCTTTTACCGACAGTGTGGCCTTAGGTATGTTATTCATCTCCATGTCTCACTTTCGGCATTTGTAAAATTGGTGTAAAATTTAGCTAGTACATGTGGCGATTTCAATTCTGTTTAGGTCACAGTGAGAGTTTAATAAATATGAATCCATATTAATTTATGTGTGGCACCTGCTTAGGCCCTGTTAGTTGCCTAGCTAGTGGCTTGCCTCCTTCGCTTTCTTGCTGGCAGAACCCGTCTTCTGCGACAGAGGTCAAACATGTCTGATGCTCATTTTTCCAAGCCTCGCTCACATTGGGGCACGACTCTGTGACCTGACTCAAGCCAGTAACCTAAGGATTAGTCTGCTAGCAGGAGGGAGGTGGAGGAGTTGGAGATGGTGATGCTGAGATTGTTTATAGATAATAATTTCCTTCCTGGAAAAAAAAAGGGAATTATCTAGGAAAATCCCACCCCTCTTTCCTAGAAGAGTGCCAGGAGCTGAGGGAGCCTCTGTGGCCCTTGGGTGGAAGCCAAAAAGTGAAAGGTAGTAGAGCTGAAAGGTAGAAAGAGCCTGTGTCCCTGATGACACTGGTGACAGCTGGGTCAACCTGGAGAGAGCCTGACTCCAGACACCTTACTGTGTGACGTAAGATGTATCTTCAAGCCGTCATTAGTCAGCTACTCTGTGACTTCCAGCCCAAACTGTTACAACTGATAAAGGCACTTCAAAAAATAGCATTGATAATTTCTAAAAAGTGCCGATCAATATTTGGAAACATGTATGTAAAGTGGTTTAACGTATAAACTGTATGATATTTTGAGGAAAAAAATAATATTAATCTCCTAGGTAAAATTTTGACCAAGCTATTTGCTCTTCCATACAAAAGGGTCATGCTAAACTTCAATAAACTAGGGGACAAAGACCTATTGAAAAAAGCCCATCCAAAGTAAATAAGCCTAAAGAAAATAATTTTTTAAAAAGATTTTATTTATTCATTTGAGAGAGAGAGACAGTGCAAGCTGGAGGGAGAGGGAGAGTATGAAGCAGACTCCAGGCTGAGCACAGGGCCAGAGGCAGGGCTTGATCCCACAACTGTGAGATCCTTGACTAGAGCCGATATCAAGAGTCGGTCACTCAACCAACTGAGCCACCCAGGCGCCCCTAAAAGAAAATAATTTTTTATTTAAAAAAATTTTTTATTATGTTCAGTTGAAAATAATTTTTAAAAAAAGCAAACAACCGGGGCGCCTGGGTGGCTCAGTCAGTTGAGCCACGGACTCTTAGTTTCTGCTCAGGTCTGATCTCAGGGTACTGGAATTAAACCCGGTGTTGGGCTCCGTGCTGAGCAAGGAGTGTGCTTGGGATTCTCTCTCTCCCTCTCTCTCTGCCCCTCCCACTTGAAATCTCTCTCTCTCTCTCAAATAAATAAATAAATCTTTTTTTTTTTTTTTAGATTTTATTTATTTGAGAGAGAGAGAGCAAGTAAGGGGAAGGAGCAGAGGGAGAGGGACGAGTAGGCTCTGCGCCCAAGCACAGAGCCCCATGTGGGGCTCGATCCCAGGATGCTGAGATCATGACCGGAGCTGAAATTAAGAGTCAGAAGCTTAACCGACTGAGCCACCCAGGTGCCCAGATAAACAAATCTTTTTTTTTAACGCAAACAACAAAACTAATCCTTTAGCTTTCTTAAGTTTTTCTTTAAGTGTATACTAGACCATAATATGCTAACTGTACCAATTTTATGTTGTATCCCTGCATTATTAATATTCTGTTTCCAAAGGATCACATTCTGTTTTCTTATGAATATTTTTCTTCATAATTGACACTTAGGAGTTCATCATTTTCAGAGTGTTTTTAACTTTTTTTTTTCTTCTGTTTTAAGGTATTACTGAAGTTTAACTCACATAAAATATTACATTAGTTTCAGGTGTACAACATATTGTTTTGACATTCCATATGTTACTCAATGTTCATAAGTGTAGTCACCATACCATTATTACAATATTATTGACTATATTCCCTATGCTGTACTTTTAATCCCTGTGACTTATTTATTTTATAGCTGGAAGTTTGAAGCACTTAATCCCCTTTATCTATTTCACCCATCTTCCCACCTACCACCTCTCAGGCAACCACTGGTTTGTTCTCCAGGAGTCTGTTTTTTCCTTTGTTTATTTGTTTGTTTTGTTTTTTAGATTTCACATATAAGTGAAATGATATGGTATTTGCCTTTCTCTGTCTGACTTATTTCACTTAGGTCCATCCATGTTGTCACCAATGGCAAGAGCTCATTCTTTTTTACGGCTGAGTAATATTCCTGTGTGTGTGTGTTTGTGTGTGTGTGTGTGTGTGTGTGTGTGTGTAGCATTTCTTTGTCCATCCATCTATTGATGGACACTTCTGTTGCTCCCATATCTTGGCTATTGCAAGTAATGCTGCAATAAACACAGGGATGCATGTATCTTTTTGATTTGGTGTTTTCATTTTCTCTGGGTAAATGGCCAGTAGTAGAATTATTACCATATGGTGGTTCCATATGGTATTTCCATTTTTAATTTTTTGAGTAAGCTCCATACTGTTTTACACAGTGGTTGTACCAGTTTACATTCCCACCAGCAGTGTACAAGTGTTTCCTTTTCTCCATATCCTTTCCAACACCTATTTCTTGTCTTTTTGATAGTAGCCATTCTGACAGGTGTGAGGTGGTATCTCATCATGGTTTTGATTTGCATTTCCCTGAGGATTAGTGATGTTGAACATCTCTCCATGCGTCTATTGGCCATTTTCGTATCTTCTTTGCAAAATGTTTATTCAGTTCTTCTGCCCATTTTTAAATCAGACTGTTTGGTTTTTAGTGTTGAGTTGTGTAAGTTCTTTGTATATTTTGAATATTAACCCCTTATTGGCTATATCATTTACAAATATCTTTTCCCATTCACTAGGTTGCATTTTTTTGTTGTTATTGATGATTTCCTTTGCTATGCAATTATGAGTGTTCTTTAAATAGTTAACTAACTCTCAAATAAACTTCTAGTTATATTAGTAGATTTTCAAGCAATACAAGAATAATAAAATAGTGTCTATACTCTCTATGACCACACAACATCTTTATGCCATGAGACCTAAATTGCTTACCTTTATTCTTAAAGCCTTTACTACCTAATCAGAGCCAAACGATAATATATTTTATAAAGAAAATTTTATACTCATGCATCATTTTCCTTTGGTCAGTCAAAAAAATGGTAATGTCTGTAGGATAAAATACCTAGCTTACAACATAAGGATAAGCAGTGTTATTTTCTGCATGATATTAAAACAAAATTTTTTATTTAAAAATTGCCTATATAATATATTAAATATTCTATACATGAAATAATTCTACTGAGAGTAAATATTGAACATATGCTACAACTTGGGCTGAATTTGACAGTGTTTATTTAACTGGTCAAACATTTTAGATTTTTGTAGGTTGTGGTAATTACTGGAATCATTTATGGTTTAGAAGGAAAAGTAGATTCACATATGCTACTATGTTTTTTTGTTTTGTTTTTTGTTTTTAAGACTCATGTCTGAAGCCTCAAATTCTGTGGAAAATATCTGGATGAAAAGAGATAATCAGATCCAGCAATCTCACTCCTTGGTATTTACCTAAAGGAATTGAAAACATATGTCCACACAAAAACCTCCATGCAGATGTTTATAGCAGCCTTATTCATAATTGCCAAAACTTGGAAGCAAATGAGATGTCCTTTAGTAGGTGAGTGGATAAATAAACTATGGTACATCCAGACAATGGAATATTATGGAAATGAGATATTAAGCCATGGAAAACATGGAGGAAACTTAAATGCATGCTACCAAGTAAAAGAAACCAATCTGAAAAGGACACATACTGTATGATTCCAGTTATATGACATGGTGGCAAAGGCAAAACTATAGAGACAGTAAAAAGATCAGTGCTTGCTAAGGCTTTGGGGAAAAGGAGAGATGAAAAGGCAAAGCATAGGGAATTTTTAGGGCAGTGAAAATACTCCTTATAATGTTGTAATAGTGAATGCAACATCCTTATGTAGTTGTCCAAACTCAGAATGTGCAACACCAAGAGTGAACCCTAATGTAAACTATGGACTCTGGGTAGTAATGATTTGTCAAACCAGCTTCATCAGTTGTAACAAATGTTCTGTCTGGTGGGAGATGTTGATAGTGAGGGAGGCTATGTATGTGTGTGGACAGGGAATATATGGCATGTCTTTGAATCTTCCCCCAATTTAGCTGTGAACCCAAAACTTCTCTAAAAAAGAAAGTCTAAAAAAAGAGAGAGATAATCATTCTTGATTTTCTGTCATGTGCTTTACACCTTAGAGCAACTGTTGTTTACTAATACCTATCACCTATAGGACACTTACGATTTGATCAGACAGGGCTATGTGCTCTACAAATATGACCTCAATCATCACAACAATCCTATCAGGCAGGTAGAATTATTCTTTAATTTTTTGGGGGGGGGCGGTGGGGAAAACACAACTTAGAGAAGTAACTTGCCCAAGACTTGTGGTTAGAAAACATGAATACAAGTTGGTATGGTTCCAAAGGCTTTGCTCTTAACCACTGTTATTGTAACAGCCCATTTCAACCTCACCCCACACTTATGCCCAGCCCAAACTTCAATGGTTTAGTTAGTGCAGAACTGGAGTAGTTGCCTGTCTCAGTGTTTTCTGGTAAGGACCTCTTTCAACAACAGGTAACATGTTGCCTGCTCCTATAGACTAAATGTTTATATTCTCCCCGAATTCATATTTTAAAACCCTAATCTCCATCGTGATGGTATTTGAAGGTGGGACCTGTGGGAAGTAATTATGTCATGAAGGTGGAGCCCTCATTATGGGATTAGTGCCCTTATAAGAGACATGAGAGAGCTTATCTTGATCTTGGACTTCCCTGACTCCAAAACTGTAAGCAATAACTTTCTGTTGTTTAAGTCACCCAGTTAATGGTACTTTTGTCATAGCATCGTGAACTAAGACATACACTTTCTCTCTAGGAAAAGTGATGCCTTTCTGTTCCCCAAGACTTTGCTCAGTCTTTGTTTGACTTACCCTGTGGACAACCACCCTTATGGTAAACGGAGTTTACCTAATTGCAAGACTTAAATAATTACTACAGTAATTAAGAGAATATGTTGGCTAACTGAACATAATAAAAAAAAAAGAGAGAGAGAGAGAATATAATGCTGGCATGTGTTTAGATTATCCATTATTAGAACAGAATGGAAGGTCCAGAAGTAGACACACACACGAATGGTCTAATCATTTTCAGCAAAAGCAGTAAGTTAATTCAATGTGAAAGAAAAAGTCTTTCAAATAAATGATGATAGAACAACTGGATATCTATATAAAATGAAGTAAACCTTGATATCTGCTTCATTCCTTACAAGAAAATGAATGCAAGATGGATTGCTCATACAGGAGTGCCTGGGTGGCTCAGTCAGTTAAGTGTCTGCCTTCAGCTCAGGTCATGATCTCGGGGTCATGGGATCGAGCCCTGCATCAGGCTCCCTGCTCAGCGGGGAGTCTGCTTCTCCTTCTGCCTCTTCCTCTGCCCATGCTCTCTCTCTCAAATAAGTAAATAAATAAACTTTTTTAAAAAGATGGATCATACATTTAAATATAAAAGCTTAGAATCATAAAAAGTCTAGAAAAAATACAATTATCTCCACAAAACTATAAAAGGAAAAATGGATAAGGATATTTGATTGTATCAAAATTTAAAATTTCTGCTCACCAAAAGGTATCATTAAGAAAATGAATGGGCAAGATACAAAGTGGGAGAAAATATTCATTATATATATTTCATAAAAGATTTTTTTCAGAAAATATAAAGAACTACAAACCAGTAGTAAAAGGACAACCCAATACAAAAAGGGCAAAAGACTGAATAACACATCATAAAAGATACACTTATGGTTCATAACTATTAAAAAGGTGCTCAACATCATTAGTTATCAGGGAAATGCAAATAATATCACAATGAGATGCCACTTCACATCTACTAGAACAGCTAAAATTTTTTAAAAAGTGGCTATAATGAATGTTGGCAAGGATGTAAAGTAATTACATATTTTGTCCTTTTTTCATATGCAAATTCAGTGTTTGTTTTGCCCTTACAACATGTCTCAGTTAAGACTACTCACATTTTAAATGTTCTGTAGCCATAGGTGGCTAGTGGCCTCTGCATTCTCTCTATTGGACCTGGATTTATTAATGTTAGCACTATTAACATTTGGACTGAATAATTTTTTGTTTTAGGGGCTGTTCTGTGCATTGAAGAATGTTTAGCAGCTGACCTCTACCTACTAGATGCCAGTATTACAAGGTCTATAAATCTATAGTTAGATCTCAGTATATTCCAGGGCACAAGTAAAAAGTCTGACTTGGGAGAAGTCTTTCATATTAAAAAAATGTGCGTGATTTTGCTGATTTATATTGGCAGAAACCTATGGAATATGATAATGAATTCCAGGGATGTTAGATCAGGGACAAAGGAATACAATTTTTGATGAGATCGAAGTTATCAATATGGATATATTAATCAAAAACCATGGACCTGGGGCACCTGGGTGGCTCAGTTGTTAAGCGTCTGCCTTCGGCTGAGGTCGTGATCCCAGGGTCCTGGGATCGAGCCCCGCATCGGGCTCCCTGCTCAGTGGGGAGCCTGCTTCTCCCTCTCCCTCTGCCTGCCTGCCTACTGGTGAACTCTCTCTCTCTGTCAAATAAATAAACAAAATCTTTAAAAAACAAACAAACAAACAAAAACCATGGACTCATTGTGCTTGCCTGAGCATCTGGGAGTGGTTCAAGGTTTGCTTGGTTGTTGAAACCTGGATCCAATGCTGTCCTGCACTAAATAAAGATGAGATGCTAGAAATCTCTTAAAAGACTTAGGGAGATAGGATGTTGGAATGGATTTATCATGTGTGACTCAGTCACCTATCTCCAATTGTATCCTGAGAAGGCTAGAGGACCTTCTCTTCACTAATGCATTGAGAAAATATTGGGAGGGAGAGGAAGCTGTTGTCCTCTAAGCCCAGGGATGAAGTTAGGAGATGCTGCAATTGAATAGGATCTCTAATTCCCTAATGGAAATAATAGGATATCAAAGTGGCAGAGGCCAACTGATCTCGCTTAAGCATCAGGGATGAGATAGCGGTGTTTACCATAATAGGCCCCGGGGCCAGAGCAGTAATCATAGTTGTTTGGGAGGGATCTTTAGCAGTGTGAAAGTGATTATGGTGTCCCTGTAATTGAAATGGATGGACAGCCTTCTAAGATCTTACTTGATCTATAATAATGAAAAATTGCTAGATCTGATGAAGAGAGATCTGAACTTCATCACCTTAATGGAGATTTACAGCATCTCGACATTGCTTCTTAATTCATGGCTATTATAATAAGAAGGTCAATTGATAGGCCCTGGAATGACCCTTTTCTACTGAAAAAGTTAACCTAAGTCCCATACCATATTTCTAGGGGAATTCTAGTGATTAATGCCACCATCAAAGACTTGAAAGATGCTGGCGTGGTGATTCTGAACATACTCGCATTTAACCTTCTATTTGGCCTGGGTAGAAGATGAATGGGTCATCTAAAATGTTGATCCAGATGTAGTCTTTTTATCGGGTGAATAAGTATAATTCCTAGCATCTAGTATGCAGATATCGCTCTGGCAAATGTCTTTTATTCACCCTAATATGTGTAGAACAGCTGAAGTTGTTTGATTTTTATCTGGAAGTGAGAACGTGAGAGAATTTATTGCTTTACGTAGGAGCTATGTTAGGTCTTTAGTTCTCTCTCATACTATAGTGTGCAGAGACCATGATCATTTCATTACCTTTTGGGGTATTGCTTTTGTCTACTACATTTATTGTATTGTGCTGGCAGAACCTGATGATCAGGAAATAGCACATACCTTAATGCCTTGCGTAGCAAATTGTTTCCATAGACGCAATGTGACTTTGACACTGTCCCATCAAGAGGTGGAATCTTTTACTTTTTCTCTTGTATTTGGGCTGGCTCTCTGATATATTTTAGATAGCAAAATGCAGTGGAAGTGGTTCTGTGTAACTGGTGTGGCCTTAGATCTGCAGCTTCTTCCTTTGCTACCTAGGACACTCACTCTTGGAACACACCTGCCATGAAAAAAAGCTCAAGTTGGCCACATGCAGAGCTGCATGGATAGGATGAAAGAGGCCTTAGCCTTCCAATTGAGCCCACCTAGTCACCAAACATAATTTTGGATATTCCAGCCTCAACAGCTATCTGGTTGCAACTTGATGAGAGACACCACCTATTGCCACGTGGAGGAAAAAACCCACACAGCTGAACCCTGCCTGAATTTCTCACCACAGAATCATGAACAAATAAAATGGTTGTTGTTTTAAACCACTAAGTTTGTTAAAACAGCAAAAGAAAACCAAAACATCTTGGAGAGAACACATGCAACTCAGAGTGGGGGATAAACCCTATGAAAATAATTTATTACACAACCAAACTATTTTTTTAAATTGCTTTTTTATTTTGCTAAATTTTATTTGCATTCATCAAGTATCTTTAAACCACTATTTCATTGTTTGCTACTTTTACAATTACAGTGTATATTTGTTCCCATGAGGAAGGAAAACAAAATTACCACCCAACATTGCATCTTGCATCTGCTACATACAAAGGTACCATTAATGAGTTTAATATTTATGAGGTACTTATTTTAAATGCTTTATATCAGAGGTCTGCACACTCTGTCCTGTGGGCCAAATCTATCCTGGTATCTATTTTTGTAAATAAAGTTTAGTTGGAACACAGCCAAGCCATGTGTTTATGTATCCTCTATGGCATCTTTTATTCATCAATGGCAGAGTTAAATATGGCAGAGACTGTATAATCCACAAAATCTAAAATATTTACTATGTGGACTTCTACAGAAAAAGTATGTTGGTCTCTGCTTTAAATTATGAGGAAATTCTTGATGTATTATTTCATAGGTAGTCAACTATTTAATGATATTTGGGGAAACTGGCATTTTTGGTAGGGCTGGATGAATTTTTTTTCCATTTAAATAATATAAAATAAGGGATCTTTCTATCCAAAAATTCACTATCCAACCAGATTTCAGATTTAGATTAGAACAGATTAGATTTAGAAGATGAGAGATGCCATATTTACCTGGATAGTTCAGTTCAAATAGTCAGTTTGAGAATCTAATGTAATCATCTTGAAATTTTGTGACTGTTTTTCCCTTCGCATGTCTTTTAAAGGTGGTGACATCTAACACTGATGTAAGTATTTTTCATAAGAGAAGCCTAATTTTGTGTACAATTAATTTTCTTATTATGACAAGCTAGTAAGTTTCGCTAGAATCCCAGGTAAGTGCTGGAAAGACCCTCAAAATTACTTTCCTTGCCCCAATTCCACATGTCTACCTCCCTCTCTCCCGTTTTTTTTTTTTCTGAAAGGAGGGGAAGACTAGTTCAGAGTAGCAAAGTTAGTTGACTTGCCAGAGGTCATGATTCATTAGTAAGAGATGGATCAGTCCCCACTGCTCTTTAGCATTTGCATATATGGAACAGTTATATGTTCGTTATGAATGAACTTTTAACTGCCATGAACTTTTTGCTGGACAATCAGCAGTGGGGAAAAAAAAATCTTTGCTATAATCATCGACTGAAAATGTTCTTTAGTAAAACCAAAAATGAGGTATGCCATGTCATGGCTAAGCTGCTCAGTTGACAATTGCTCTGTTTGCAAATTTCACATGATGGTGTACAATTCTTAACATGAATATTAAGTTGAGGTGGATAGTTTTTTACTTTTCCAAATAAAATCTTGCCTTGCTTGTTCAAGAGTGTATAAATCATACTAGCTGGCTATAGTACAGATGCAAAGAATTTGAAATCTGAAAGGCGCCTTGGAGATCACCGTCCAGCTTCCTAATTTAACAGAAGGAAGGAGGCCTAGGGAAGATCCCAGCTAAACAGCAATACTATATATTTAAAACAAAGTTCCTTGTGTCGCGGTTGTTTGGGCTTTTTCAAATGTCTCCTTTAAAAAAGCACAGGCAGGGCACTTCCAGGCCAACTATCAGAAAATTCATACTCTATCGGTCTTATTTCTCTTTCTAGGTTGAGCTCAATTAAGATTTTGGTAACTATACACAAGAGGCCACTAATGTAAAACAAAAGGTTTGAAGGGCGGGCGGGAAAAGTTTACCCAGAGTAGCAACTGAGAGACAAAGAGCCTCTCCCCGGCCCCGCCCCCTGATTCTCGCCAATAGCAACAGACGCGAGCCCTTGCTTTCCCGAGCCCGGCCAATCGGCTGCGTGGGCTGTGGCCCGACGGAAGGGGCGGGGCGGCCGTTGCCAGAGAAGCCACTTGATGGTTACTAGCTCCACTTTCGTCCCTCTTGCACCTGGGCGGGCACTCTTCCACCGCAAGCAGTTCTAGGAATTCGCCTCCTTGCCACCTCGCGTCCTTTGGCTTCCTTTCTAGCTTTCGCCTGCGGCACTGCCTCCTGCGTCCCCCTCTCTCCTAGCCGACCCAGGGCTGGAGAACACAGGTACGCTGGCGGTGGTTTCCACCAACGTTCGCTGAGCGTCATCTTTGCGGCGCCTTTGGACCCCTTCCATGGCGGAGCGGCGGCGGGCTGACGTCACGGCGGCGTGCTGACGCAGCGGTCGGGGCGTGGTCACGCTTTTGGGAGCGGGGAAGCTTGGGCTCGGACCGTTTCTTTGCGGGTATTGCAGACGCACTTAGGGGTTTGGGTGGTCCGGGCTGTTTTGGGGCCGGATGTGAAAGGCCTTCACGTCCACCCAGAGCTAGACCTCAGCCCCTTTCTGCCCATACCTGCCACTTCCCCCAGAATTGACTGCCTGGCCTGGGAAAAAGACGGCGAGGCTCGTATTCCTAGGGGGGGTGTGGTCCCCAGGACCCCAGGGTAGATCATAGTTGATGGGCTTGTCCAGAACGAAGCTCTTATCCGGTCGGCCCGGGCATGGTGGCGTTTCCTTCTGAAACAATTCCTCCTACTCATTTGGCTGGCTTTTAAGCGACCACCATATAATATACCCGATTGTGGTAGGCCCTGGGGCTCTTTTAGTGAAGAATACTATGGGAGGCCTGGGAAATTAAGTCCTCCAGGTTCCTTCTAGGTTTCCAGACTCAATAGGAAACTCCTTCAAGTGTGTGGCCTTGGACCGGTCACTTAACTTTCCTGGCTTCAGTTTCCCTATCTGGAAGACGAGGGCAATAATAGTCACTTTGGGGTGGTTGTAATAAAAGAGATTAAGTAAACCAGTGTCAGGTTTTGAGTATAGGTAGTAAGGGTGCTTGTTGATTGAGAAAACCATAGCCACACTGGGGCAGGTATTTAGGATGTCTATTTCGGAGACAAAGTTTCCCTGTCATCTCGCCCATACTAAGGTTTCAGGTGTTTTTGAATTAATGAGGTTCTTGGAGTAGTTTTAAACACTACTTGCCTAGTTAAAGGAACAAACCACAGAAAACCTGTTTTTAAAATTAGTTTGCTTTCCTTCTCCTTAGAATAAGAATGTCATGGTCATGTTCCTAATTCTTTAACAGCTAGGTATCCATTTTCTGCCTCTCTTTCTTCTACTTTCACGGTTGATGTGTATAAATAATATGGTTTTTGTACCCAAAAAACCGAAAGGCATGAGAAAGTGGCTTTGTTTATATTGTACAAATGAATGAGACCCAAGGAGCTGAGTATAGCAATGAGGTTGACATAACATCTACCCACCAAACTCAATTCTTTTGGAAGTCAGTTGTTTTCCCGTGGGCTCTGGTTTAGTAGTACTCAATTTATGACTACTTCGTAGATGATTTGTAATGATTCTGTAAGGAACGGATCTTGAAAGAATTGTTTCGAAAAGTTGGTTTTATACAGATAACTCAGGCCTGCAAGTATTTTAAGGAATAGTGATTGACTCAGTATGATTTTTTTTTTTTTAAGATGAAAAAATTTAAAGAAAAGACCTGGTGGGAAAGCAACCCCAACAATGATCCAAAGAGACCCTAAATTTAAAAAAAAACATTCAAACAAACAAAAAACCCCACCTGTAAGTGCTACTTCATTCTGTTCAAACCTCCCCACAGCTTTGGCTGGCAAAGTTTTTTTCTCATTATGTAGAAGAGGCAACTAAGGCCTGCTGTGGCTTAGAGTTGTCCATGTCAGGTGGTTCTAAGGACTAAGAACAGGTGAGTCTGGCCCAGTATTTCATTTTAATATGCTGCCTCTGGGTCATCAAGGAATGGTTAAATTATGTTCAGGCTACCTGTACTCTGAGAAAAAAGAAATAATACTTTCAGGAGGTTTTCTTCAAGCTCGCAAGTTAATTTTGGTACTTAAAGGGATAAGCTGTCATTTTCTGGAACAGGTATGTGGAGCAATCCATTCAGATGGTCATGGGTAAATGAAGAGTTATATTTGGTCACTTTCTGTACTGAATCTCTTGCTATTCTAATTCCTTCATTGTTTTTCAAGTTTGTTTGTTTTTATCACCAGTGGAAACAACTTTTGATTTCTTCAAAATTTTTTCTAGGAAAAGAACGGTGGAATTTCATTTCTCTGGGACCGTAATAACCGGTTTCACTGCTTCTACTCTTCTCCCCTCCATATACCTGGTCCATTCTCCAAAATACCACTAAATTTATCTTTTAAAGATGCACTTTTGATCTGTTATTATCCTGCTTAAAATGATTTAATGGTCTGTCTTAACCTTTAGGAAAAAATTCAAGCTTTTGAGCTTGGCATACAGTGACCACTTCACTGTGTCCAGTTTCATCCTTTGCCACTTGCCCTTGCAAATCATGTCCTTTCATGATTCCTTCCTCTTGCTTGTACTTGACCCTGTACCTAGAATGTCTTTTTCTCTTTCTTTTTGTCATACTCACATTTGTTTTGCAGGACTCTACAATTCTTTAGTAAACTTTGACTAGTGTGAAGAAGAGTGAGAGAGATGAGAAGCATTCCTATATCTACTTTGTGTTCTTTGCTGAATATTTCAGTGAATTTTTCAGGAGAAGTTGTGTGCTTTTGTTTGAAGCCAAGGGGAGCTTGTTTTCCAAGAATTAATGTTTGGCAAAACAAATTGAAATCTGTGAGATTCTTATGCTTTTCTCTTTGGAGAGATTAGTTTTAAATATATATTTGCAGCTGGTTTATTTACTTAGAGCAATCTAGATGCTAAGGAAGGGCATGAGCTGGGATCTTTCTTTTCTCTGACCATGGCCAGCAGTATAGTCCCTGAACAGCCATCCCTCAAATGCTTGTTGTTGGCCAAATGGAACATACTTTAGTGAGTGTAGCTGGGTCAGTGTAAACCATGACCACGCCTGGAAAAAGCTTTAAGTACATGCCTTTTTGACAGGGGACTGGTAAAGTCATCTCTGTATAGGAAATTTAATTCTTTAAACATTAAAATATATTTAAGTTGCTAATCTTTAGGGGTTTGGTTATTAAATATGTGTGCAGAATATGTGTCTTTGTTTCACCACCAAGTTGTACAGGAGTATATTTGTCAATTGGGAGTATATTCCATGTAATTGAAAACATTTTCTTGTGAAACATCTTTTCCATAGAGGAATACATTTGGCTTACTAAAATGATAGCATTTTTTATAAAGGT
This sequence comes from Leptonychotes weddellii, assembly GCF_054177405.1. Taxonomy (NCBI): domain Eukaryota; kingdom Metazoa; phylum Chordata; class Mammalia; order Carnivora; family Phocidae; genus Leptonychotes; species Leptonychotes weddellii. Next base: position 66,316,362 of record NC_138372.1, on the reverse strand, counting down.
AGGACTTTTTATGCTAAAGAAAATTGTTCAGCACACATATGTTTTTGGTTATAATATTGTCACAACACAAAAATAGTGGAGTGCCTTGGAACCTTTGAACAATTTTTATCCTGGAAAATATTTCTAGATTGTAAGAATATAATTGTTGATAATTTCTATGGATATATCTGAGACTTATATAGTTCTCTCTGTTTTGAGAATCAGTAATGAAGATAACATTTTTGAATGTTGGGCTAAGAGTCATTCTAAGATCTCTGTTTTTACAGTGTGTTAATTTTATTTGTTTACCCTTTAAGATAAGGCACAGTTACTTTTTACAGGTGATGAAGCAGAAAAATGTAGTATTTCATCTTGTGATAAAACTTTTAGAAAAATTGTATAAATAGCTGCCAATAGCCCACAGAGCCAAGTAAGAACTCATTTAAAATACTAATACCAAACTGAATCTTATAAAATATGCCTACCGGGGCACCTGGGTGGCTCAGTCGTTAAGCGTCTGCCTTCGGCTCAGGTCATGATCCCAGCGTCCTGGGATCGAGCCCCGCATCAGGCTCCCTGCTCTGCAGGAAGCCTGCTTCTCTCTCTCCCGCTCCCCCTGCTTGTGTTCCCTCTCTCGCTGTGTCTCTCTCTGTCAAATAAATAAATAAAAATCTTTTAAAAAAATAAAATATGCCTACCAATTGAAGATCCCTAATCCTCTTATATTTATTTTTGAATTTTTATTCAAAATATAGGAGACATTTTTCTTTTAATGATTCCCCCAAAAGATGAATCGATGAAGTGAATAAGTAAAAAGCAACTGCCTTTATTCATCACATTAACTGCTCTAAGCCTTGAGTCCTCTCCTTCAATTACTGCTTAGCTTTTATAAGGCTTGTAGCTGCTAAGGATTCAAATGTAAATAAGGTATTCTTTCTTGAGATTCCAGTGTGCAGAGCAAGAAATTTTAAACAAGTGAATGAATGAAAGGTAAATACCAGTTCCCCTGTGAGTGGGGTAGCTATTGGAACCAAACAAATCAATAGATGATAGTACTGTTGATTGCAGTGATTTATCTAGATCATATTCTTCTTCACTCTTAGGTTTGGTTTTTCATTTGATTTTTTGTATCCATCTATTTTTAATTCTTCTTTAATTCTTTAAGACTTCAGATAGCTCAAAATACTGTTATGTCTTACCAACAGATGTTTCATATTTCAGCATTCAAGTAGATCATCTTAGGTATCTGTAGGTTAATTAGCAGTTCCATTTGTACATGAGTTGTTGGTATTTCAAAAATATGAGCATGCATTTCTTTGGTCTATATCCTAAATACTTGTTTCTGTAGTGTATAGAACCTTCAGACAAAAATAGATGTATTTTTACAGACACTTTCAAAGTGTTATTTTAGAAATACAAGTAATTTTCAACTTATAATTTCTTCACATCTACTTAAAGTATTGAAAATTCTTGACCAAATGTATTGTAAAATACAGGTTTATAAAAATAAATTACAAAGGTAAAATATCTCTGAAAACCCTGAAGATCTTAAATATAACATTTGATTTTGTATAAATATAAAATGAAGTCAGGGAGACACATTACCATATATTAGAGTTGTGAAAACACAGCCTTAATGATTGCTAAAGCACTAATTTATTACTTAAAATGGAACAGTTCTGAAGAAATTCATGCGTATTCCTGTTTAAAAAATGACACCGCTAAGTTTGAGTGAAAACAGTTGTTTAGTAAAACTTAGAAGTATCTGTCTATTTGTTACCACCAAAGAGTATCCTAGATTGAGCTGGGAAATAGGAATAAATTAATTTAATTTTGTAAGGTCTACTTTCAAAAGAATAACTTAATCTTTTTGTAGCTATTGTTGCCAAATACTTTGAAAAGTATATGAAATTTCTATTCTAGGCATACATAACATACATTTCCTATTGGGTAGATATAATGAACTAAGGACCAGAGTTAACCATAGTTTTTATATTTATTTTCTAGTTTGACTGGATTAAGATACTATAATACTTCAAGAAATAGATTAATAAAAATTTCTACATTCTTGTGGTTATGTAGAAAATAACAGGTCTTTTGGAGAGTGTATGGAATTGGCAATTGTTGAATGCTTGGGCAATGCAATTTTGATACTTTTTGAATTAGTATCACAAATGAGTAGCAGTTATAATTTCTATTTTGTCTGTAAAATATAATTCTTTATACATGTTTAGGATTTTTATTTTATAGAGTAATGACAGAAAAAAGAACCTACTGAGATAAGTTTAATAACTAAAATATTTTCTAGCTTTCAGCTTATGAAGAAAAGTTGTTGTGGAAGCCACCTATAAATCCATTTACCAAATTTATGGAGAAGCCTTCAATTGATGGAAGTCATTCAGAGAAACTATGTTCTCATTTTACAAGTACACCAGAGGACGAACATTTACCACAGGCTGCCAGTGAAAGTCATCTCAGCTGGTATTTTCAATAATAGCAGGGGATATCTAATTTTCTGATTTCAACATTTCATGTTTTGTCCATACTGTAAATTATTTGAATCAAATACAGCATTCTTTCAAGAGTATCTTCTTCAAATCTAGCAATTCATATATTTATTTACCCTGATTACAAATCAGTACTCATTTAGCAGAATTGGGCTAGGTTTTTGAAATCTTAATGAAAGCAAATAAAAATGAAAGCCTTATCTATTGAGAATTATTAAAGTATTAAGCCTCATAGCTAAGATAAATGAAAATAGAAGTACTATGGGATGTTGGAAATGTAGTTGATGAGTACTAATTCACTGTCATTTGGAACATTGCTATATAACAAATACCTGTCATATTTTGCTATCTCCTTTAGAATAAGGAATACACGGGGTGCCTGAGTGGTTCAGTTGGTTGAGTGTTCAGCTCTTGATTTTGGTCAGGTCATGATCTCAGGGTCGTGGAATTGAGCCCCGTGTTGGGCTCCACGCTCAGTGGGGAGTCTGCTTGAGATTTTCTCTTTCCCTCTCCCTTTGCCCCTCCCCCCAAATAAATAAAATCTTAAAAAAAATAGGGAATACACTTGCTATTTATATGACTCATTGCTTACCAAGATGACAAGTTTTTTTTTTTTGAAGATTTTATTTATTTGAGAAAGAGAAAGAACACAAGCAGGAGGAGCAGCAGGCTCCCCGCTGAGCAGGGAGCCTGATGCAGGGCTTGATCCCATGACCCCGGGACCATGGCCTGAGCTGAAGGTAGACAACCAACTGAGCCACCCATGGGCCCCCAAAAATGACAGCCTCAAAACACCATTATTGTCACCATTGGTAGTATAGTCCAGTTTCTATTTAGCTTGTTGTAAATGACAGTGATACTTGTTTTTTTGTTTTGTTTTGTTTTTAAGATTTTTATTTATTTATTCATGAGAGACAGAGAGAGAGGCAGAGGGAGAAGCAGGCTCCCAAGGAGCAGGGAGCCTGATGCGGGACTCGATCCCAGGACGCTGGGATCATGACCCGAGCCGAAGGCAGACGCTTAACCATCTGAGCCACCCAGGCGCCCAGTGACAGTGATATTTGGTCATATATAACCATTCTTGACTTTCTTCTGCCCATGGTTTTTAATAATGGACAACTGTCATTTATAGCCAACATCTTATACCCATCATGTTAAGCCAGCAGTAATTAAGAACACAGTCTGCTTTCTGACATAGCCTCTAAGATCCCATCAGTTGTTGATGAGCCATTATATTGTTTTGTAAAGAAAGAAAAACTGCCTATTGAAGAAAGATACAATGCTTTCTTATGATTTATTTTGTTTATAAATATTGAAAAAGCTCCTTCAAACTTAATTATACATAGATTTTTGACTTCAAATAACTATGCTTTTAAAAAAATAAAAATAAAAAATAAAACATAAGTGAAATAAAGTAGGGTATTCTCAAAATTTTTTTATACTCAATATCCAACTCTTAGTCACTTTTTGACTCAGAGTTGTCCTTGCTATTAAGAGTATTGGCGATGTGGCATTTCTTAGGACGATCTTTAACTGAACTAAAATTTATTGGTGCTGGGCTCTAATAATATTCAGCAAGCCTATATTGGAGTCTTGCTTCTGGAATGTTGCTAAACATTCCTAGTTCACCAGCTCCTTCAACCCCTCTATGGCCGTCCATTCTTAGGGGTTAAAAAGTGCTACACCCCATCTCTGGGGCATTCTTGAAAGCATTTGACACTTTTAGTTCTGGGCATGTGCAGGAAAGAGCTCAGGACTGCTTCTTAACAAAGATTACAGGAAGCATCCTGATTTCAGGATGTAAAAATGTAACCAAAGAGAGATCTCTTACAGTGATACACAGTAGTGTCTAGGTAATCAAGAAGGCAAATATTAATAGTTTTGTTTTGAATGATGATAATATATTATAAAGCCAAGTGTGAAGGATTTTTGCAATGTGGAGAGCTTTAGTTTTTTGTGTTCCGTTTGTTTAGCTTATTTGTTCTTCTGGAGGAATTTTTTTTGTGAAGAACAGCAAGTTTCAAGAAAGCATTTGGGAATAAGGTCTAGAAAGACAAATCTTTTGGGTTTGGAGTAGGGAGTAAAAAGGGAAGTAAAAAAGACATAAACACATTCACACAAATCATTTTACAAACCAGAAAAGAGATGTTGAACAATTACAAGTAGCACAGTGAAGCATTGCTGTTGGTGGTTTTTGTGTTTTACATATCTAAACGTTTTAAAAACTTTCTCTGTGTATATTAAGTATAGAAAAATAGGGGAGTATAGGAAAAATTTCATACATTTTCAGGGACCATTTACTGTTATATTTTGGAGAGCAATTTGTGGAACTGTAATATTTAGTTAACGCTGTGCTATATTTGCATAAAAAGTATAACTAGTTTATGTGACAGATTTAACTTAAATTTTATTTGTGCGTATCTAATTAGTCTAAAGCAGGACATCCTAAATGAAAAGACTGACCTGGAAGCAACATTTAAGGAAGCTGAGTTGGCAACCTGTTCTGTAGAATTATTTTTGCCATTATTTAAGGATACTGTTGAAGAGATTAGTTTTGAAAATGTGAGTACCTGACTTATGAACATCTAATAAAATAGACAGCTAGCATAATACTCAGAATGCATTAACTGCAGTCTTGTATCGAAACACAGTTATGCTCACATACTGGTATTTGATATTAAAAATTGCAGGTTTATCAGTCTCCTATGTCATTAGCTGCAATTCTTTTCTTCAGAGATAATCTCAGGCATGCACTTGTTAAGAGGCTAACCTTGGTGCTTAACTTATCCAAGATTGAACTAGAGAGTCAACTATTTCAAGAGTGAATTTAAACAAATATTCTAAGAGATGAAATATATCTATTTTCTATAGTTTTGTATAGAATAGAAACCTGTATTCTAAAATTTCAGTGTACTGAAGTTTGAGTTAGAGACAAAAATAGATTGTATTCTATTAGTTTCATTAAAATAAATGCCTGAAACACTTCGGGGTTTAAGCCCTTATTTTGATTTCATTACTTTAATATACAATGTACTTTATTTATTTATTTATTTATTTTAAAGATTTTATTTATTTGACAGAGAGAGAAAGACAGCTAGAGAGGAAACACAAGCAGGGCGAGTGGGAGAGGGAGAAGCAGGCTCCTGGCTGAGCAGGGAACCCGATGTGGGGCTCGATCCCAGGACCCTGGGATCATGACCTGAGCCGAAGGCAGACGCTTAACGACTGAGCCACCCAGGCGCCCCTGTGCAATGTACTTTAATGTACTATTAATAAGCTTGGCAAAATTTACTCTTACTATATGCAAAAATGATTTTGTTACTAGGATAAAGTATTCTTTGATAATAGCAATGTTGTATTTTAGAGTGTCTTAATGCTGTATCTTTTTAGATTTTTTTTTTTTTAAATGCTGTATCTTAAAATGGGTATGTGGTTCTTATATTTTGTCAGGCTAATCTTTTTGCATCCAATTTGAAGAAGATTTCTGAACAGAAGGAAATATTAACAAAAGAATTAGACACTTTTAAACGTGTAAAACAAGCTTTAGAACATCTTAGAAAGACAGAATACCAACAAGTAAGGACCCCTAAGCACTAATTTAATAGATATATTTCTCACTTGAAGGATTTGCTATTTCTGAAACTGTAGAAATTGAATTATTGGTATATTTGAAATGGAAATAATTCTTGAATTTTCGTTTGAAATGTCAATCATGAAACTAACCCGTACTCTTAACGTTTCACAAATAGTTCTACGTGAAAGCAGCATGTTTTTATAGAAAATATATTTGTATTTTCTATCTCAGAATTTTTCATTGTTATATTTCATTTCAGCTGATGAAAACAAAATTTTCTTAGAATTTAAGCTCCATTGTACCATTGTATTCATACATTCATTTATTTTTGGGGTTAGCAGTTTGTTGAGAGATAATTCACATATTCACCCATTTAAAGTGCACACTTCAGTGATTTTGAGTGTATTTGCAGAACTGTGCAGCAATCCCCACAGTCAATGTTAGAGCATTTTCATCACCACAAAAAGAACTCCACCCCACCCCCAGGTCCTTTAGAAGTTCGCCTCCCTCCCAACCCCACCCACCCCTCCTTACCCTATTATCTCCTTTCTGTTTTTATGAATTTGCTCATTCTGGAAATTTCATGTAAATAGATTCATATAAAATGTGGTTCTTCATAACCGCCTTTCATTTAGCATAGTGCCTTCAAAGTCAAATATGTTGTAGCACATGTCAGTGCTTCATTCCTCTTTATTGCTGAATAATATTTCATTGTATGGCTATTCCATTTTTATTTGTCCATTCCTCAGTTGATGGATATTTAGGTTGCTTCAGTTTTTGACTGTTATGCATAAAGCTGCTGTGAACATTTATTTACAAGTTGTTTATATCCAAGAGAAATGAAAATATATGTATGCCAAGCAATTTCACTGTGTCCTTCTATAGAGTCCCAAGAGTGGGCTTCATGCAGTCCATGAAATTGTGTATGCAATTTTGCATTAGATGTACATGGCACAAATACTTTTGGGTGAAAGGAATTCATAGCTTTTCACATTCCCAAGCAGGAGTGTGACCCTCAAAGTGAATAAACATTTTTCTATGTTCTCATTTAAAATATCTACATAGAATTCTTTTACTAATGTGCTGTGATTCTTTAAAAATAATCTTACTTGCTAAAATTAAGGTGGTTTATATTTTTTACCTATTTATAAGCAGCATGGTGAGCTTCCTTTGTATACAAGATTTTTGTGGTTTTTGTGTCATTGGCTTGTGTTGTCTGAGGTGTTATTTAGAAATTAGTATATAATTTCATAAACTGTGGACAAAAGATGATTTGGAACACTTAGGCAAAAATCCATCTGATGACCTTTTTAAAAATCTGAACTGTGCATAATAGTTGTCCGTCTTAATTTCTTAAGTGATGCTTATTCCTCTTCCTACTTTTATATGTAGAGAACTATGTTTGTCAATACTGATTTATAATATCTTTTTTTCATAGGTAGGGGACAGTTTATCCAGCATGTTAGAGAAGCTAACTGATAATGAAAGTGAAAATACTGTAAGTCTTTTTATACTTTGTGTCTACTCTGACATTTTTTATTTATATGTTGCTTGGTTTTATAAAATTAGCCAACATTATCCAAATTGTGATATTTCTAACTCTTACATTATATTTGCTGAAGAATCTTAAGAAGAAGGTACTTGAAAAGGAGACCTATATTCAAGAACTTTCTTGTTTGTTTCAGAATGAAAAGGTAAGCAAATTTTGAGCTTAATCCATCATATTTTCTTAATATTGACTCCCTCTTTTTCTTCTTTCCATCCTGGCCCCCATATCCTCAGAAATAGACACAGAAGTGTTTTTACATTATTTGGATATTTTACAAGTTTTTTTAGTTTCTTTTTAAAAGATTTTTATGGTCTTTAAGTCAGGGTAATTGCATAAATCACTATATATTAGGAACTATGAATAAATTTGTATCTCAATTTTAGTATAAATTAAGGAATTTTAGTGTTTATAGGAGCATTTTAGATATAATTTACTTAGGATAGGTAGGAATTTTTAAAAGGAGATTATCAGGAGCCATTAAATAAAAGGGGGGAGGGGAAAATAGCCCCATAGTTTTATGTACAATTTATAATGGGGGGGTCATGGTTAATGTAAAGTGGTGCTTTGCTTTTTATCAACTTTTTAGATCATGTCTAAATATGGATAAAGTTAAAGATTGTGGAGAAATATATCAAATAACACATTTTTTTGGTTTTCTATGTTACAGGCAAATGCTTTGAAAGCAAACCGTTTTTCACAATCAGTAAAAGTAGTACATGAACGACTACAGCTCCAAATTCATAAAAAGGAAGCAGAGAATGATAAATTAAAAGAATACATAAAGGTTATAAATATTCAGTCATTTTTATAGTTTAAGTGATAAAATTAATGAACAACTATAAAGCCCTTCCTTAGTTCTGGAATTTGGTGGTTTTGGAAGAATTCAATTTAAGTGTTGCCATGGGAAATACGTATCTGAGGCAGATCTTAAGATTTCTGGCCCATCTAAAGATTTGGTTCTAAATCCCAAGATAGAAATGCTCTCTCTCTCTTTAATACCAGTCTAGGAAGGATTTATAGAGCTTGAATTAAAAAAAAAAAAAATCTTTCCCATTATATAGTTAATTTATGTTTATTGTGGAAAATTTGTAAAATACAAAGGAAAAAATTAAAATAATTTAAAAATACTGAAACCATTATTAATATTTTGGGATATAGTATTCCTGTCTATTTTCTACATCTACACATAAATACATAACTCACATTTAGTAGGCAGTCAGTAAATGCCTATTATTTTTTGTGTTTGTCATGAATGGTAACAACCCTAAAATCAGTTACTTAGCTTTGGTGTTTAGAAAACTGAGTAACATTCTTGTCATGCAGTTTTTTTAGCAGTGTCATTAAGGGGAATATTTTGGTTTAAACTCAGTGGTTTTAATACTCTTCTGGAAGCCTCACAGGCACTTTGAAATAAGAACTTGAGGTCACTATGACATGACACAAGCTGACTGGATCTATTGTGTCATTATTTTTGCCAAAGGAAAAGAAGCAGTGTTCTCACTTGGAGAAGAGAAGTGTACAATGATAACCCCCTGGAGTGTGAGGACATCGGTGTTAAATTTCTCTTTGCTTTTGCACTCCTGAATCATGGCAGATGTTTGCAACCTGTGGCATGTTTCAAGACTGCGCTTGGGGTGTTTTGGTTTTTGTTTTTCTTCAAGGATGAAAAGCTTTTGCCCAGTAAGGGGACATTAAGCAGGCTTATGCGGAATGTAAATTTTATCCTTTGTCCTCCTACCTGTGCTTTTTAAGCAGTTTCCCCCATTGGTTCCCTGTGTCGTTTGCATGGGAGTCCTAGGGCATTACAGATGAACTAGAGTTGATATTGCATTAGCCTGTCATGGTAAATACAATAGAATACACGTGATTTAACACCTCAGATAATCATCTATCACAATTTATCTTCCACAAGTTTTAGTTATGTCCTCAAATAGCATTTGGGAAATTTTTGAAAACATTTTCTTCACTTTAAAAATGAAATATTAAGTGATATTTTAAAGTTAATTTTAATAATTTCATATGATAATTTAGAGAATATAAGACTAAAATCTTAAGATTTTGCCATGACATTCTTCTAATACTTTAAATTCCTTTACAAAAACCCTGCTGTTTAGAAATAATTACAAGAAGTTTCATTAGGTTACTGATTTTTCTACCCTCCCTGTAACATACAATTTTGGAATTTAAGGCATTAAGTTATTGGGGGGGGGCGGTCAGAATTTAGTTCTTCGATTTAGGTTTCACAAGGTTCTTTTTGGAGTACAAAGATAATGAACTCAGTTTGGCAACATAAATCTCATTTAATATTTTAGTTTTGACTCCAGTGAGTCAATTCATTTTAATAGGTCTTGAAAAATTTACGTTTTAGTTCTCTGAGAAGTATTCCAAAGATACTTTAACCCATTTTTCTTTCAAGATCTTTATAATATAGCAGTTAGGAATAAATATTTTCACAATTTAGAAGAAACAGAATAATTATCTTTATAATATGCAGCATGTAGAGCTCCTTGGAAATAAGGAAAGGCAAATAGTTGACTTTAAATGTATGTCCATTCGTTTGGCAAGAGACTGCGGAGAGTCATTTATTTTGAAACCATAAAAATAATTTGATAGCTTAGTATACTTCCTAATAGTGCTCAAATGTGGGATAGGATAAATCTAGTGAGGAAGTTCTGACTGGAATCTTGTTCCAAAGGATTTATTTCACCTTGGTGTTTAAAATGCTTTATGAAAGTGTAGCAATTATTCATGGTGTGCTAATGACACCCTGTGGTTTCCTAGAGGAATGGCAGCTGTACTTCCTGTGGAGTCTATTCTCTTCAGTAGACTTGTACTGCTCTTACTCATACTTGTTTTCCCCCAACAACTTACTAAAACATTTCATGGGATTTTTTTAGTTTAAGTAGACTTCTAGAGACTCTTTAACAGTATTTTTTTTTAAGATTTTATTTATTTGTCAGAGAGAGAGCACGAGCAGGAGGAGCAGTAGGGAGAGGGAGAAGCAGGCTCCCTGCGGAATAGGGAGCCTGATGTGGGACTTGATCCCAGGACCGTGGGATAATGACCTGAGACTAAGGCAGACGCTTAACCGACTGAGCCACCCAGGTGCCCCTGTTTAACAGTATTTTGCTGCTTGTCTTAATCTACCGAGTGCACTTTTCAAAGAGGGCTAGTCTTTAAATCTTATTTAATATGTACTTCTTAATCTAAATTCTAGTGGAAGTTAAAAAGCATAGTTTTTATTGATCATGGAGTTAAGTAGAAAACCCAGTCTTTTACTTTGACTCCTTTGATTTTTTTCATTAAAATGATTGTCTAAGAAATGTTAAACTAAAACCTAAATTCTGTAATATTTTTTTTTTCAGTATTATACAACTTTCAAAAAATGTAAAAGCATTAAAGCCTTAGGTCTCTAAATTCTTAGATATTTAGTAGTCAAATGCTTTAAATACAAAGCCTTAAAATAATTTGAAATAAAAGCATGAGAGTTATCACACTAAATCATATCCATCATCCACCCAGCCTATTATTCTGTCTCTAGTTATGTAAGGAAACAGTCATGCCCAATTAACACCATCAATTTCAATGGATAGAAACATGGCCCTCAAACATCTTTTCACCCTTACTGTTGTGGATCTGATAGTTATTCATCTAAACCTCTTCAGTCTTGGAATAGTAACTTCCATAAGGTTACTACTCATTGGATAAAGCAGTAGTTTTATTCCCCTTGATGTAACTCTTAAATGTCAAGGCATGCCCCTTAATTCTAGTAAATTAAAATTTGCAAAATAAGTCTATCTCATCTACATTTTTTGTGATCTATAGATTTTGATCTTACGTCCTTTAAGCCTTTATCATTTCAACTGAAAAGCCCTGACATATGTAGGGAGCTACTGATTCCTTTGAGCTTTGTGTAATTTGTTTGAATTGTCTTCAGCTCAATTACAGTTTTTGATTTTCAGTAACTAGTACTATGTATAATATTCTAGATGTGAAATTTTAACAAGTTCTAGTTAATTACAAAAGTTTAAAAAATGTGCTGTAATCACCAGTATTAGTATCTTTAATAAGAGTAGGATTAGTTTTATGTAGGCTTATATATTTTAAATTTGCATTCTATAATGTTACAAATAAACATTGGTGAAACCACCTTTCTTTACTGTTTTGCTTTTTATTAGTCCTATGATTAATCCTTTTGATAAAATCTATGGAAGATTATTTACATATTTTTACAATGTTGACATAAACATTGGAGTTCTAAAATAATTTAAGTACTACTAATATTTTTTTAGAGCTTAGAAACCAAGATAACTGAATGGAACTTACAACTGAGAAAGAATAAGCACGAAGCTGTAGCAATGAAAGAATCAAGCAAGCAAAAAACTATAGCTCTAAAAAAGGCATCTAAAATTTACAGACAAAGGCTTAAACACTTTACTGGAGACATGGAAAACCTTACCTCCCAAATTAGAGATCAGGTGAGTTTATACATTCTTCCTTAACTGTCCTATGCCCTTAGGTTATGTAGTTAATGTCATATTGCTTAATATAATAATCTTCTCTTAGTGCTACTGATGCTAGGAAAACCTCACTCACACTCTTTTGCTTTAGTCTGTTTTGAAAGGTTACAGAAAATGTCACATTTGCATATTGAATTATATCAGTATTTCCTTGGGAACTTTATTAAAGGATATAGTAAAAGTGTCCCAGTGCATCTATGGCAAGCTAAGGGTAGCACTTCATACATATTCCCCCTTGGAAATGGACAGTGTACATTAGCATATTAAAGGCCCTGAGTAGGCAAAGTAAAACAGCATAATGAAGAGTTTTGAACTCAGAGTTTCTCACCACTTACTTAACCACAGAACTCTTGTTTTACCCACAAAACAGCTCTTGGAACTGGTTCTAAGGAACACCAGTTTGGGAAATGCTGATTTATGTTATTAGACCATATGACTGTATTCAGTAATTCACTTCATTTGAACTTTGTAATGCACTTAAAGCCATTCACTGACGTAAACACACCATGTGAAAGTTATCTTTGGGTGTAGTACAAAGTTGAAAACTGGACTTAGTGCTTTGTTGTTTTTGTTGAATTATTGTATTTATTCAATTAGCAATTGATAAAACATTGACTCTTTTTAATGTCTCATGGGTATTCCACCTCTTAAGAACTGATGTTAAGGCTTATAGAATTATTACAAGCTTTTAGAAATGAAAGTGGACTTGCATAAACTTTCTTGTGTAAACAAAACAACTTGATATTTTATAAGCTCAGGTGTTAACACTTAAAGATGAATGACATTCAGAAGAATCTAACTAGACAAAAAGAATTAAGGACTAAGTTCAAAATCTACAAGGTCATTAGACTGAGTTGAATGCCTGAAAATATTGTTGAGTGGTGAAAGCTAATCAAGTCATTAACATTCTCGGGATTTTCCTGTTTAGGTAGCATCATGTCACGCATACCCCAGATCATGGTATAGGAAGGCTCTTCTGCTTGTTCATCTTGTGACTTTGGGTGAGGTATTTAACCTCTCTAAGATTCTGTTTCCTCATCTATAAAATAGGAGATAATAATATTCCTATTTCATATGATTGTAGAGAGGACTAAATGAGGAAATATATATCAAAGCACAGTGCCTGGCTATCCTACAATTTTGCCATATTGGCCTCCTTTCTGTTCCTCTAATGAGTAGAGTTTTATTGTTTGCTGTTATCTCTGGCTGTAATGTTCTTCTTGGATTCACAATAGCTGGTTCTTTTTTGATCATTCAGGTATCTTTTTAATTGTCATCTCTTCAGAGGGGCCTTCCTTGACCACTCCTTTTGAAGTAGTCCCACAACAGTCATATCATATCTTGAATTCCCTTCATAGCATTTATTTTATAGATAAAATTTCCGGGTATCTTTACATTATAGTATATTGCCTAACTTACACTTCATATATATTTATATACATATATATATATATACACACACATATATATATATATCCCAACTTACATACTTCATTGTGCAAATTAAAATTCATTTTACATAAAATATGAAAACAGAATACTAGGCTTTATTCAACGTATCAACAACATTACTGTAAAAAAGTATAAGCCAAAAAAGTCTTGCATATAGTAGATGCTAAATAAATGCTTGTTCTGTGACTGGATGAATGATAGAAGGAAAGAAAGAAGCCCCCAATAAATACTGTCTGCTATCATTATTACTTCTGGGTCTTCTGATTAATAATTATTGTTATTGTCCTCCCAGTGAGTTTGTCGTCCTGTAGAATGTAGACAGGGGACACAATGACTATAGCTCACTAGGTGGGTTTGTAAAGAGTAAATTCATTTGACAGTTATTTATTGAGCATCTTCTGTATGCCAGGCACTTTCAAGGCCCTAGCAATGAACAAAACACAAAAATCTCTACCTCGGGGAGCTCACATTCAAAGTCGACAAGCCACTACTATAGTTTTCATGTCTTTGTTGACAGTAACAATGTTTGAAGGTCAATGGGGGTGACCTCTACAAAACAGCTTGACATCATTATAGCAACAATAAATAAGGCTGCATTATTAAATGCTATGGAATTAGGGAATTGCAGATAGCTTCTATATATATCAAAAGAGGGCTTCCTTCTCCTCTGATGCTTATGTGGTTGTTATCATCTTCTATATATAGAATGCAAAATGAAAAGCTCAAGAAATAGGAAGGAAGTTATCTTCATTAATTATGAAACATTGTTTGAAAATAGTTATATCAACATCCTTAAAATGTAGTGTTGGAACTGCCACAATGCGCGTTAAAACAATACTACTATAAAGATCCTATCAACATTTACTTTAAAAGTTTCCTATATTCAGAGTTGTACACTAAAATTTTCCATATCGAAAATTCCATCCTTTATAGGATGTTTCCTTGTTTATATTGTATTTGTGTTTAGAGCCCTGCACGAAACCAAAGTGTTACTCAATTATCAGATGAGTACTTGATATATTTTTTAGGAAGCCAAGCTGTCTGAAACAATTTCAGCTTCCAATGCCTGGAAAAGTCATTATGAGAAAATTCTAATAGAAAAAACTGAATTGGAAGTTCAGATTGAAACAATGCAAAAGTAAGAAAAAAATTTAGAATCTTTGTACGGGTTAATAAGAAGTGTTTTCAGTTCCTTCCTCTTTAAGCAGTTTGCATTTTGGTTCTTCTGGATTACATGTGGTGAAGGTTGTCCATATGATTCGATATTTTTGCTATTATAATTTTAAAGACTTTTCTTATTCTATTCTAAAAATACAATAAAATGATTACCCACTAAAAAGTGCATTGGTGTTCACATTTTGAATTTTGTAGGTTAGTATTTGGAATTGGGTATGTGTCATCTATTATTTGCAGTTAAATGTTAACACTACTTTGTCTTAAAATGGAAGTGATAGTTCTCTACCAAACAAGAATGTGTAAGTAAGAATATATAACAGAGCTTACAATAACAGCACAAATGCTTTCAAAATTCTAAAAATTACTGTTCCTTAAAGTGCCTTAATTGCATAACAAAGAAAATCAATGAGTAAAAATGCCTATCTTTTATGCTTTGAAATTTATTACTGATAAACTAATATTAATGAACCCTGCACATTTGTTTTTAAATGTTTTATTTTCTGTATATTCTCTTCAGTTTTATCATTGTAAACTAGCATGTATAATTCGCTTCTAGAGGTGAGTTATTGCCTCACTTGATCCTTTTATTTAACCTTGGTCTTGAGATTGTGTGTATGTATGTGCATGTGTGTGAATGAGAGACAGATGGCCACTGAGATAATAGTTCAGATATTTTACTGAATAGCAAAGGGAATGGTGTGCAATTTTTCATTGGCATCCTCAGTGAGTAAATATTGCTAATCAAGGTTTTGCGGGTAGTAGCCTGGCATATAACTGCTTCCTGTTCACTTTGTTCTGTGACCTGTACTAACTTTAAAACCACGTACCCTAGCAACATAATTTCAGAAACACACTTAAAAAGTATTATTTGAATGAAAATTTCTATGACTTTTATAAAATATATCATTTATCTCATAAAGGCAAGTTACAAATCTTTTGGAAGACCTGAAGAAAGTGGAAGACCTTGGAAAAAATTCATGTGAAGAAATTCTTAGAAAACTTCACTCAATTGAATATGAAAATGAAACTCTGAATCTTGAGAATACAAAATTAAAGGTAATGTGTGTCCTGGGGCGATGGCTGGCTCAGTTGGTGGAGCATGCAGCTCTTGATCTCGGGGTTGTGAGTTTGAGCTCCATATTGGGTGTAGAGATTACTTAAAAATAAAATCTTTTTTTTTTTTTTTTAAAAAAGGTAATGTGTGTTTGTGTGTATGTGAGTATATTGTCCAATGACAACTTAGTAGAAGTAGCTGGAATGGTTGCATGATTAGGATAGTGCTCTTGTGTCATTTTGACCTTTATGTTTGTAAGGGTATTAGAAGATCATTATAATATGCAACTTCTAAAGCTACAGATATATCCATATTTATATATCTATATATACACATATAGACACACATATTTGTATATAGATTTTTAAATGTTTATAGTTATATATACACAGATATATGTTAAAGTTGTTTTCAGCAATATTAAATAAGATTTATGAGGTTGAATAACTGTCTCGACTTCTAAAAACTTTATTTGTTCTTCAGTTTTAGCTGTTGAATCATCCAAAATTACATTAACTTTAATGCATAAGATTTTTTTCTAGGTGTCATGGTTACGATAGGATATAACCTCAGGCCTGGTCTGTTTGAAACCAGAAAGTATGTTCCTGGCTGCTTCATAACCAGAATTTTCCAACTTAATCAAATCCAAGGGGTGATTGGTTTGTATGTGTACCAGAGAAAAAAATGGGGAAGAAGTTTTTATACTTTCTGAGAAAAAAAAAATTGAGTTCTCACTTAGAGATACAAGTAACCAGATGAGACTTGGTTAAAGATGACTGCATCGGGGCTCCTGGGTGGCCCAGTCAGTTAGGCATCTGCCTTCAGCTCAGGTCATGATCCTGGGGTCCTGGGATGGAGCCCTGCATCAGACTCCCTGCTCAGCGGGGAGTCTGCTTTTCCTTCTCACTCTCCCTCTGTGTCTCCCTCTCTCTTTCTCTCTCTCAAATAAGTAAAATCTTAAAAAAAAAAAAAAGATGAGAGCATCATTTTCAGCTCTTTAATACTATTTTTGGAGGATCGTAAATAGAACCCAGAAAAGAATCTATGTAAAAAGGCCAGAGTTGGCAGTTCAAAGCAGATATGGCATCAGAGAACCAACCCTCTTTTTAGCTCTCTCTTCTGCCATTCCTAGGTTATGACCCTCATGATCCAAAATGATTGCTGGAGATTGCCAGGGGGAAAAGATGAGTTATAGCCCACCCCCCTTTTTTTTTTTCATCTCCCCTTAGGGAGACTTCCTGTAAGTTCCATACCACTCTACTCTTCTACTTAATTCAGGCACATGGCCCCAATTAAGTGCAAGGGAGACTAGGAAATGTAGTCTTCTAGTTATCCTGGGCTCTAGCCAAATATGAGTACTCATTATTTCCTGCAATTTGTTCATGTTTTCCTGTATCTCTTCCTGTAGTTTTACTATATTTACAGTTTGGAATCATTTTTCCTAGTACCTAAGACCTACCTTAGTTCAGCTCAAGTGCTACCTCCTCCCCAAAGTCTTTTCAATCAGGATGAGTCTCTCTTTATAAACTCCCATCTTTATATGCCCAGAATGCCCAGGGAAGATATGACATACACTTAGCTCTCCATGAATATTTATTGGAAACAATTTTATTATGTTTATTTTCTTAATTTCCTTGATAACCTTCAGAGAGAAAGGATTAAAATAATATTTCATCAATTATAAATCTAATTTTTAATCAAATGGTAAGTAGAATTAATTTTAAATTACATAGGTATGAGAATCATTGGGTTAAAGTTTACATCTTATATTCTGTTAATAATTCGGAAACATGTATTTTTAATGTATTATTCTTTGGATTTTTGTTTAAGGAAAAAAACCTAGGTGTGTTTGGCATATGTTTCTGTAATGTAAAATTGCCTAGATGTATTTTGTTACTTTTAATGACTTTAGAATAATTTTAGATTTTAAAACATTTCAAATGAAAAAAGAATCTAGCTGATACTGCTTCCAAGACCCAGTGACCTCTTCTCTTGAAATTGTAAGAGTTTATTTGGATGGTTGTAAGTTCTATTTGTTCACTATAAAGAGCTGAAAAAAACCCAGAAAAGCATAAAGGGAAAAATTTAAAAATCACTTGTCATCTCACAACTCAAAGAAACTAAAGTTACCATTTTAGCATATAGTTTTGGGGATTTTGGACTAGTTCCAGTGTTTTGCTACTATAAATAAAAATGTGGGTAGTTTCTTTGAGTCTTTTTGCCTGTTTTCTTAGGATAAATTTCTAGGATTGTAATTATATGGTCAAAAGGGAGGCTCATTTTTGGTGTTATATATTTCCAAATTACCCATCATATGGGTCACTATATTTTTCCCAGTACTAGACAATTTTAAAACAAATCTCTCCCAATTTGCTAGGTGATCTCATCTAGTGTTGGGCCTTTAATTACTGTCTATATCCTGGGGGCTCTCAAATTTGTATCTCTAGCCTAGACCTTGCCCCTGAATTCCAGACATATCTTCTATTGCCTACTCGAAATCTCCACTTAGATATTTAACAGGTGTCTCAAAGTTAGCATGTTTAAAATAGAGCTCCTGTATTCCCCCAAATGGCTCATCTACAGTTGTCTGCATCTCAGTTAACAACAATTATCCGACCTTTCATCTGGTGTCATCCTGGACTCCTTTCTCTCCCACCTGCTTCCAGTCTGTCAACAGATCTCCTTCACATAGATGTAGGATTTGACCACCTCTCCCCAGCACCACTGCAGTTGTCTTGGTTTAAGCAACCATCATCTCATAGTTGCGGTGACTTCCTGACCCCCCTTTGCGTCCGCCCTCGCCGCTGCAGTCAGCTTTCAGTGCAGCATAGCGTAGTTCCCATACAAATGTAAGTCAGACCATGTCACTGCTCCACCCAAAACCCTCCAATCATATCTGGTTAATAAACACTTACAAAGCATTGTTCCATCTGGCTTTCCAGTACTTCACTGACCTCATCTCCTTCCATTCTCCCCTTTGTTTTCTCCCTTCCTGCCACATTAGCCTTGCTGTTTTTCCCCTAACTGGCCAGGGCTTGTCCCACCGTTGCCGTTCTCTGTGGGAATTCTCTTCCCTCAAAGAGCCACACTTCCTTTCAGTGTTTGCTCAGAGGTCCCTTTCTCTGGAGGCCTCCCTGGCCCGTCCCCAACATGTCATTCCTATCCTGCTTTTGTGTATGATCTGTTTTACTTAATATTCTTGTTTTTTGTTCATCTGTCCCCTTTGTGTCTGTCTGTATGTGGAGTACATAAGCCCCATGAAGGAAGGGATTTTTTGGTTCTTTCATTCATTAATAAAGGAATATCCAGTGTCTAGAGCATTTTTCAATAACTAGTAAATGTTTTTTCATGTATTTTTCTATCATGTACATTTCTGTCTTTATGAATTACCTATTCATTATCCTTTATATGTCTTTTTTTCTAATTAATATGTAAGAACCCTGTACTAAGGGTATTAATCTTTTGTCATAATTTGTTACTCTCTTTTACATTTTATTTGCCTCTTAAATTTTTTGAGGGGGCAATGAAATTTAGAGAGATATATTTACACACATGTATCGGTACATTTTTTTTTTCTTTTATGGCTTCTGTTAAGTCTGTCACATTTCTGCGTATCTTATAAATAGAAGCACTGACTGCCTGCAATCCAGACATTCTTTTCAAGGATGTATAGTGAGCATCCTTGGAAGATGGCCATGTTTTCTTACCAAAGGGTAGACGTGCTTACTGCCTGTTAGGAGAGATCTGGGTTCCCTAAACTTGGGGTTGCTCCTCCGCAGTGCATCCCACTGCGTGTGCAGGTGGCATCTGGCCCTCATTGTGTCGCTCTAGGGGAACCGGGGCTTGGGAGACAAATGCACATCTGACATCTGGCTACTGCTCTTGCTGTAACCAAGTTTTGTGTCTCTGACCCAGGAGTCTCAACGTCTTCTGCTAATATGCGTGAAACTGTTCCAGGCTCACTTGTCAACTTGGAGGGTAAAATCCCAAACCCTTACAGTGCTTGATGTCTTCTTCTGATTTTATGCTTAGTAGGGGTTTTGCTATCCTAAAATCAAAATTTTAGCTGTATCTTCTGTGAAAAATTTTAAAACTTTATTTTTAAAATATAAGTAAATATAGAAAATAATGTTGGGTGGAGCCAAGTAGTTCATCCATTTTTTCTTTCTAATAGTTAAACAGTTGTCTTATTACCATTATTTAGTGATCCATATTTTCCTCATTGATTTAAAAATTCAATCTTTATCATATACTAAATATAACTTTAGTGTATTTTTCTGTTTCTGTTCCATTGACCTCTATATTCTTACGTTGGTATCTTGAAATTTTTAGTTCTTTATACATCTTAATATCTAATACGTACTGAGATTCTCTACCTTAATAGTCCTTTCAGAATTATATTAGTCTTTCCCATTTATTTTTCCGTATGAGTTTTAAAATTAATTTTTTCATATTCCCCCTCCTCCCAACTATTATGCTTTTGGTTGAAATTGCATTTAAAGTGTTACCCATTTGGAAAAAACTGATATGTCAAATAGTATGAGTCTTCCCATCTAAGAACATGGTATTTTAAAAGTTTTAGAAAAATTTAAAAAATATATGTCTTACATACAAGTCTTAGTATAGTTACTCATGAATATTACTGACTTTTGAAAATACTTAAATTGAAGTGGTAATTATATGCAGTAACAGTGATTATTAACCTTTCGATAAATGAGTTATGTTTTTATAATCCTAGCACTGGAGTATAAATGAATTCTAATGATTTACAAAATCTATTTATATTTTCCTTGCTAGACTACACTTGATGCTTTGAAGGATGAGGTGGTTTCTGTTGAAAATGAACTTTTAGAATTGCAAGAAGTAGAAAAACAGCAGAAGACCCTTATTGAAGTATGTAAAACTCAGGTGATTATTGCACTGATTTTATTGTTAAATTTTGTAGGCAATTTAAAACACTGTATTTTTTTTATGATCTAAATGAGCAGAACTGAAGAAAGGTAGAGCTATTATTTTATGATAGAATATATGTCCCATATATTTCTTAAGGTCCCACATATTTTTATAAGTAGATGATTCTGCTGACTCCTGATTCAAACATTGACTGTGTATGTATTGGCTATTCCTAAAAGTAGATCTAAAGTTAATTATGTAGATGTAATATAAATCTTATGAATAATATTGTTAAACTTAGTATATTGTCATCTTGGATATTTAATGGCATTGATTTAGAATAATAACTCCCTTCTAGGGTCATTAAAACTCAGTACTCCCTTTTTCCCAATAAATAAAATAAAATTCTGATTTGCTCACATGAAAGACCTGGATAAGAGTTGTGAAAATATATATGGAATAGAGCTGTGTTCAGTGGCAGTTTATAGAAAACCTTATGTTTTGGAAACTTTGTAGTATTCAAGAAAAACTTTACGAGATGCAGGTCCCTAATGATGGTAACAAACTGGTCAATAAAGAGCTGGGTTTTACTGGAAAAGAGAGCATTTGCCTTAAAGAATAATGAACTAAAGATAAAAGCTTAAGGAGGGCATCCTGTTGATAAGTAGGAAGGAAGTTCATCTGGATGTTAAGATGGAAAGATGGAGTCAAGACATCTAGTTAGAATCCTGCGGTCATGTGGAACTTACCAGAGGTAGGATGGAGGTTGTGGTGGACTGTGGGCCTGTTACTGAGAATGTCAGCTGGGTCGTCCAGCTGGGTGTTTGGGTTTAATCCCTCAGCAAGAATAATGTGCATGTTCTAGGCTCTGAGCTTCGTATAAAGGCCTCAGATTTTTTTTTTTTTAAGCATTGTTTTAAGTGTAAAATAATTGGTATGGGAGCTAGTTTGGACCAGAGATTGATTTTTTTTTTAAGAAAACAAAAATGTATTTTATTTTGTTATAATAAATGTGACTTTTCCCAAAACTGCATGTGGACATACATGTCAGCATATTTCAGTTACTCCTTAGTCTTCAGATTTTTTTTTTTTTTTTTGATTCTTTAAGGTGACCTTGACCTGCAAATAAAGATCTCTCTAATATTCAGGCTCAAGGGGAGGGTCTAGAAATATTGATGTGAAAAGACAGGTAAATCATAAAAGGATTGTGGATTGGAGCAACCTCAGAGCCCTGAGCGATTTTTGTATTAAAGTAGGAATAACATTAGATAAAGATTTTGAGGGTGTTAATAGGGAAATAATGATTTGTTTAAAATTAAAAATTCAGATGTTTAGTTTTTTAATTTACTTTATGGTCTTAATAAAATATGTTACTCTAATAATATATTTTATTTTCAGATACAAAAATTGCAAGAAGCAGCTGAAATGGTGAAAAGCAGATGTGAAAATTTACTACGTGAGAATAACCTAATTACAAAAAACAAAAATAAAAAATTAGAGAAGGTGAGTTTGATGTTTTAAGCAATAAAATAATATTTATGTTTTATACTTTATGAATATTATACATATTCTTTTATTGTGGTCATTTTCTCTAGTTTTGACCTAGGAATTATCTGTCTTAAATCTCTGTAAGAGTTTGTTTTCTAAGGACATAATGTTTCCTCCAGGCTTGAAATGTTTGTTTGTATGAATGTTTTTTTACTTTTTCCTTAATATATGGAAAATAGCATAAGTGTTTAATTTTTCTGATATAAGAGCAGACTCACATATCTCAAAAAAAAAATGGTTATCACTTATCACGGGCTTCATCAGCCACAAATATGCAAATTTGAATATCTCTCCTTTTTAATCCCACTTTTTTGTTTTGAATACTAAATCTTTTGTGTCTAAAAAGTAAAGTAAAGTAAATATTCGCTGCTAGATGCTTTTTGGAAGAAAAATAATATTTAAAAAAGCAGCATGATTTCCCTTTTATCACCCCATTGCAACAGAGTGAGGGGAAGGCCAGTGTTGGCAAGTTATGATGTTTTTGTGAATATTTTTAACTTTTTAAGTGAAACCACATCCCTCTTTGGGTCTTCTTATGTTGTTTTGGTAAGGAAGCAGTGGAAGTCGTAGGACACTGACTCCCGGCTGGAGAGGTCATGGGATGTTACCAGTCACTTCCAACTGAGTGTAATAAGGTGACTGTCTCTGGGTTGCCCCCACGTCTTGGGATTGAGAAGTCTGAGTGAGGCACAGTGTGAAGAAGAGGTCAGCCAGAGCAGGCATTCTGCTGGTTAAACAGAGATAAAGATAGCCCACCAAACATGCAACTTACTACTTTCTTAGAATTACTTTTCACCTATTTTTAGCAGCATGTCTAGCATTTCATGTGTCCTGGTCTCTGTCTCTCACGAGAGGTACCACCACAAAGGTCTCCTCTTTTTGCTAGGCAACACTGTAAATAAAAGTCTATTAAAAAACCGGTTCAGGAGGCTGATGGGGCAGAAGCCTGTGATTTTCAGATACCGTGAGTCACAATGTCTTCTAACTGGTATTAAACCAGAAAAGTCATTTTTTTTTTCTTAAAGATTTTATTTATTTATTTATTTATTTATTTATTTGAGAGAGAGAGAGAGAAACAGCATGAGAGGGGATAGGGTCAGAGGGAGAAGCAGGCTCCCCGCTGAGCCGGGAGCCAGATGTGGGACTCGATCCCAGGACTCTGGGATCATGACCTGAGCTGAAGGCAGTCGCTTAACCAACTGAGCCACCCAGGCGCCCAGAAAAGTCATTTTTTAAGATGAAATTTTTCCTTTTCCTTTTCCACTGTCAAGTCTCCTGGTTTTCTCATGGGCTCTCAGATGTTTGGGGTCCCAAAGGTGTGCTTTGTTCTCGTTTTATCTTTTGTGATCAAGAATGCCAGATGTGCACGGTAGCTCTAGGTGTTCCCTGTCTCAGGGAAAGACTCTAGCTCTTGTGTTTTCCTCCCTGTAAACATCCTAAATGCCATATGTCTGGTTATTTTTTCTTAATTAACCGTGTAAGCATTTCTTAGGGGTGCTTCTTGTCACATCTCCACAAAATTGTCATGGTGAGGCACTGCAGTGGCCAAAGGGGTGACTGTAGATAAAATTAGAGAGACTTGCTCCTAGTAATATTCATGATGAAACAACAGTCTACTGAGGACTGATGATATGAGCTATCTTGACATAATACACCATAAACCCCACCAATCTGGACTAAGATGAGTGCAGCAAGCCTATTCTAATTGAAATATCTGAGTTACAAGATTGACAAAGTGACAGTTACTTTAGCTAGATGGCTGGACAGTAGCAAACGACCATACCAGCTTTACTAGTAATAACTATGCTTGAAGATAAATGACAGGATTCAGAAAGTTTGCTTTCCTAAGCAGGTTAAACATTCTCCCCTGTAGGCTGATAAAACTGTATCCATTGACTCAACAAACTTTTTTAAAAAATATTTTTAAAATTTTAACTCTAATGTTATTAACATACAGCGTTGTATTACTCAACAAACTTTTTGAAAACCAAAGTACAGCCCACTTTTGAGGTACGTGTTCTCTATAGCAGAGTCTCACTTAATGTTTATTCATATTTATTTGGTTGAATCTTTTTGTTTAAAACCATTATACCTAAAATACTTACTATATTACGAGCATATCTAGTATTTAAGATAGTAAAAACGTTAATGCTGAATGTGTGACTTTGCACTTATTTCCCTAATGCTACAACTCAGTTGAGAGGCCAGATGGAGTCTCATCTGCAGGAGTTAGAGCGTGTCCGCGATTCCTTGACGGCGGCGGAAGGGAGGCTTCACGAGTGTCAGGAGAGTCTGCAGCACTGCAAGGGGAAATGTGCAGACCAGGCGCACACTGTTAGCGAGCTGCAGGGCCAGGTGTCCGGCCGGCATTCTGCTTTCTACTAGATACGTGAAAGGAAACTTTGGAATGATTTCACCAGTTGAAGGCACTACTGTCAGGGGTTGATTTTTTTTTTTTTAAAACTCCCATCTCTATCAGTTTATCAGTTTATTGCAGATGCTGTAATATTCTGCAAGCTATTCTTTTAGTATTTTATCATGAAAAATTGGTAACTAAAATTGCTCATTTTCGTTTATTTGTACAAATCTATATTTAGATATTGCAGAACATGGTAACAGCATGAGAGAAGGAGCAATGCTATATTTACATATATATTTTTTGACATCAGGATAAGCTAAATTATTGTAATTTACCTTACAAAAATTACAATTTATTTTAATTAGAATTATGCATCGAGTTCATTTGGATTCTTCTCAGTTATTTTTTTGCCAACATATACTTTTGTACTTCATCAAAACAGAGATCATGGGTGCCCAGTTAGTCACCACATAGCCACCTCCTAATTCAATGCCTAGCAGAGTAAGTGCTTAATAAATATTTCTTTAATTATGTTTTTTCAAAGATGCATGTGCAGGGAGGTAGCAAGTGTTTTTGTTTATTTGCAAAACAATTTTAGGAACAATTCCCTGTCTGTCTTCCAAATGTAATCTGGATTTTATTTATTTATTTATTTATTTATTTATTTTTAAAGATTTATTTATTTATTTGAGAGAGCGAGAATGAGAGAGAGTACATGAGAGGGGGGAGGGTCAGAGGGAGAAGCAGGCTCCTCGCTGAGCAGGGAGCCCGATGTGGGACTCGATCCCGGGACTCCAGGATCATGACCTGAGCCGAAGGCAGTTGCTTTAACCAACTGAGCCACCCAGGCGCCCTGTAATCTGGATTTTAATTTTGAAATACATCCTGTTTTTAAACATGCAAACAAAATTTTGCTAAATTTAAATTTCTGAGAAGAGATTTTTCTAGGAAAATGCCAAATCTGTATAGATAACCTAAATTATTAATTAAATTATGAGAAAAATTCTATTTTCAAAGCTTCTTAAAATAAATATAGCTTTTGAAGCAATGGGAAGAATATTCTGTCTTGGTATTGGCAAATTGTCTTTGGTTGATTTGCTTATTTTATTTTGTTTCTCACAAATATGGTTTTTACTTGTAGTTACAACTTCATAGATAGTTAATTATCAATCACTGTCTTTAGGTAAAACAAGAAATTATAAGAGTACTTAAAAATCCAACAATAGGAGATTAATACTGTGTAGTCTTCAAATTTACTTAATAAAATAAACATCCTTTTCCAAGAAAGCATTGTTCAGAATGTATTATTTGCTATCTTTCAGAAAAATTTTTAGTAGATGATTTTTCATGAGGCAGTTTAGTGTTTTTAAAATTAATCAGGAATTTAAGAGCTTGTGTTTTAACAATGCAATATTTCTTTGTGTCTCTCTGTGTAGTAGTAATAATAATATTTATGTCTTCTTGTTTTTTATGATTATTCTAACAAAGTATATAGATTTCTTTGGAAGTTGGTTATAAAGAAAATAACCAGGAAAACTTTTTTTTTCCCCTTTTAGGTTGATGCAAATCATAATCTTCTGAGAAAGCTTTCTCTGGAAGAGGAAAATTATCTTATTCAGTTGAAGTGTGAAAACCTTAAACAGTAAGTATTAAATTGACTTAAAATTGGTGTTACATTTTTCTCTACACACTATAATTTTAAAATGTATGTTTTCTGTAAAAAGAAAATTAGAACAGATGGATGCGGAAAATAAAGAGCTTGAAAAGAAGCTGGCAAATCAAGAAGAATGTCTTAAGCATAGCAATCTTAAGTTTAAAGAGAAATCAGCAGAATATACAGCATTGGCCAGACAGCTGGAAGCTGCTTTAGAAGAAGGAAGACAAAAGGTACAGATGGCCTTTATTTAGAAACTTTTTAATTAGTTTACCAAAGAGTCGTCTTTTTAAACAGACAATATCTCATCTTACCAAACCTACAGTTATTGTATTTATCCTGATGACAGGGTGAAGAGAGCAATTACATTTCTGTTTTTTACTTACTTTTCCCTTTTGGAGCTAAACAGCTGTATATTACTGGTGCAGTTAGTTCACTAGGTAAATGATGATGTGGCAGGGCAGAGGGCAGAGATGGAAAACATGGAAGGAGCACCCCTTTTTTTAATAAAACCAAAGCAGTTGTGCAAATTGTTGACATTTTGGTTTTGATCGGGATCTGGTGAGCTGTAGAGCTCAACTCCCTTTTCTTTTGGCCAATATTGTTACATAAGTACATGCAAGAATTAAATTCCAGTTAAATCCATTTGGTTAGCATTTAATAAAAATCTCACTGTGTGTCAGCCACTCTGTTAGCTTTTGAGATGCAAAGATGAATAAGACCTTGTTAGTTTGCAAGCTCCTTGGCAGTTTCCCTGGTGTTATGGGAAACCTGTATGCAGAGGGCAGGGAAAGACTGTAGAAAGAGGCAAACCACTCCAGGTTGGAAGATGACAGGTTTAATAAGCAAGGGAACACAAGAGTTTTCTTGGATGGCCGCAAGCTGAGTAGATTTCTACGCCTGACAGAATCTTAAAAGTTTATATAGAGGCCGTTAACTAGGTTCAGTCCAAATAACCTTAACACCACATTCCCTTCTCAAGGCTCTTTACTTGGAGTGGCTTCTGGGAGCAGGGGAGGAAATCAGAACACATATCTCAAGGACAGGGGAGAGGGTGGGGAGCTTCCAGTTGCCCAGGTCCAGCTCGTGGGTCACCTGGAGGTCACATCTTTTTGATAACCTCCTCCAACAGACCTGGCCTTAGCTCTCAGGACACTCATACAGGGGGAAGATAATATGTGAACAGACAAGTGAGTGACATCCAGCATGTTGGTGCTACAACAGAGGGAGGGTACAGGTACACCAGAGGACATTGTTCGTTTCACGTGGGGGTAATGGGAAATGATGCAGGAGGGTCCTTTTTTTTTTTTAACATATAATGTATTATTTGTTTCAGAGGTACAGATCTGTGATTCAACAGTGTTACACAATTCACAGCGCTCACCATAGCACATACCCTCCCCAATGTCCATCACCCAGCCACCCTCCCTCCCACCCGCCTCCACTCCAGCAACCCTCGGTTTGTTTCCTGAGATTAAGAGTCTCTTACGGTTTGTCCCTCCCTTCCCCTATGATCCTCTGTCTTGTTTCTCAAATTCCTCATATCAGTGAGATCATATGATAATTGGCTTTCTCTGTTTGACTTATTTCACTTAGCATGATACCCTCTAGTTCCATCCACGTCATTGCAAATGGCAAGATTTCATTTTTTTTTTGATGGCTGCATAATATTCCATTGTATATATATACACCATATCTTCTTTATCCATTCATCTGTCAATGGACATCTAGGCTCTTTCCGTAATTTGGCTATTGTGGACATTACTGCTACAAACATCGGGGTGCATGTGCCCCTTCGGATCACTACATTTGTATCTTTGGGGTAAATACCCAGTAGTGCCATTGCTGGGTCGTATGGTAGCTCTATTTTCAACTTTTTGAGGAACCTCCATACTGTTTTCCAGAGTGACTGCACCAGCTTGCATTCCCACCAACAGTGTAGGAGGGTTCCCCTTTTTCCGCATCCTCGCCAACATCAGTCCTTTCCTCACTTGTCAATTTTAGCCATTCTGACCGGTATGAGGTGGTATCTCATTGAGGTTTTGATTTGTATTTCCCTGATGCCAAGTGATGTTGAGCACTTTTTCATGGGTCTGTTGTTCATTTAGATGTCTTTGTTGCAGAAATGTCTATTCATGTCTTCGATGCAGGAGGGTCTTAAAGAATGGGTAGATTTATCAAATGACTTGAAAATATAGTCTTTTTTTTTTTTTTTTTTTTTTATTTGAGAGAGAGAGAATGAGAGACAGAGAGCATGAGAGGGAGGAGGGTCAGAGGGAGAAGCAGACTCCCTGCCGAGCAGGGAGCCCGATGCGGGACTCGATCCCGGGACTCCAGGATCATGACCTGAGCCGAAGGCAGTCGCTTAACCAACTGAGCCACCCAGGCGCCCTAAAATATAGTCTTGAAAGGACTTAAGGTAGGCTTTGGAGTCCAACAGGAACTGGATGTGAAATCTGGCTCTGACACATTACACCCTGACCCAGAATGAATCACTTCTCTAAACTCTAGTTTCTTAATTAGTGAAATGGGGATGATGAGTTTTCTCATCAGATTGAGTGATGCTAAAAAGAGATTGTCTATACATGATGACTCTCAGATGTATATCTCCACCCCAGACTTCTCTCTCTCCTGAAATCTAGACTCAGATATTCTGCTACTTGACATCTCCACTTAACATAGGCATCTCAAACTTAACATGTCCAATACCAAATTTTGAATCTAAATCCCTC
Organism: Leptonychotes weddellii; assembly: GCF_054177405.1. Classification (NCBI taxonomy): domain Eukaryota; kingdom Metazoa; phylum Chordata; class Mammalia; order Carnivora; family Phocidae; genus Leptonychotes; species Leptonychotes weddellii. The sequence continues at coordinate 66,287,365 of NC_138372.1, read as the reverse complement.
TAAACTCTCTTCCACCCTTGTCTTTCTCAAGCCTGTTAATGGCAATTCCATGTAAGTTAGATAAAATCTGATATCCCTGAAGTGTGGCTTTTATATCACAAGTGCCATATATGTGTGTGTATATAAATATATATATACTTACATACTTTATATATATATATATATACTTTAAAGTCTGGGAAACCAATTTAAATTTACTTTGAAAGAGACATCCTTGAATAAAAGCTAAGTAGTGAAATGTATTGCCGATGATAGAAATGTAATCCAGATTTCTCAGCCCCATCAACCTTTGGGAGGAAAATAAAAGACTTTCTCCTGGGTTCAGCCTAAGTGGACTTCAGAAATGCTAGGTGTTCTCAGATTCCTTCTCAGAAGTGTTCAGAGTCTGCCTTCTTTCTCTCCTGCTGCACTGGAACATGGGGCTGTCTCTAGTTCCTGCCAGGTGAGGAGTGCCATCACTGTCTTGTCACCATTGTCCACACTGAGGACATTGTCAAGACTCTTTCTCCTACAGCTTCAGATCCTGCTAGCATGCCTCACACACCATTGCCCTTGGAATTTGTGTGAAAGAAATCTTTGTAAATTACTTCATAATAACTTAGAACTGAGTTTACAGGAGTGTGATTAGAGGACAGGTCTTCCCACTAGCTCCTTGCTCCTGAACTAGTCCTTGCCTCAACTCTTATTCTTGTGGCTCCAACCCAGCATTCTTGCAAATAGGCTCCCACATATCTGAATCATTGGATGAACATAGCTAAGCTAGACTTTCTGCTAAAATAAGCAATCATAGAAATAAGAAAACTCAAATTCAGACCACTTTGGAAGTGAATGAGTGAAAAACCAGTCTGGTGTGTGTGTGAGTGAAGTGTATACCTCCCCTGCCCTGTCCCTATCTCATCCATCCAGTCTACCGTCCACACTGAATGAGAACTTGCTGTACTCCACCCCAACTCTGGACACCACGGTGAATGTAAATACATATACCATGCCAGCCGGTCTCAGTAGGTTATAAAAATAGAGTATTGGGAAAAACACCTACCTAAGTCACAGAGGAGTGCAAATATGTATACTTCTTCCATATCAGGCTAATTTTGCTGATACTTTGACTGCAAAAAGAAGTAAACATATTTATGCTATATGTGTTTCCTCAGGATAGGACATCTTTTTTTTTTTTTTTTTTTAAAGATTTTATTTATTTATTTGACAGAGAGAGAGAGAGTGAGAGCAGGAACACAAGCAGGGGGAGTGGGAGAGGGAGGAGCAGGCTTCCCGCGGAGCAGGGAACCCAATGTGGGACTCGATCCCAAGACCCTGGGATCATGACCTGAGCCAAAGGCAGACGCTTAACGACTGAGCCACCCAGGCGCCCAGGATAGAACATCTTTAAACATTTTGTAATTAAACTGTTCAGAAAAAGAGGTAGAGTATAATTATGTCCAGGCTTTAGATCATACTTTAAAGAAAGTTTATTTAGTTATTTTACTCTTTTAATGAAAATTACAGGTTTCTGAAGAAATAGAGAAAATGTCATCTAGAGAGAGGGCTTTGCAGATTAAAATATTAAATCTGGAAATTGAACTTAGAAAGAAAAATGAAGAACAAAATCAACTTGTTTGCAAAATGCACAGCGTAAGTGTTAGTATGGCTTAATGTATTTTCATAAAAAATAAATTAGTATTTAACATTCTTACCATGTAGTTTCGTTAAAGTATGAAGTGAGGGGAATCAGGACTCTTGGTTTACTGGTAATATTAAGAATAACAAATAATATAAATCATAAAAATTTAAAATGTCATGATTATGCCAAAGAGTTATTACCTTGCATCCTTGGTAGCTCCTAGCACATTTCCCCGAAGTCTCATCAGGCCCTTTCCTGCACATTACTTTAGCACAACAGCTGCTTAATGAAACTTACAGATACAATCTACTGAGGAGTTTCTGGTACGAATTTTTCATTTTTTTTAAGATACACAATTCAAACTATTATGAGTTAGACTTTGGTATCTGTCTTGAGTAATGAATATTATACTTTCAGAAAGTGATGAGTTTCTATTAAGTAAATATTCAGTGTTGTTATATCTGCGTATAAGATAGGTGCTCTGAGCCACTCAGCCATGAAATGAGAATCCCAAATTGGCTGTGTTTAATCTTCTGAAGTCTTTTCCTAAATATTCATGAAAATAGTCAATTGGCGTAAGATACTATGGAAGCTAGCATTAGTCGTGACTAGATTACTTGATAACGGTCTACTTGATGACATAGAAAATGATGATACTTTACCTTTTCCGGGAACCAGAGATGCCACGAAAACTATTTTTTCATTCCCAAGTGTCTACAAAGTTGAAAACATGAAAGGTTCAAAACTTAATTGATTTTTGGCATGCAATATTAATTTAATTTTATCACCATCAAAATTTCCATGGCAATTTAATCAGAACAAACATTTCTCACTTTTAATGTAGCACGGGTCTGCCCTTTATTCTAAATCTCTTATATTTATTTAAAAAAATTTTTTTCTCACCATCAGAATTTCAGATACTGTAAAACATGTGTAATTAAAACTTCTGAAAAAATAAGTAGTAAGATGAGCTGGGTTTCTCTATAATGTTCGCAGTGCTTGGTTAAGTTCTGCCAAAATAAGTAAGTTTAAGATGTGATGTTCTGTTAAACCTGATAATTTTTACAGTAGTAAAAATCTAGAATTCTAAGGAAAGATTTAGACATTGCTGAGTCTGTGTGTTCTGTCCCTTCCAGGGTACAGTTCTGTGGGCAGGTCAGTATTTATTTTGTATACGTGTCCTAGCTCTAGCTGAGTTGTAAGCACCCCAGGAGCTGGTCTCATAGTTGGTTCTATCCCAGTGTCTTGCACAGTGCCCTGCCCACGAGCAGGCTTCCTCAGATCTTCTGCCCAAGTGCTTCAGCTGGGGCAGAGTGAATGCGCAGACCCAAGCGTGGCCTCACCTCCTTGACCCAGGCTGCCCTGCCTGAAGCCTGAAATGTCTTTGGAGTCTAATAGATTATCCTAAAATCCGTGAACATTTTACATTCTCCCCTACAATAGAAGTGTGTTCTTATTAATATTTTCCCCTCCAAACAGTTTAGTAAAATTGATGTTCCACAAAGATTCACTATATTCATTCTGTGACTTTGTGTAGCCCAGCCTAGCACATTGCTTCATACCACTCCACTGCCCCCAGGGGGTATCACTCAGTTTCAGAAGGGATCAGGTGTCACTAAATACCAGATAGGAAGGAGGGGAAAAAAAAAAAGATTTCTCTTCTTAAGATGGCTACATTTCAGTTGGAAGCTAGATGATATTTGCAGCCTATCTGAAGTATTTTCAGTGATCAAATCTACTTGAGAATTTATATGCAACTGAATATGTTAAAAAAATATATTGGGCTTTTAATTTTTCCCTCAAATAAAGAACACCTGTAATATTTAGAGTTCTTTTTATTTTTAAAGGATTGTAAAAATAAAATGTTCATCTTAAAACTAGAATTCTGTCACTTTTTAAGGCAGCAAAAGTCTTATGTATAAAATATGAAAATGGTGCCCCACATTCCGGGGGAAGCCTGCTTCTCCCTCTCCCACGCCCCCTGCTTATGTTCCTTCTCTCACTGTGTCGCTGTCTGTCAAATAAATAAATAAAATCTTTAAGAAATAATAATAAATAAATAAAATATGAAAATGGCAAAAACTGATATTAAAATAGGTCATGTTAAATGTAATGAAAAATAGTTTTGACAGTTTTAATAAAATCTGTTATGTTAATCATATTAAATATGTAATCATTTGGGGTTGACTGTGTATTACAACAAGCTATATGACAGTAAAGATCAACCATGTATGTACTTTAGTTATGTGGGATTTTAAAGAAAAATGAGCTCTAAGATATGTTGTTAATGCACGTATCAGATGTTAGAATTCTCTCAAAAATTTAAAAGTCATGTATTTAATTGTATATATAAATTTTACATTATGACTCTGCCCTTTGATACGAATGTCATTATTGATTATCTTTATTTCTTTTTTTATTTAGAAAGCACAACACCAGGAAGTATGTTTGAAGGAAATACAACATAGTCTTGAAAAGTCGGAGAATCAAAATGAAAGTATTAAGAATTATTTACAGTTTCTAAAAACTTCTTATGTAACAATGTTTGGATAAATGGTTATATTTATTTTCTATAAGCAATAGGATTTTACTCTAAGTCTAAAACATGATTAGGTACAAAAATAATAATAAATATAATTTATGGGTGGTAGTAGTAGAGTTTTTATGAGGCTTTCTTAAATACAATTTATTTTCCAATTGCAACTTTAAAATAAGATACTGATGTTAGTATTCCTTTTTGCTGGATAATTTTCATTTAGTTCTGGTTTAATACCTATTTAAATTATATTGATTTTTAGAATGGTTTTCACACACAGAAAAGAAGCCAGAATCATTTTTTGTGACTGTAGCCATCAGTTAATTGAATTTGTAATGAATCTAGGCCAGTTATGAGCCAAATGCATGATTTTGAATAACATATATAATTGTTTTACTTTGTGGTGCTATATATGTATGTATAAAATCAAGGAAAATATTCTGGATATTAATTGTTAATAATAGTATAATTACATACTTTCTAAAGATACCAAATGTCAAATTAATACTGTTTCAAGTATGATGCCATTATAATTTCTGTGAGGATTTTAATAAAGAATTTTAAATCATAGCTATTAAATGCCAGCTGATGGTGACAGATGAAAACACATTGGCATACATTGTTTCTTTATAGAGAATGGGCATTTGGGCTCGCCTGTGAATTTGTAGTCTCTTTTTTTTTTAATTAGTGATTGTCTGGTATTGTCACTGTAGACATTCTAAAGCCCGTGAGGTAACTAAAGGATTAAAGGGGAACAACTTGTCCTGCCCCTTTCCATGGCCAACTCCCTTGGGATGACCAAAATAAGCACTGTTAATACCAAGAAGTTGTAGGATAAGGTCTTTATTACTGCAGTGACATAGAAGAGATACCAGGAACTTATTGCCCCCAATCTCCTACCCGATGTGCCGAGGCAAGATCCTCTAAAAGGGGATTGATGTCGTCAGCAAGGAATCAGGTAATAGTAGCTCCTCGCAGACAATGGCTTGAGGGCTGTTTATTGAAAGGGCACTCAGGTCTCAAAAGATCATCCAGAGAAGCAAATTGTGTACTACACGGTCCAGCCTATGAACAGAGCCATCTCCCCAAGATGTTTTATCCTCTTCTCCGAACAGAAATGGGATCCTTCTTTTCTCTGGTCCCCCTCAGGGGGACCTAAGACTGCCCTAGGATCTATGGGAGCTACTTGTCAATGACCCAGCTGCTTAATAGTATTTTTCTTAAAAGAGCGTAATATGGTAACTTCAGGAACTGGCCACATTGTTTGCCCAATAATTGCTAACAATATTAGTGTTGCCTTTTTTTTTTTTTTTAAATCAGAGTACTTTTACCAAAACACATACTTGACCCTTGTGGTCCTTTCTTCAACTCCTAAGGCAAAGAGAGCTTTAAGAAATACTCCGATGAAAGGAAACTAAGGTTCTTAAGTATTGCTCATTAGACTGAGCTCTTGAAGGGCAGAACTGTACCTTATTCCTATTTCTATTCCAGCCACTACACCATAGCTAGTACATACCTAGATGCTCCGCTGATGTTTGTGGATAGATAGAAAAAAAATGTAAGCATAGAAGGATTAACTACCATAGCTATGGTATAAAACTCTTAAATTTTGAAGTTGGCATTTGAACTTAACTCTTCTGATTCTCAAATCAAAGTTCTACATACAGTGCTGTTTTCCTGTGCAAGGAGTGGCGGCGGCGGGAGCGTTGCTTTTATTTACTGAGGACTTGCTGTGTGCCAGACAGAGCTCCCAGTGTGGGACATGTACTAACTCATTTAATCTTTACACTTAATAGCACTTAATAGATGCTATTAATTCCATTTATTTTTCAGCAAACCAAAGCACAGAAGGGTTTCTTGCCCAAGGCCACAGAGCTAGTAAGTGGCAGGCATCCAGAGTCTCTGCTGACTATGACCACACTACCTTCATATATTTCATAAATAAAGGTAAAGGTTTCTTGTAACAATCGTGCATTTACTTCATCTGTGAATATTTTCTTTTTATTATACTTCTAATTTTTGCCAAGGTGTTTGTGCCTATGCATTAAGATTTAGTCCCTGCAATGTTTCAGATAGACTGTGGAAGGAAATGACTACTGTGGAGGCCCTGAGGTTGGTACTCAGATGCTAGTGACAAAGGACAAGAGGAAGTATGCCAGACCCTAGAAGAACTGTAGCATGAAGGACAGACAGTGGGCTCTTATGGTGTGTGGACCAAACTCAGCATTAGGGAGGCCCAGAGTCAGTGCCCTGGTGTCTCTGAGCAGTGTCCCTGCGGGCAGCTCTCCACCATCCCAGAAAGCTCTCGTCCTGCGGTGCTGACAGCCTGGCAGGGTTTTCTCTATCCTTGATATTCAGGGCCTCAAGACCTTCTTGAGTCCTAAAAGTTTTTTTCCATTATTTCTGCAGTTATTACCTCTCCATATGTTCTTCTCCTCCTCCTTGTTTTGTCTCCGGGATATGATCACCACACAACTTGCCTTTTCCCTCAGGGTCTGTCACAGGGTATCTTGTGAGGTATTGCCACCTGATTTTTCTCACCACTAATGTGGTTCTCAAGGGCAGTCATTCTCTTTCTGTTGGATATTGGATTTCTAATTAAGAAATCATGTTTTTTAGTTCCTGAAAGCATTGGGTTTTGTTTTTTTGTTTTTTAGTGCTGTAATTCCATTATATTTTCATTAAAATTTTCATCTGTTTTTTCCATTGGTTCTACTACAGTAGGAATTTCGAGTTTCTGTTCTGCTGGCCATCTTTCTTCCCAAACCCCATATGAGTTTTAATTTTCCTTGCCTCCTCATGGTTATGGTTCCCTCAATACGTGCCAGCAGCCCGCCCTGCACATTTCTTGGGCAGTAGCAAACCAGGTGGTGAAAGGCGGATGGCTTCGGTTCTCATGGCCTGAGACCTGCTACCCTCAGCTGAAGGGCTGTGAAAAAGCATTCTGCTCCCAGATGTTTTCAGTCACGAGCATCAGTTCTTCTCAGCTACCAAGACTGGAAGCACTTCACTGCACTGAAGAGCCCACTTCAAGGTATTCGGGGGTCAGTAAGTTTGTTGAAGCGAACAACAAGCGAAAAGTCCCCTATGGAAGCGAACCACAGGCGGTGTTGTCTATACCTAGAATACTGTGCAGCAACTTAAAGAATGAATTCGATCTGTATCTGCTGGCTTGAGATTTGTTCATGATTTTTATTTTTATATGATTTTTATTTTAACCTTAAGCGTCACAGAATTATGTATTCACCTTGTAATCAAAAAAAGCGTCTCTTTGTGAATAAGTTTACATATGTTGGTGTAAGCATGGAGAAAGGTGTTGAGAGGCCCACATGCCTTGGTAGGGATGGAGGAAATAGTCTTTATTCCACTCATTCCAATGAGATTACATTACTTTAGATTATTTTCTAATCAGATAATAAAAAATTTAAAGGTTGGAGGACAGGCATAGTATGGAGTGGAAGAGTAGGACCAGTGAGAGGTTATGGTCTGAGAATGAAATATTGGAATTGGATTTTCACAGGGGGGAATAGTCAGGGACAAGGAAAAAGCAAGAAGTCTGCTTGAGGTGGAGTGGAGGTCACTGGAGCGCAGGATGCCATGTAACTGAGAAGGCGTGGATGTTGAAGCCATCTAGAATGTGGAAGGGATTGGAGTAGAGCTGAAGAGCAAGCATCCTGGTTAGATGTGGGCAGGTGAGTAGGTCACTGTACTAAGGAATGAAAGTTTTAAAATTCTACCAAATTCAAAATCCTCAACATGACCCTTAAGGCCTTGCATGTTCTGGTCCTTAGGTCCATGGCCTCACGGCTCTGCCCACTTCCTAACCCTCTCCTATTACTTACCTCCTCACCCACTGTGCCCAGTTGCACTTGGTTTCCCTGAAAACCGAGTTCATTCCTTCTTTCCTTTTGAAATGCTCTTTCCCCCACTTTGGCCTGACTAGATCCTCCTCCTTCTTTCATATCACTTCCTACTCCCTTCTTTCAGAATCGGCAGTTTTTTATCTGTGTGATTGTGTGACGTTTGTCTCACTAGACTTTAACAGTGGGATTTACTGTTCTGTAGCCTACATCTAACACGGTGCCTGGTACATAGCAACCACTAAGTACATATTCGTTGGATGGATAGGTAGATGGAGGGATGGTGATACTGCCATTAGTTCTGAGCTTCAAAGTAGGGAGAGGGGAGTTGCCAGGAAAGGAAGTTAAACAGTCTGGAAGAATGAGTAGCTCTCTCTCCTGCTGGCCGCAGGGGAAGCAGTTTCCTGGGTGAGGTGGCGGTTTCCTTTCAGGCAGAGGTGGAGTCTGAAGAGATTCAGGGGGCAGGAGACTTTGTCTATAATCAGATGTGTGTCCCAGAGGCTACAGTGGAAAATGGAAGGGAGTTGGTATTGGGAGTGAGTCAGGAAAGTAGAATGGGTTGCTTCAGGTAATTTTAAGAGTATTTTCTTTTTTTCTTGTCTAAGAATTAATAAAAATCTCATGTGGTGTCTTCTTTTCTTCTGATACTATTCATTTGGGAAAGTTGCATAAGTCCCAAGTATAACATTAGTGTTTTTGATTTAAGATTGCAACCAGTTGGGCGCCTGGGTGGCTTAGTCGGTTAAGCGACTGCCTTCGGCTCAGGTCATGATCCTGGAGTCCCGGGATCGAGTCCCACATCGGGCTCCCTGCTCTGCGGGGAGCCTGCTTCTCCCTCTCCCCCTCCCCCTGCTTGTGTTCCCTCTCTCGCTGTGTCTCTCTCTGTCAAATAAATAAATAAAATCTTAAAAAAAAAAAAAAAATTGCAACCAGTTGTGGTACTTTCCAATAACACTTCCACAAGAGAAAAAATATTAAAAATAAGTAAATAACTTTTTTCCCTTAAAATTTAAGATTTCCTTAAAATTGTAAAGTTTAGGTACATTTAAAAAAATAAGTATCTTGTTTGTTCTTTCTTTGGCATGGCTTGGGGTAGGGTTAGAGGAAAGGGGAACTGTTAGGAGCCGTTTATATCATTTGTTGTTATTCGATGAAGTTAATATTGACAACAGCCTAAGCTTAAAACCAAAAAAATTAAACCTGTAATTAGCTGTCACACATTATTTTAAATAAACATTTCAATTATAAACTGTGACCCCTTTATGCAAGCTTAAAGTGTATTTTTTGCAATGTCTTTGTAAAGTAGATCTCTTTCCTATCATTTAAAAAAAGGAGCTCAATTTTTTTTTAGAAGAACTGAATTAGAAAGAGCATCTAAATCTAGTATGGTAAGGCATATGTAAATGATCTTAAAAAAATGGCGATTTCATTTTCATAATTAATGGTAACTAAAACTTCTTGAATGTCACCTGAATGCTATCTAAAACTTTTTTATATTTAAAAGATTTTGTTTTACTTCTACAGACAAGCACACTAATTCTTTAAAACTTCATAAGTTTTCATTTCCATGCCAGAAGTCTAACTTAGTTTTTACTATTTTGAACTTGTCTTATTTGAGATTTCTATTTTAGCCTTTCTGATAGTGTTCATAAAATTGAAATGAGAAATAAGAATTTTAATTTTAAATGAGTTGACTCCTATTAAAACACCAATCCTAACACTTGAGAATATAGTAGACACAAAGATTTCTATACTTTCTTTTTCCTGCCTAACATATAAATAGGTCTTACACCTTAATAAAATATGAATGTCCATCAGATAAAATGACCAAAGGATAAAAACAGACAAGTCATAAGAGAAGAATTACCAATGGCTAACAAATATGTTTATAAGATGTTCAGATTTAGTAGTAAAAGAAGTGTTAAGTGAAAACATTTTTAGTATATGTGCTGCTGAAGTGAGCACGTGTTAAGTGAAAACAAATCTCTTCTCTTTCCCTATAGTAATTTTAAAGAGGTAATTCCTAGTTTTAAAAAGAGGTAAAATGAGAATTCTCACACACTACTAATGGGACTTACTGTTCCATTTATCTGTGGATATACAATAATATATTATTGCTCCACAGTTGGATAGTTGTGTTGTTTTCATGTTTTCTCCATTACAAACTTTTCTGCGGTGGATATCATCATGCGTCTAATTATGACTTTAGGATAAATGCCTAGATGTAAATTATAGTTTCAGAAGCCATGAAAGTTTTCAAGGTTCTTGAAACAGAATTGTTCATGCCATTTGCTACAATAATTTTCAACTTAGGCATTTATCCTAAAGTAATAATTAGATGCTGGTGGGAACTACTTCTTACACCACTCCATTGCTCATGCCTGGCACCTAGTAACAATTAAATCTTGTCATTCGACATTCAAATGAATAGCAATATGGCCAAGTCATCTTTCAGTCTTAGTTATAATTGTAAAGTAGGAATGTGAACATGCTCTGAAAATTACAAGGAGTTCTGAAATTGTAAATGTTAGTATTTGTTCATAATTTTAGAAGTGCTATACTTTTATTTCTCATTGTTAGTTGATGCCAATTCAATTAAAACCTGAAGCTGATGTTTACTTTCCTACATGTCTATTTATTTGATAGTCATTTGTATTAATTTTTTTTCAGAAAATTTTTTTAAATTTAAATAATCTCTTCACCCAATGTGGGGCTCTAACTCGCAACGCCAAGATCAAGAGTTGGATGCTCTTCCAGCTGAGCCAGGCAGGTGCCCCCTTTATTAAATTTTTTTGTGTTGATAAAAGTCAATTTAGGTTGTAGTATAAAATGAATTCTGGATTTGAATCTTTGTTGGAGATACATATATAAAATATTTTCTACATCTCTGTGAGTTGTCTTTTGACTTCCTTCATTGTGACTTTTGATGATCAGAGTTCTTAATTTTAATATTGTGTTGATCACGTCTCTTCAGAGAAATAGAATATTCATGGTCTTGGCTCATGTGACCATGGAACCTAAGAAGTCCCATGATCTGCTGTCTGCAATCTGGAGTCTCAGGAAACCTGGTGGTGTTCATTGGCCTGAGAGCCAATGGTATGGATTCTAGTCTGAGTCTGAAGGCCTGAAAGCCAGAAGTACCGAGGGCAGGAGAAGATTGATGTTCCAGCTCAAGTAATCATGTAGACCCCCAGTGAATCCTCCCTCTAACTTTTTTGTTCTGTTCAGGCCCTCAAAGGGTTAGATGATGCCCACCCACATGGGAGAGGGAAATCTGCTTTATTCATTCTACCAGTTCAAATGCTAATCTCTTCCAGAAACACCCTCACAGACACACCCAGAAATAATTTTAGTCAGACAACTGAGCAGCCTGTGATCCAGTCAAACTGACAAAAAATTAACTGTCACAAATATAGTCCAATTTGTCAGTTGTTCCCTTTATGGTTAGCATCTTTTGTGTCCTATTTCAGAAATATTTGCCTATTCCAAGCTAATGAGGATGGTGTCCTATGTTTTCTTCTGAAAGCTTTATTGTTTTACCTTTCATATTTCAATCTGTAATCCATCTTGAATAGATTTTGCTTAGGAGATAAGAATTTTTTTCATATGGATATCTAACTGACCTGTCAACATTTATTGAAAATCAAATCCATTTCTCGCTGTACTGCAGTGTCACCTGTGTCATGAGTCAGATAAACTAGATGTCATAACTCCGATACGTAGTTTCTGTTTGAACTCTACTGTTTCATTGTTCAATTCTTCTGTCTTCGCACCAATACCACTCTGTCTTCCAGCTCTGTTCTTCAAGATGCTTTAGCCGTCCTTGGTCCTTCTTATTTCAATGCAAATTATAAAGTCAGCTTGTTGATGTCTACCTAAAAAATTAAATGTTGGGATTTTTGATTGGGATTGTGTTGAACTTCTAGATCTGTATGGATTAGTTTGGGAGAGATGACTGACATCTTTACTATTGGTGAATTTGTATATCCTTCCACTTATTTAGAAGTTTTAGAAAAATGTCTCAGTAATGTTTTCATAGTTTTCAATTAAATGCCTTGCACATATTTTGTTAGGCCTCGGTGTTTGATTTTTTTGATGCTCTTACCAATAGTATTATTTTTTAAATTTCATTTTTATATATTTGTTGTGATATAGCAGTAGAGTTCCTTTTTATATACTTACCTTATACTCAGATATATTGATGAAATTTAATTATAATAGTTTATATGTTCTTTGGGATTTTCTTTGAAGTCCAGAATTGCAGTGCCTCCAGCTTTGCTTTCTTTTTCAAGATTGCTTTGGCTATTTGGGGTCTTTTGTGGTTCCATACAAATTTTGGGATTATTCTAGCTCTGTGAAAAATGCTCTTGATATTTTGATAGGGATTACATTAAATGTATACATTGCTGGGGTGCCTGGGTGGCTCAGTTGGTTAAGCAACTGCCTTCGGCTCAGGTCATGATCCTGGAGTCCCTGGATCGAGTCCCGCATCGGGCTCCCTGCTCCTCAGGGAGTCTGCATCTCCCTCTGACCCTCCCCCCTCTCATGTGCTCTCTCTCATTCTCTCTCTCTCAAATAAATAAATAAAATCTTAAAAAAAAAAAAAAGGTATACATTCTTTGGGTAGTACTGACATTTTAACAATATTTGTTCTTCCAGTCCATGAGCATGGAATGTCTTTCCATTTCTTTGTGTCATCTTCAATTTCTTTCATCAGTGTTTTATGTTTTCGGATTACAGGTCTTTCACTTCTTTGGTTAGTTTTATTCCTAGGTATCTTACTGTTTTTGATGCAAATGTAAATGGGATCGATTCTTTAATTTCACCTTCTGCTGCTTCATTATTGGGGTATAGAAATGCAACAGATTTCTGTACATTCATTTTCTATCCTGCGACTACTGAATTCATGTATCTGAGCAATTTTTGGTGGTCTTTGTTTTCTGTATAGAGTATCATGTCATCTACAAATATTGAAAAGTTTTACTTCTTCCTTGCCGATTTGGATGCCTTTTTTCTTTTTGTTGTCTGATTGCTGAGGCTAGGCCTTCCAGTACTATGTTGAATAACAGTGGTGAGGATGGACATTCCTTTCTTGTTCCTGACCATAAAGGAAAAGCTCTTAGTTTTTCAGCATTAGGATGGCCTTTATTATCTTGAGGAATGTTCCTTCTAAACCTACCTTGTTGAGGGTTTTTATCATGAATGTATGTTGTACTTTGTCAAATGCTTTTTCTGCATTTATTGAAATGATCATATGGTTCTTTAATTAATGTGCTGTATCACAGTGATTGATTTGTGAATATCGAACCACTGTTGCAACCCAGGAATAATTTCCACTTGATCGTGGTGGATGATTTTTTTAATGTATTGTTGGATTCAGTTTGCTAGTATTTTATTGAGAAATTTGCATCCATGTTCATCAGGGATATTGGCCTGTAGTTCTCTTTTTTAGTGGAGTCTATCTGGTTTTGGATCAGGGTAATTCTGGCCCCACAGAAAAAGAGTTTGAAAGTTTTCCTTCCTCTTCTATTTTTTGGAATAGTGTGAGAAAAATAAGTATTAACTCTTCTTTACTCTTCTTTAAGTGTTTGGTAGAATTCACCTATGAAGCCATCTGGTCCAGGACTTCTGTTTGTTGGGAGTTTTTTTTTTTATTACTGATTCAGTTTCTTTGCTAGTTATTGGTCTGTTCAAGTTTTCTATTTTTTCCTGTTTCAATTTTGGTAGTTTCTAGGAATTTGTCCATTTTTTCCAGATTGTCCAATTTGTTGGCATATAGTTTTTCTTAATATTCTCTTAAAGTTTGTATTTTTGTGGTTTCAGTGGTTGTTTGTCCTCTTTTACTTTGGATTTTGTTTGAGTCCTTTTTTTTTTTTTTTAGTTTCTATATCATTTATTTCTGCTCTAATCTTTATTATTTCCTTCCTTCTGTTGGCTTTTGGCCTCATTTGTTGTTCTTTTTCTAGCTCCTTCAGGTGTAAGGTTAGGTTGTTTATTTGGGATTTTTCTTCTTAAGGTAAGCATGTGTTGCTGTATACTCCCCTCTTGTTTTATGTTCCTTTTTCTCTCCTTTGATTCCTCTTTTTTATTATTTATTTATTTGACAGAGAGAGACACAGTGAGAGAGGGAACACAAGCAGGGGAAGTAGGAGAGGGAGAAGTAGGCTTCCTGCTGAGCAGGGAGCCTGATGCAGGGCTTGATCCCAGGACTCTGGGATCATGACCTGAGCCGAAGGCAGAAGCTTAATGACTGAGCCACCCAGGTGCCCCGCCCCCCTTGATTCCTCTTCTATATCAATCAGATGTCTTTTTTTTTTTTCCCCAAATTTCCTTCTATTAAAAGTAAAGATGACTTATTTTTTGCCAGGGAGGGTCTACCTTTTTTCTATAAGCAGATTAAGTGCCTTAATGCAATCAGCTAATGAGAGACTGGATTACTGTTTTGATAAGACATAGTCTCCTTCCGGCCGCCCCTTTTCCAGTGGCTTATCTTTTTTGGAATTTGAACTGAGAGTGTGAGGGTCTTTCCTACTTAAGCATTGATGGACTGCAGGTAATTCTGCTCTGTTCTTCACAGGTTTTCAGGTTAAGATTTTAGCAAATTACCCCAAACAGGCCTCAGAATTCAGGAAGTGGCTTGATGAGGAAACGTACTGTGTATTCACCACTCTTCAGTCTCCGTTGTTTCCCTCCATTTTCCACCCACCACCAAAAGCTCTTCTGCTTTCTCTGACCCCCAGAAGCAGTCTTCTCCCAGGGGCCAAGCCTGAATTCCCAGCTTCTAGCCATGGCCACCATTGGCAACTGCCCCTCAGAAAACATAGCTGCCAAATGCCGAACATCAAAGATGATTAAGACCTATTTCCTTCTCATACAGCAGAGTTTCTTGACCTTTTTAAAACCACGACACATACGGAAAATAATATATATATTTATTACATTATTTATTTATATATAAATATATATATATGTCAAACTGTAGTAAATAAGAGGAGGATTCTTATAGCCATAAATTTCTGGCCCAGAGGTCTAGCCAACATAGGTCTTGACCAGATCACTCCACTTTACAAGTTGAGAAGATCAGTACTTTCACATTTGTAACCCATTTGTTGCACTGATTTAGACCTTTTGCCTTAATAAATTTGTTCCTCTTTTCTAAGATTCTGAATATTTTTTCATGCCCTTTGGGGGAGAACTGGTACTAACTCTAGATGCCTTTTGGATCTGAGATGATAATGTAGGTGTGCCAGAATCCCTTCCTCAGTCTGGGTCTCTATTCCATGGCTCATCTAGACTCCTTAATAGCCTGTTATTTGGAAGCAGAAATTAGTTAGCCTGTTTACCACCTCAGTTTCTCTTCTGTTCTTTTTCTATTACAAATCTTCCTCATTCAGAGGAACACATAATTTCCATTGTTTGGAGTGCAGTGTAGATTGGCTTTGAAATAGCTGAGATAAAATTATCATTTGCAATGGGAAAATGACTGAAACAAAATGATATGTGTGGTTGAGTTTATGCTTATTTGTTGTTTTATTAACTTTTTACATTCTAAGTCTGTGGATAACTTAGTATTTTAGTTGATAAATGCAGATCCTCTGCAGTTCCAGAAAATCTCTTGGTTTCTAAAAAATGTAAACTTATGTCTACTTCACAAACAAATGTTTTATTTCATTTATAAATAGTTGAACCAGTAATAAGCTGAAAATTTACTATGATACTTAGCTGAGGAATGATGTGGAAGATTATTAGAATGTATTCACACATTAGAGTTCAATTGAGTCTTTGTGATATTCTTTATGGTATGGTAAATATGTAGAGAGAAACATAGCCTATAATTATGGCATTCATTCCTGCTAGGATTACATTATAATTGGACAGTGTAATCACTGTAAATACACAGCTTAAGGTAACCGGAATGGCCAGGACAACAATATTCCCTAAGCTGGCTTACAGTCATCAGGTTGCTGCTGGTGATAGGGGCCTTGTAAATGGAACACAGCAGAACTGTTTAATGACACTAGGCCATAGGAGATGGTAAGGCCTGTGGCTGCCATAGTGAAACTTTATGAGGCGGCAGCACTTCCTAATCCTAGAAAGTTCATAAATGAATTAGCAAACCCCCAATTGTTAAAGGCAAAAGGATCCGGTTATGATTCTCTAACTGCTAATAATGAGGCCATTCTGTCATTACATATTTCGTTTCATGATTTTGAGATTCCCAAGTAGAGACATTTTGACTAAAATAAACAAATAATCAAGTTAACTGTCATATGTTACTGATTAGTAAATTGATAACAGCATACAGAACCAAGATATATGGTAAGATGGGCTAAAGCACATTTAATGTTTAATGATTATTAAGGCAATGCAAAAGAGTATAAGTAGAGTGTTTAAACTCTAGTTCTCAATTTAAGCATTTGTATCTATCAGTATAAGTTTTATAGTTTTCCAGCTGCTTACACATATATATATATATATTTAAATGGAGAAGCTTTTATTCATTAACACAGAGCCTAACACATTGTTAATATTGCAATGCAGAATAAAGCTCCAAAAAAAGTAACAGAATGAAAAGGAAGAGCAAGATGTGGCTCTAGATAAAGAATTCAACAAGTCAGACTCTGAAACAGGCACTCAGATGGAATGGCCTAACCCTAACCCCAGGTTACTGTTACCCCCCCCCCACCCTGTTATGCCCCAAAATAGTCAAAAGGAAACGGTCACAAGCTCACAATTGTTCAGTTCTCACCAATGTTAACAAAGAAAAACAAAATAAACCAAGAAGTACTTGAGGGGGTGCCTCAAGATATTCAGTCAGTAGGGGGAGAATCTCTGTTTCTCGCCTCTCAGTTTGTTAGTTACACATGGCGGCAGACGTGGTGGTGGCGGTGGCTGAAGCCCCGGTGCCCTTAGCAGCAGACGCAACATTTAGAGCCAGGAGAAGAGGGATGGGTTTCATGCCGAGCAGACTGGAGACACCAGGGGCGGTCGGAAGAGGATTGGGGAGGCTGGAGGGTGCGTCGGAGGTCCCCGCTGCGGCGAGCGAGGGGGTGGTGGTGGAGGAGGAAGAAGAAGAAGAAGGGGTGGAGAGTTGGGAGAGGTTGATGCTGAGGTGATCAGGGATCGTGAGGGAGGCTACGTGGGAGGAGGGTTTAGCGTTTTCTAAACTGACATTGATCAGATATTGAGCCAGGCTAACGCTGGCAGCAGATCCAGTGATGGTAACCTGCCTATCAATAGATCCTTCCACTGGGTTCGCAGTTTTCATCTGCGCCCCAGACATCTGACGGATCTCATTGATTTTGGCGCCTTGACGCCCGATTATGCAGCCAACCAAATCATTTGGAATGGTGAGTTCATGAGAAGTAGTCTGAGCAGATGCATCCAAACCACTGAATCTGGTGTTTCCATGCGTCATGGGAAAATGAGACTGTTGCATTGCCAACTGATGCAGCTTGGTCAAATCTGGCTGTGGAACGGCACACTGTCCTTGAATGGTATACGCCTGACCACCTGCAAAGATGACTGGAGAACTGTTCGGCTTGGGCCGGTCCGGGATGGTCACGCCCTTTGGGGGGGACTCCAGCATGACCACGCAGATCTGTTTCACACACTCAATGATGGATTGCGGAATGCCAGCAATAGTGATGGCCCGCTCACTTGAGTTGGGGAGCATATCCCCTGCCACCTGGACCTGAGCCCCTGTACTCTCTCGTATTTCTTTGATCTTGCAACCACCTTTCCCGATGAGAGAGCCACACTGACTAGCAGGGACCACCTGCGTCAGGGTAACTGGGGCTCTACTGGCAGCTGTACTATTGGTCATAGAGCTGCTGATGTCCTCTTCCAGTTTGTCAGTGGTCATAGCGAAGGCTTTGAAGATGGCGTTAGTGGCCCGCCAAAGTGATAATTCTCTCAGGACAATTCCCTTCTGAGATGTTGATACGCATCTTCTTAACGGATTCTCCTTTCTTTCCGATGATACTGCCAACTTCCTTTCCATGCATAAGTAGCCGGAGGTGAGAGTGACATTTAATCCACCTTCGGTCACACCGATGTCCATGTCGAGCAGTGTTCTGGGGAGCTGGACTTTGAGTGGTCAAGTCTTTGGTCACTGGTGGGGGTGAGAGCCAAAAACTGCAGGCGGAGGCGACGGAGTGGGCGGGAAGAGGAAGGGCAGCACAACAGGGGCGGGTGGGAATGCGAGGCCTCGGGTGGGCGGAGGAAGAGGAGGAAGAAGGGGGAAAGCGACCCCGGGGCGGGTGGAGGCCACAGGCTGCAGCTGCTCCGGCTGCTGCCTCTGCTGGTCTGGGAGTTCACATATTTCATTATAAAATTATTTCCAAGAATTTTGGATTTTTTTGTATAGATCAAGAATTGTTAGCTCCTGGGGAGCCTGGGTGGCTCAGTTGGTTAAGCGACTGCCTTCGGCTCAGGTCATGATCCTGGAGTCCCTGGATCGAGTCCCGCATCGGGCTCCCTGCTCGGCAGGGAGTCTGCTTCTCCCTCTCCCACTCCCCGTTTGTGTTCCCTCTCTCGCTGTGTCTTTCTCTGTCAAATAAATAAATAAAATCTTAAAAAAAAAAAAAAAAAAAAGAATTGTTAGCTCCTTATTAGTGATTAATAGTCCATATGAAAAGTATCACTTTTATCTTCTATTTAGTCACATTCCTAATGAATTCTGTTAGTATTTCGGTTGATACTCTTGCCTTTTTAAATAGGCAGTATAAGATTGTAATTAACAATATTAATAGTTAACATTGTACTTTCTTAAAGCATTATTTTTGTTTAAAATGTCTTTTTACAAATAATTTATTCATATCGGGATCCAAAAAAAATTCACATATTGCATTTGGTAGACGTGTCTCTTGAATCTTTAATAGTTGCCCTTCCTTTATTTTCCATGACATTTATTTATGGGATAAATTGGATCATTTGCCCTACAGAATTTCTTACAGTCTTTATTTGACTGTTTCTACATCTTCTGTATTTCATGTAAACCAGTAGTTAGGTTCAAAATCTTGATTGAATTCAGTTTTAAATCTTTTTGGCAAGAATACATCATAGGTGTACTGTAAACTTTCAGTTGCATCACATTAGGAGTAATGTACTGTCTGCTTGTCCTACTATCATTAACATTAAAATGAGTCAGTGGATTCTGAAGATATCAAACTGATGCTTTCATTAAAAAGAATTATGTCAACACTTAGCAAATGTGTTGAAGCAGTCATTGATAATCCTTGCCAAGATCCATTATTTCACTAGGGAATCTTAAAATGGTGGTTTTCTAATTCTGTTATTCTTCTGCATTTATTCATTATCACTTTTCTAAATTTTGTAAATCTCCTTGTTTTGTCTGTTTTGTCATATATTAAGGCTGATGCATGTTAAAGTCTCCCACTGCATGTGTGTTTCTGCCCATTTTTCCTCCTACAAGTATTATTTTTATTCCACATACCTTGATGCTATTATTTGGATATTATCTACTCATTTCAGAAGATATCTGAGACTATTCACTTTTAAGCTTTTGTGGGTAGTCACAAAGTTGATGACTTATGTATTACAAATTATACTACTTAAGTAGACTTCATTATTTTATGCCTTTTTCCTTGAATTATATAAGTATTGCTACCTCTAGATACCTTTTCTTCATATTTGCCTGATAATTTGTGCCTATTTCACTATTTTTGTTTCAGTGCCTTTTCATGGAGATAGGAGTTTGCTACTTTCTCCCTTTCCCAGTCCTTGATAATTTTGTCTAGGATAATTTAGTCTGGAAATAAAGCCGTTTGCTGGTTTTATAATAGTACAATATAAATATTACTTTAAAATAAAAATTAATGTCATAGCCATGTGTAAAATAATCATTTAAATTTATATTTCTTATCTTTATCTTATTTCATGGGGTACACACCTAGCCTGGGAACCCTGAAACTGGTAGTTAAAGCATGTTAGGAGACCTCAAAATTACTATAAAAAAGATGAGGAAGATGGTCTTTTCTTTTGTTAACAGGTCAACTATTACTTAATAAGGAATATGAGGTTTCTTGATTTTTCAGATAGAATTTATTTTATTTTTTTTAAAGATTTTGTTTATTTTTCAGAGAGAGAGAGAGAGAGCACAAACAGGGGAAACAGGGAGTGGCAGGCAGAGGGAGAAGCAGACTCCCCGCTGAGCAAGAGCCCAATGTGGGGCTCTATGTGGGGCTCGATGTGGGGCTCGATGTGGGGCTCGATGTGGGGCTCGATCCCAGGACCTGGGATCATGACCTGAGCCAGAGTCAGCCACTTAACCGACTGAGCCACCTAGGAGTCCCATTTCAGTTAGATTTTAAAGAGCGCTATGACACAAAACAGTATGTTATCATTTCAGTTTTCTTGTTTGGTCTTAAGATGATAATTCCAGATCTAGGTTGGGTCTATTTTGAAAGTTGTTCATATTCTATGTGAAGATACTTTTCAAGTTTCAGTCAAGACAAATATTTTTTCATGACTTATTTTTCGTTTTCTTCAGTGATTTTTGATCTAATAAGGTTTTCAACTTAATTTTATCATTAATAACTTAATTATGAAGTTAATGTTTATTTAAAAGCAAATTCAAATGGTACAAAGGAATATGATGTAAAAAGTATTACTTCAGCTGCTTCTCACCCCAGATACCACTCCCCAGAGTAGCCACTGGTAATAGTTGCCTATTTAAAATGCTTAACCTTTAAAAGAAAGCCTAATTCTTTAACTTTAAATAATTTAGTCCAAGGAAGAAATGGTATCTGGTTCTTTTATAAATAACAAGAATTGATTTTAAATACTTTTAAATTTTAGTAGCCCACAAAGCTAGAGATACTGAACAACATTGAAAATGTTTGTTAATGCTGAAATGGCCAAGTAAACATTTTTCTGTAATTTATTTTCCATTGTCTGTTTTGAGTAAAAGCATAAGCTACTCTTTTTCAAAGGATGTTTTTCTATATTCAAATAGGTATAGCAAATTTCCACTATTCATGTAAAATCAATATATAATTTTAGTGATTTCAGTTCTATTTAAAAATGAAAGTATGGTTTATCAGGGGCATTTTGTTTTTCATCTTAATGCAGTCCTTTTACGGCCATACATTCCAGTATCCAAGTTTTAAAGTAGTTTGTATACACCCAACATGCAAGGCCATGACTTTAATCATTTCCTCACCAGAACTTCAATTATGCCAAGCACTTTTTAATTATCCTGCAGCCCACAAGTCTATTCTTAGTAAAAAGTCTGACTTGTACAGAGGCAGTATATTCCTCTGTGGCAAAATTCAACTCACCACTTTGTAACCCCACCCATGAAAAAGCCCTGTGAATTAAAAGCTACTAAATTAAGTGTGTATTTTTAACAGCTTCAATTTTCAAGTCAATTTTGGCATAAAAGTTGAAGACATTTTTTTTGAAGTACAAAAATGCTATGTTGGCATTTCATGGTATTTTCAGAATGCAGTTTGTTTTTTGGGTTGTCTCCTTTACAAAGTTAGTTTCTTATAACATCAGTTTTTTTTTTTTCTAAAGGGAATGTGTTTAATCATTTGCCCTATCACTTTTTATTTTTATGTTACTTAAAGAAAAAAATTCTGAACCAAGAAGAGTGATAGAAAAAGAACTTATATGTGAGGACAGATCTGTAGGGTAGTGGGTGAAGGTTTGGGGCACAGTGGGTGGCAGGAGAAGCATTGAGCTGAAGTGTAGCTGGGCTTAGCATTTCATGCACAGATTAAAACCTGTAACGCAAATCCTGAAATTAAGAGAAAGTAAACTACATAAAATTATTGTGGTGTTTTACTCTTTTTACTTCCTAGTAATGGAAAATCTATCCCAATGAATGCAAATAAAATACAAAGTCATTCTAGGAAATGCTTGTATAAGGTTAATGTTTATAAGAGATGCTAAATACCTAATACTATATATTATGTTAACTCAAGAAATAGTTCATAAGAACCTCTTACATGTAAATCCCTGTACTTCTTTTATGTTATAACGTAGCTCCAGTAATTTGCTGCCTCATGATCCACCTTAGGAAATGCTGCACTGTTCAAAATCTGAGCTTAGGAAATATGGGCTCCATCAACACAGTTTTCCTTGTTTTTCTTTGCCTTCGTAGAGACTGGACTATCTAAACCCTCAATTCCCTAGCTTGCTTTTCGGCTAAAAGTTGCATGTTGAGATTCTGACCAATGAGGTGTAAGGGGAAGGTCACTGGTGCCACATGGTGTCTTTCTGCCAGGGGGTCTGGAAGTGCTGTTGTCATCACTGAGAGTGGTAGAGCTGAAGGTGAGAAGCAGCCTGGGTCCTTGAAGGTATCCTTGACCACCATACTAGTTGTGGACTGCCTACTCTGGGACTTCTTTGGCATGAAATAAACAAACCTCTTCTTATTTAAATCACCTTTCACTGGGGTTCCTGTTACTCTTAGCCACATCCATTACTAACTGGCTCAGGGAAAAAATTAATTTGTCAATAAACATGATAGTGGTCTTCACAGTCCACATTGGGGTAGCCAGTCTCCAAGGTGGCCCACAAGGATCCCTGTCTCCTTCACACCCTCGTGTAGTTACCTCCCACACTGTCCCAGGGTTGGTTTGTGTGACCAATAGAATGTGGCTTCTAAACCCTGTGACACTGTAAAAATTAGATTAAAAATTTAACAGTAACTCTAAAACTACTTATATTGTCTTTTTTATGGAATGTCACATTTTTCTTTTTATATGACATATTTTCTGGTCAATTATAATATATATCCTTTATTACAATGAGAAAATTTAAAACATTTTTAAAATTAATTTCTGAAAACCGCTTATATAATACTAGATACCAGGTTCTTTTCTGTGCTCTTTAACTTCATTAACTCACTTTTTTTTCTTCAAATGACTTCTTGAGATATTATTTCAACCACTTGGCATTTAGAGAAATTGAAGCAGAGAGGTTAAAAGTCCTGCCCAAGGCTACACACCTAGGAGGTAGAAGAGCTGGGATTTGACCCTAATTAGGTTGCTTCCAGCACTGGTAATCACCTGCAGGAAAATCACCTGCAATTCTACTAACCAAAAAAAAAAAAAAAAGCAAACCAAAAACAACCCAGCCTCCTTTCTATAGATATGTATATACATTCCTAGTGTGTAGGTTGTTTACTTTTTTAGCATAACAAGTCAGTTCCTGCTTTCATCCACAGGAAAATCACCTGCAATTCTACTAACCAAAAAAACAAACAAACAAAAACAACCAACAAACAAAAAACAAAAAAACCCAGCCTCCTTTCTATAGATATGTATATTCATAGTGTGTAAGTTGTTTACTTTTTTAGCATAACAAGTCAGTTCCTGCTTTCATCCACAGCTCCTTAAGTATCATTGTTCCTCTGCTTTGGGGGCATATATGAGAATGCTGACTGTGATCTGTATTCTGCTGGTGTAGCCAGCTCTATCCATCAGGTCCACCAACAGAGCGAAAGTAGTACAGAAAAGTGGTTACGCATATGTTGAAAGGATTGAAGGACCAAAAAAGGGAAGGTGTATTTACCTAAAGATTAGTCACTGCTGGAGGCCACTACCATGCCCAAGACGGGAGAAGCAGAAAGGCAGATGCTTTGCCCAGACCCCACAGCCTGTGTGCTCCTGAGGTTGCCGGAGCCCAACTGCTGCTGATTTATAGGAAGCAGGGAGTTCTGCAGCACTGGAAATGAAACTAGGCAGACTTATTACATCCTACAATTCTGCAACCTTTGGTGAAGCTTTTTATTGCACCATGCAAGCCATCAGGGTTATGTTTCAATCACAATACCTGAGAGGCTAACTTTACAATAACCGCATCGACCATCCTACACTTCCTTGGCTATGTCCTTAGAAGCTTTTCTAAGGTTCTTGGCTTGGATGGAAAGAAAATGATAGTTAAATTAAAAAAAAAAAAAATCCTACCAATGTTACACGGGTCCAGGAATCCTACTGTCCATGTTGCCTGCTGGGGGCTCAGATTTGCCTGAGGCTGCCATGTTTGTCGGAGCTACCTCCAGAAGGGCAGTCCTCCTCGTTCCCAGTTTCTGCCATTGTCTCCCGTTGGCAGATTCTCTCTGCAAGACAGAATCTCTCTCTGGGAGTATGGAAAAGACTGGAGTATGCAGACTTCTAGCTCCCTGCCATGGGGGAGAAACAGAAGGGTAGAAAAGGAGTTGAGGGCTAGTGGCCAACGAGCAGACCAGTCTTAAAAACATTGACATTCCCCTTGACATGTTTTCCTTCCCTTAACACATTTTCCATGTTGTTAAATATTCCACAATTAATGGCTGCATCATATTCTCTATTAATTATTACTGCTCTGGTCAAGTTTATTTGTTGTCTTAGTGTTAATTTTCCTCATTTTCTTTGAAATTTTAGTTTTAAGGCTTATTTTGTGTGGGAGTTTCCATCTTCCTCTCCTCCAAAGCCTCCTAGTCTATCAGTTTTTTGGTTGCCTCTACCATCTCTAGCAAGGCATGGTCTTAGCTGGTGGCTCCAGCTTCTGTCCCTTGGTGAGTGGAGATAGATTCAGTCATTGAGCTGGCAAAGGGTAACACCGTCCTTGCTTCCAGCTTTCATAAGAACACCTGGCTCTGTCAGCTCACACAAGTCCAACTCTGGGCTGCAGGCTTCAGCTCCTGCATATTGCTGCAGATTATCTATTACGCTGCTTTTGAATCTGACTATGACTTTTCTTTATATAAAAACACCTATCATTGCTATGTTCACAGTAGTGGGAGGAATGTAAAGCATGAATGCTTAGTGTCATAGTAATGACAAATCTGTCTTAATACATTTAGTTGATATGCTAGGTTTTTTAGGTAAATAATCATATTACCCAAGCATAATGAGAACCGGAACCACCATTTAATCGGTACTTAATACATGGTGGGTACACTGCTGTGTGCTTTATCTATGTGTTAGGACTTGGAAATGGGCAAAGATTACAGTAGAGTGCTTTCGGTAGGGTGCTGGGTATTGTCCAGGAGACCCTCAGATTATCCCATTGCAGGAATTTGCACCTTTTTTTTTTCTTTTAAATTTTATTTTATTATGTTATGTTAGTCACCATTCATTACATCATTAGTTTTTGATGTACTGTTCCGTGATTCATTGTTTGCGTATAACACCCAGTGCTCCATGCAATACGTGCCCTCTTTAATACCCATCACCAGGCTAACCCATCCTCCCACCCCCTCCCCTCTAGAACCTTCAGTTTGTTTCTTATACTCCATAGTTTCCCATGGTTCCTCTCTCCCTCTGATTTCCCCCAATGGGAGTTCTATCTTTTTTTTTTTTTTATGTTAATCCCCATACATTACATCATTAGTTTTAGATGTAGTGTTCCATGATTCATTGTTTGTGCATAACACCCAGTGCTCCATACAGAATGTGCCCTCCTCAATACCCACCAACAGGCTAACCCATCCTCCCACCCCCCTCCCCTCTAGAACCCTCAGTTTGTTTTTCAGAGTCCATCATCTCTCATGGTTCGTCTACCCCTCCGATTTCCCCCCCTTCATTCTTCCCCTCCTGCTACCTTCTTCTTCTTCTTCCTCTTTTTTTTTTTCTTAACATAT
>NC_138372.1:66162649-66261252 GCF_054177405.1 Leptonychotes weddellii | reverse complement strand
GCAAATAATTCCAGTTCATACCAATGCAAATGAATTTTGACTGGAGATTGTAAAGCTTTGTAAGTCAAATTCTCATTTGAACACGTCTTACCATCGTATCAGTTCCCTCAGTAATTAAAGAGTTGAGTAAAATCTTTGGTACATGTCCATTTTATATTTGTGTAGGAGTCATGATTTTACTTTTCTGAAAATTATACTTTAGCATACATAGTATCTTCCAATCTTCATAACCTGAGAAATAGGTATTATTCATATTTAATAGATGACAAAACTTGAGATCAAATGGCTTCCCAGCTCAATGTCAAATTAACTAGTAAGTGGCCAAGCTGGGATTTAAATACCCAGTTTTGCTACCTTTAAGATCTCTGCTCTTATAGTTTATTGCTTGCCTTGGAGAAATTCCATTTGCTCACAAATTTTTTTTTCAAAAATATATTAACACCAGCAAAACAATAACTAATATTTATTGTTTACCATGCACCAAACTAAATGTTTATATAGATTAACTCATTTAATAGATGAAAAAACTGAGCTTAAAGAGGTTCAATAACTTGCTCACGGTTTTCCATGCTATTTCTAGTTTTTTCCTTCTTTCTAATTCCATAGTCCTCAGCACTAGCTGAACATCATAATTATCTACGGAGCTCTTAAAAATCAATTTATCAGAGTTTCTTAAAAGTTTTCTAGCTGGTTCTAATGTATAGAATCATTATGTAAGTGAGACCATTTAACACCTTGCTTCCCTCAATAGCTGATACTTAGACAAACCTGTAGTCCCTGTGTTTGCTTTTTTTTTTTTTGCCTGATATAGCTTGGGAAGGGAATAGTCGGGCTGAGATCTATGTTATCTTGAAGTTTGAGTGTCTAGAAGTGTCCAGAGTTTAAATAAAAGCATTTGAAAAATTGAGGTCAGCTGAAAGTCAAATCATAACAGGAGCATAGCACATTGAAAAACCTCTCACTGCTAAGTAAATGACTTTTGCATTGATTCACCAAATCAGTAAGATCTGCCTTGTAGTGCCAACCAATAATACTATGAAAGTCAGTATTTGCTTAGGAAATGTACTCTTTCTGTGATTTAGAAAATTATTTGGATGGCCTATTAATATTTTTTACAAAGTTACAGATGCAGACAGGGTGGCTTAAAAGCCATTCGCACTCTTGCATTCTTGCCTTTCTACATAATGGCTTGAAAGCTAAAATAATCACCTTTTTTTTTTTTTAAGATTTTATTTATTTATTTGACAGAGAGAGACACAGTGAGAGACGGAACGCAAGCAGGGGGAGTGGCAGAGGGAGAAGCAGGCTTCCCCCCAAGCAGGGAGCCCGATGTGGGGCTCGATCCCAGGACCCTGGGATCATGACCTGAGCCAAAGGCAGATGCTTAATGACTGAGCCACCCAGGCACCCTCACCTTTTTTTTTTTTTATGATTGATTTATTTATTTGAGAGAGAGCATGGAGCCCATCATGGGGCTTGATCTCCCGACCCATGAGATCATGACCTGAGCCAAAACCAAAAGTTGGACATTTAACCAACTGAGCCCTCTGGGAACCCCTAAAATACTCACCTTTCTAACAGTCTTTCCACTAGAGGTGACCATGCGACCCAATTCTAGCCAGTAATATGTAAGTCATTATATGAAACTTTGAAACAGCTTTTTCAGGGGGATAAACTACGCTGCCGTGGCCCTGACGGGAGGTGAGGCTTGAGGGGGTACAGCAGCCACCTCGTGACTATGTGGGGAAAAGCCACACGCCAGGTGTGGTGGAGCAGAAGGACAGGACTGACTGGGTTTTCGGTGATATGGAGCTCCAGCTCTTGACAGCGTTACGTTGGACATTTTATTACATGAAAGAATTAGCCCCTTAATTATTCAATCCACTTTCAGTTGTTGTTGTTGTTGTTGTTGTTGCCGCTTGCAGCTGAAGTTAGTGTCCTAATGAATACATTTGCATTGGCAGTAATAATGCATTTTTTTGGTCATTTTATCTGAAAAACCATAGGCAAACAAAAGTTTCTGAAAGCAGAGTAATGCTCAGTCAGTTTAACTCAGTCCGGTAGGGAATCTATTACAGGATCTCCTAAATTAGATTTTTTTTTTCATTTTTTTAAAATTAGTCATGTATAGTGTTGTCTCCATACCCTAATTAGTTTCCATTCTTATCTCAAATTAACTGATAAGTTCTAACTAAAAATATATTTTGTTAAATTAATTAAACAAGGGGGCAATTAGACTGAGCTGGTTCAAATACCTTAGCAGCCTGGTGTAAGCAAATTAAAACTTAAGCCTAGAAATGCCTCAAGGTTAAGAAATCAAAACCTGAAGACAACCAATCACAAACAACCAGCTAGGCTTTTCCAAATAAAGCAATGCTTCAGCTAGAGCCAGTCAAATAATTTCCTTGCTTTCCTTCTACCTCTTCACTATTAAAGTCTTGCCCATAGCTCCTGTCAGGGGAGAACTCCTGCTAATCATTTCCAGTTTGGTGCTACCCAATTAGAATAAATTTTTGTTCAAATAAATTCTTTTTTTTTAAATAAATTCTTAGCATTTTTAATATGCCTCAGTTTATCTTTTAACAATACCCAGAACTTATCTATCTCAAAGGAGATGAAAATGCTGTGGATAGGTGTTTTGGAATGAACATGTCATTTCCTCAAAAGAGCTTTATTGAACATGTTCACTAATGTCTTGCACCAGTGGAACTTTCTATCTGTCCGAATCTATGATCCCATTCAATTTGGGTTGACAAAATCAGCGCTCCCAGCGGGGACTGTACGTAAGATTTCACTCCACCCAATGCAGAAATGTTTTCCTTGATAACGGAGCTCTGGAATTCCTTTGGCATCATCTCATGGTATGAGGTTTACACACATACTGAGCCATTTGTTACAAGGTACCTTGATAAAGAGAACAATTCTCATGTATTACTTTTAATTTTTGAGCGTATATTACTGCCATTCTGAGACTTTAGGTATTCCCAGGAAAACAGGCACAAAGCACTTTGTTGTACTGAACCCCTTTTGGTCAGCAGAGAAGGAGCCAGGAGCAGTAATCCACAGAAAGAACCTGAACTGGGAATGGGCAGACAGGACAAGGACAAGGTCCTAGAGGAGTAAGAGTCTCAGCCTTAATTCTAGTAAAATTTGGCCATGAGTATTCAATCAGGTGAATGGAACACAGCATGTGGGGAACCTACTTCACAGACAGAACAGAAGAAGGAGATGCTAGCTCTCCAGCTTTTTTCCATCTCAGTTATGAGCTTATGAGCATTCAACTCCTCCTTCCTTCCATCACTCCAGTCACACTGGAATCTCTGACCTTCCCCAGTCTGACTCTAATCTCTCCACCGTGCACTGACTCTGAGCCCCTCAGTGCATATTCAGACCTGACTCAGAAAGTCATCTCTCCTATGTCCTAAACTTCCCATTCAACCCCATATCTTGCCTCTCTCTGCCATCCTTTCTCCCTTTCTAAAGCAGGGCTTCTTAAAGTAGTTCTGAATGTTTGGCTCCACTTCTACACCTCCCATTCTCTCCTCAACCCACTAACCCTGCCTCCTACCCCCACAACTCCATTTTGCAACTGCTCAAGTCACTCCAGCTTCACCAGCAACCTCCTCATGCAGTGTGCCAGCCAAGTGATCAGCCCCTGCTCCCTGTCAGTCTCATCTCAATCCTGGTCATCCAGTCCCACTGGTCTCCTCTCTCATCAAATCCCCCAATCCCTTGCCCAATTCCAGGCTTCTGTACTTGTTCTTCTCATAGCCTGGGATTCTCTCTCTGGCTGGTCTGTTAGCATCCCTCAGATCTATTCCCAGAGAGGCTTTTTCTGGAACATACATTGGCATGTGACCTTGAGAATATCACTTACCCTCTCTGCGGTTCAGTTTCTCATCTATAATTAAGGATATAATTGTACATATCTCCTAGGGTTGCTGTAAGGATTAAATAAGATGCACATGTAGTATTTAGAACAAGACTTGACATACAGCAATAATTTAGGATTATTATAAGTAACTGTTTACTATCATAGGCAACATAATTGTCTTATCTTCCTATTCTTTTCCTTTGTCACACTTATGAGCAGTGATTACATTGTTTATTTGTTCACTTATTGCGTGTAGCATGGTAGGATGCAAGGTCCAAACGGCAAGAGACTCATCTGCCTTGTTGGTTTGTCTACTCTTTACATCTTGCTTGAGCCTGGAGCATGGTAAGGCTCAATACATTTGACACTTCAGTCTCTCTCTTACCTCGTGTTACATTTGTCATTGTTGATCATGCTGTTCCTCCTGAAACCCTCTCTTTTGTTTTTTCTTTTGCCTCCTTATCTTCCTCTTTAAATTCTGGGATGCATCTGAGAGAGTACAGGACAGAACAGGAGCATGGGAATGGATGGATGAGATTTGGGTGAGGTGCTGCTTTCCCACACAATGAGCTGGGTTCACAACTCTGGTAAAAAAAAGGCAAGGATGGATGGAGCTGCTGATCATAACTGAAGAGGGGAACCTAGAGACTGAGCTGATATGGGATGGAGTCGGGAGTGAAGGGCTTGGGCTTGCTGTTAAGGCTCTAGATTAATTCAGCATGTACCAAGCACCCCTAGGTGTCCAGCTGAGCTAGGTGTTAGAGTTTTAAATTTTTTTTTAAGGTTTTTATTTATTTGACAGAGAGATAGAGAGCACAAGTAGGCAGAGCAGCAGGCAGAGGGAGAGGGAGAAGCAGGCTCTCTGCTGAGCAGGGAGCCCTACACAGGGCTCCATCCCAGGACCCTGGGATCATGACCTAAGCTGAAGGCAACCGCTTAACTGACTGAGCCACTCAGGTGCCCCAGATTTTTAAAAATATAAACAAGGATCTCAAATATATGGCTGTATAAACATATATTTGTCATTTATTATAAGAAGTGCTATACAGAGTTGTGCACAAGATACAATGTTGGTAATGAGGAGGGAGTGATCAGTTGCTGGGAGTGCTGGAAGATTCAAAAGGAGCAGAAATATGAAATGGGCCTTAAATTTATCAAATCAACCAGGGAAAGACATTCTAAGATGAGGAAATGCAAAGGTATAAAAGGATTCCTCATCAATATTCAATACAGAGGATGGAGCTGACATGAAGACCCATCACCCATCAAACACAGAAATTTTTAGCATCCCTGGGATTGCTATAAAGTTGATGCAACTTTCTGAGGATAAAGTTGTATATGGATTTTAAGCTAATTTTATTTTGGAGTAAATCCCATCTGTAATTCATGGCTTGCTGTGATAGATGGCTACTAAGCAATCTTGAGGCTTCTGAATATTGAATTCCAACTTTTATGACAGTTCCAGTTTTAGAAGGGAGAGAGGATAGATGGGCGGCTGAGAGGGTGGATGAGTGCGTGGACTGGATTGGTAGCTGGATAGATGGGAGGATAGGAGATGGATGCCAAGGAATCCAATAGATAACTGGGGTGGTGTTGCTTTGAGTGATGAAGCCAGCTGTAGGGGTGACCTGGGAAAGCCATCCACATATTCCTAAGCCTCTTCCTATACACAATTTTATTTTATTATCATAATAACAGCAATTCTTGAGTATCTACTGTGTATTAGATATTATTCTAGGTTCCTCTTAGGTATTATCTCTAACTGCCCTGGAAGTATAGTATGAAGAATCTGAGACTTGGAGAATTAATTTACTTACCCAACGTAACGTAACACAGCAAGTAAATCTACTTAAATCCAAAGCTCATGTTTTTCCTACTATATCATGGGGACAATTCCTACTTTTTCTAAGCAAGGACATAATTTACATCTGTTCTCTACTCTCAAACTTAATCCCTGCCCTGTTTCAACTATCCTCTCCAACTCATGCTGTAAAGAGGAGTGAAGAATGACACAGCTATTTCGTTTTTGTGAAGCCTCTCCTTTAGTGTAATTAGTTCTTCTTCTAGCACTGAATGACATCTTCTGTATTAAATGCTTTCTTTTGTGTCTGAACATTGGCCACCAGTACAGTCAGTTTACTCCTGGAATCTTCCTATTTCATGCTTCTCCAGACAGAATTCTACTACTGTATCCCTTGCGGTTTCTGTTGTTTGTGACGGAACCCTTCTGTTGGGCTATGGGAATTATTGCTAGCTATTAGCTGCTCTACAAAATTATTGGAAAGGCTGTAAGAGCAGGCTCTATGCTGAGCTTCTAGGAGCAACTCCCAATTTCCAAAATCACACAGCTTCTGCATGGCTAAGAACCTCACAGTCTCCTCCTGACATTTTTGCAGGAAACTGATGGTGAAAAACCTTGATACCTTTGCTATAATCCAAAGGCATAAAATGAAAGCCTTCCACCCTTTCTCTCCACTTAGGACCAGCTTCATGAACATGTAACTTGTGAAGCCATTCAAGACCCTACGCTGAGAAGGGCACCGTTCTTGGAGTTTAGCGCTCTGAGGTTGCCACCTTGAAATTCTTAAGTTAAATTTGTGTTTTACTTTGGGACAGTAGATTTTGTGCTGGGAGCTTGGAGCCTCAGCTCTTTCCTCCTGCCACCTCCCTGTGACAAGTTCTCGGCCAATCTGTCCCCTATGCCCTGGCACCGCAGGCCTCCAGTTTCTGACACCACCCAGCGACCTCAGCCTCCCTGGCCCGGAGGAGGCCTGGGTGTGGGTGTGGGGAGGATTGGTTCGAGTCAGGCGCATGCGCCCCCGGGCGTCTGCGGGCAGAGCAAGTCCTCGAAGTCCTCGTCTCAGGCCACCGGTACCACCAAGCGTTAGGTGACGCGCTGGTGGGACAAGTGTCTTGCCAGCCTCTGTCCTGGTTCCTAGAGCGTCGGGCCGTGGAGGGGACAGTACTCTCCGAGTGGCCCATCCTCCGTGGACTGGGGTGGCAGGCTTTGGGAAAGAGAGATGTGCCTGATTGGATTTCTGGAGGCTTCAGTCCTGTAGCAGGTGAGAGACGAAACCCAGCAGCCAGTGCGCAGAATTGTGGGCAGGGCCCCTGCGAGCAGGTGAGTGTCTGCACTCATCTGAGTGTCCCCGCGTTCTGGGAGAGCAACATTAAATAGCAAACAAACAAATATCCACCCTGAGGACTTGTGGGAAAGACCACGGAAGGAAGGAAAGTTTTTTTCCTGCCTTTTGTACAGGGCCCACGCATTTTCATTTAGGAATGGGCCCACAAATTCTGTAGTTACCCCAGTCTCCGTTTAATTTAGTTTGAATGTAGGTCTTTGATAAGTGCACCTGATTGGTGAAACCCACATCACGTCCTACCCTTTGGTTATGAGGGAGTCTGGGAAGTGTAGTTTTTAGCTTTCCAGCCTAAGCGGTACAGCAAGGAGGTTGGAATGGATATTGAGTAAGACAGCCTGCTTTATCTGCCACAATTACTTACATGGTGAGCCTGGCAAGAGTGGTACCCCGTATGTACACTAGGCTCCATGGAGCAGGCTGGATCTGGCTCATCACTCCTTTATCCCCAGTTCAGGGTACAGGACCTGTCACATAGTAAGATCCCAATACTTGTAGAATTAAATTGTTAATCACTCGTTTTGTATCCGCTGTAGTTATTAGCCTATACATCTAATGGTATATTCTCTCTTGCCATAGTACTTATTAACTGGAGATCTTCACTATTGGTGACAAATTCATATTCAAATGCAGTGGGTTAGTAAAAAAAAAAAATAGATATATGGATTATACTTAGTGATTTCTTTTCATGTACTGGGCAGAGCTAATACAAACATGGTACCATATGTCCATCGTGCTTAGTGAGTTAAATCACTTACTGTGCCATTATGAAAACATTAATAATGTTTACCCAGCCACAGAAACCACCAATATGAAATTAAATTCCTCCTAGTCTTCATCTTTTGAATTTCACAAATTGGAATTAATTTCAAAGGGAACATGTCTGGCTGAAGTGTATTAAGAGGGGAAAATCACAGAATATTCTATGGAAAAATTAGTTTGATTTAAAACAGAAATGCCCTGAGTAGAATCAAACTTTTCATATACTTCTCACCATCTCCAAAATGGAAAGTCAAGAGTATTTCCACCAAAAGGTTTTAATTAAAAAGGCTTTTGGCGTGTGTGTGTGTGTGTATGTATAAATGTCTCTTAATTACAAAGATATAAAGTTAAAGCTTTGACTTGAGATTTAATTAACAATGTAAATTGTGTGGCTATGGATTAAATGATAGTGAGGACAGCTGGGAACTTGTTGGATGATCAGATCATCAGGAGCAATTCAGGAAGCAAAGCTGCACCTCTCAGAATTTATCTGGCTATCCAAGAAGTGGTATGGGGCAGAGGGCTTACTCCAAAAATTCTTTACATTTACAGGATAAAAGAGGTTGTTGGAATCTCTGGCCTTAGATGTTTTTGTTCAGGGGCTGCATCATGGAAATCTGGCCTGACAGTCTGACAGGTCCTGAATTAGATCGAGTTATAACTCAGAGCATATGAGTTACTTAATGGGAATCAATGAGGCAATTGTGTGACTAACTGGTTTTGATAGCCTAAAGGCACAGTCTGGCCCTTGAGCCAAAGTAGGGAATAAGGGAATTCTAGTTCATTCAGGAAAGTTGGAGCAGAGAATGTTGATTTTTATTATCCTGATAATTTTGTCTTTCACATCAGTTGGACCACAGGATTTATCCTAATCTATTGTGCCTCTAAATTAAATAGTTACATTGACAAGGTGTAACTATGATACCACTATAAATTATAACCATAATAAATGTTATCTACCCAGGTAATCCAGGATAATCTTCACATCTTTAATTTAATTATATCTGTAAAGTCCTTTTTGGCCCTATAAGGTAACATTCATAGGCTCCAGGGATTAGGACATGTATATTTTGGGGGGGCGGGGAGAGGGACATTATTCAATCTAACATGTATGCTGTCTGAAAATGTGCCCAAACTCAAACCTATTTACTACCTATAACCACTGAACAGAATTTCTAAGGATGGAGATTCCAAAGACCTTTCCTTTTGACTGCCAGTCATACACCTAGGTTTCTGATGAAGTTTATTTTAAAAGAGGGTTACTTGAGGGAATATCTGACAACATAATTTCTGTTTTTAAATATCCAAACTAATTTAGATATAGTTTTCAAAGATCCTGATGGTCAGATTTGAATTAAATTTTATTGTGGTCTTTTTTTTATATGTTACTGAACTTCCTAAATTACTATGTGTTTCTGCATGTTTTTGATCAGCCATGTGGAAGCTGTAAGACCTTGAACCTGGAATGCTTCTACCCTGTTTAATTTTTATCATCCTGGGACTGATAGGTTACATTTTGAACTCAATCATGGCTGAATTAATACATTTTTTTCAATGAGTTTACACCTAACGGATCATTTAATATGTCCTATCTGATTTTGAACATAGTTATTGGATTATTATTCCTGAAGCTTAAATGAAACAGCAGGTACCTTGTTTCAGAACCCAAACTTTAAATACAGGGCTATCCCATGTTTTTTTGCTTCTTGTGACATTCTGAATATCATGTATCTCACTAAACAATTTTCTTTGTATGTTTTTTTTTTTTTTGTATTGTTGAATATTTTGGTGAATTAGAAAATGTAGCTTTCAGGGCCTCCTCATAAACTTCCTTCGACTTGAACTGTTTTCTGCTGCTATTTTTAAATGTTAGTTATAACACCTGTGAGTGTACTTGGAACTTGTAGTTCTAGTTCTTTTAGTGGCAACATGCCTGTAATATGCTTAGCACTTCTACTGAGCACAGACTATGCCAACCACAACGCACAGTGGAAGGGTGAATATAAAGATATCTGAGGCTTGGTCTGCCTCCTCCAGATTGTAATCTCTGGACTGGAACCTGGACTTACTTAACCTTAATCTTTAGCATCTCTTCTATTTTCTAGCGCATAGTCAACTCACAGTAAATGTCTGTGTTTTTTTTTCAAGTATTTTTTTTTTGACGTATGATTGACAGATAACATATTAGTTTCAGGTGTAAGATACAATGATTTAATATTTGTATATATTATGAAATGATCCCCGTAATAAGTGTAGTTAATATCCACCACTACACAGTTACAAGAAATTTTTTTCTTGTGAAGGGAACTTTTATGATTTGCCATCTTAACATCTTTCAAATATGAAATACAGTATTATTAACTATAGTCACCATAGTGTACATTATATCACCATTATTATTATTTTATAACTGAAAGTTTGTACCTTTTGACCCCTTCTCCCACTTTGTGCCCACCTCCATAAATATCTGTTCAGTGAAGAAATTTTTTTATTAAGTAGATGTTGAATGAATAAAGAGTCTAGAAAGTGAGCTATTTGTGAAATCAGATAACTAAGAATGCTTCTATCTTCAAATCACTTCTAAGTGATGTAATGGTGGTGTGAACAGGATATCATGGCACCCACCAATTCAGCCAAGGAGAGTCAGAGAAGGCTTTGTAGAAAGTGGTCATGTGAGTGAGGTCTTAGAGGAAATGAGTCCAATTCACCAAATAACTGCTTCTATGGATTTACTTGTTCTCTTTAGTTTTGATGGGCTAGTTTTCATTTTGTTTCCCTAATAGTATGCGAAGGAATGTTGGGTTTGCCTCTGCCCCAGCTCCTTGCTGCAGGCACAGGAAGGAGCAGGGATGGAATGACGACTTGGGAAGAGACAGCAAGCAGAGTCAGCACACAGTACAGCCCTCCCAGAAGGAAGGAGACTACAGAGGTGAGGTGAAATGGGGCAAAATGTTTAGGGAACAGAGGAGGAAACTGGGTGCATCTTCTTTTTTATAAGAAGAATGTATTTATAAAATTACATTTGAGAATATATTCTTTTGACTATGTAGTCTATGAATGTATCCTTTTTCTTCTGCCAACATCTTGTCTGCCTGAGAAACAATATATGCTGACCCTCCTTTTTGTCTTGCCCTTGTAGAAGTCCCTTTCCTCTGTCTCAGTTCTTTCCAGCTGCAGCAGCAGGAATCTGAGTAGAGACAAATTAAACATTCCTTAAAATGCTGTTAGGAAAACAAAATGAAAACTGGTCAACTGAAAGTTTACATAAATGTTTAAAAGTTATTAAAACTGTCCCATCCATTGTGGATTGTTATAAACTTTATAAATAGTTCAAAGGAACAAGAAAATTTGGCAAATTGGCCTCATGGAAAGTTAGGCTCTCTGCAGTTGATTTTTGGCAAATTGACCCAGAACCAGTCTTGAAGAATTGACACACTTACTGAGCAAAAATGGGAAAGGGCATTCCAGGTACAGAGATAAGAACCAGAGAAATGTTTGGAAGGAACAGGTACATTTATTCATTCACCAAATGCTTTAAAGCACAGCACTTGACCTTGTGAACAGTCCTACCCTCATGAAACTTATTTTGTTTCTTTTGCATAAATGTCTGTCAAATTATTGGTTTTAAAATACACACACACACACACACACTCGCTCACTCCAGAGAGAAACCTTTTAGATGTTGGATAGAAGTTGTGACAGTTAAGGAGACAGTAGAGATAGAACATAGAATGATCATAATTGAAGTGAAACAAACTAAGCTTTTGTCCAAAGAAACTAGAAAAGATCCAAGAAATTGAACCAAATTACAATAGGAAGATAAAAAGCAGAAATTAATGAATAAGACAGTAATAAGGCAAAAATTAGTAAGTAACATCAAGAGCCAGTTTTATAAGTCAGTAAAACAGGTAAATGTTTGGCATGTTCTGACCAAGAAAAAAAATAACAGATACAAATGTAAATATTATGAATGAAAAAGGATATATAACCATAGATGGAGATTAAAAATATAATTAAAATGACCATCCACAACTTTGTCATTAAAAAAATATATAGGTAGAATGGATTGTTTAAGCTAACCAAAATCAACTTAAGGTCAAAAATCTGAATAAACCAACAACCGTAGAAGAAATTTAAAATGTTTTAAAATTTATTTTCTTAGAGACACTAGAATCAATAGTTTTCACTGGTGAATTATATAGGTCATCAATAAAGATGGAACAAAAACATCAAACTATGTAGCCTGATTTCAGATATGATAATGAAAACATTCAAAATAAACTTGAAATATATTAATCTGGAAGCTTTTAAGCAAAATAATAGACTATAATAATAAACTGTGATTTAGTAGGGTTTTCCCCTCTAATGTAAGAATGATTCAAAGTAGAAAATTCATTAACATGGTAATTATTAAGGTTGAAAGAAAAAAAAAGAAGTGTTTATTTCTATAGATATTAAAAGATAAAATTCGACCTTCTTCCTGATAAACACTCAGGAAAACTTGTAATGAAGAAAACTTGCTAAAAAGAATTTTTAATGATGCGACAAAAATAGAAATATAAAAACATCATATAAATATATATATGATAAAACTTATAATCAAAAGAATTTTGCACAAGTCAACAGCAACTACAAAAACAAAGATCATGCCTAGTACTAACATTTAGCAGCCTTCTCAAGAAACTGAGGAGTAAGACAAAGGAAGAGTTACTAAGGCTGTTCAGAAGAGTTCATTTCTTTTCCTTCCAGGCCTCTGATTGGATTGCACTATTCTCAACCCCTTTGACATTAACATTTGATGGGGCTTGTTTTAGCCAATGGGTTGCAGCCATAGGTTATGTGGCTTCTTCAAAGTCACACTAATTATTTCCAACTGGAAACCTCTGCTTCTTCCTGCTGTGGTGATTGTGGAAACGTAGCTGAAATGGAGTCTGGGTCCCTGAGTGTCCACGATGAGCGGAACGCCCATCGATCTGTGTTGGACATATAAATGAAGGAGGAATGCACCTGTATTGTAAAAAGGCACTGAGACACTGAGGTTGTCTGTGTTCCTACAGCACAACTTATCCCACCCTGACTGGCACAGGAACCTATTCCTCCTGTGTTCTACATTCTTTTTAGTACTAATCCTATTTTTTACCTTAATTTTAAAAAATGTGTGAATCCAGTGGAATACTACTCAGCCATCAAACAAAATGAAATCTTGCCATTTGCAACGACGTGGATAGAACTAGAAGGTATTATGCTAAGCAAGATAAGTCAATCAGAGAAAGACAATTATCATATGACCTCCCTCATATGTGGAATTTAAGAAACAAAACAAAGCATCATAGGGGAAGAGAGGAAAAAATAAAACAAGACGAAATCAGAGAGACAAACCATAAGAGACTCTTAATCACAGGCAACAAACTGCGGGTTGCTGGAGGGGAAGGTGGGGGCATGGGGTAACTGCGGGATGGACCTTAAGGAGGGCACATGATGTAATGAGAACTGGGTATTATCTAAGACTGATGAGTCACTGAACTCTACCTCTGAAACCAATAATACATTATATGTTAATTAATTGAATTTAAATAAAATAAAATAATGTATGAATCATATCTTTTTATTTTGTAAGATATAGTATTTTTTTCACAATGCATAGCCAGTTGTCCAGCAATAATTATTAAATTAATTTGTGTCATTTTTATCATGCAGTAAAATCCCACAGATATGGTTGTTTTGTTTTTGAGCTCTCCTCTCTTCTGCTCTTCCATTTTTTATGGATGCCAAAACGACATTGATTGTGGTTATGAAGATGGCTTTGGAATTAGACTGTCTAGCCTAGAATTCCATTTATGTTATTTACTAGCTGTTAATTTTAGGCAAATGTATCTTTGCTCGGCCTCAGTTTCCCCCTGTAAGTATTGGATACTAGAAATGGTATCTACTTCATAGGGTTTGGGAGAGAAGGAAATGAGATAAGGTATGTAAAACACTTAGCAGTGTCGGGCACACAGCAGGCCTTATGCTTCTCGGAGAATGTTTCCGCACTCTAACCAAAATCTGAAACAACTTCTTAACTTAAAACTTTTCCTCTCCACTCGTTTTTAGTTATTGATGAAGGTGTGGCAGAGGCTGTTATGAGCCAATACAGTCTGGTGGCCATAACAAATCAGAGTTGGCATACAAGGACAGGAAGCATTTATGGTCCAGTGCTAATTCAGTCATTCCCTTTATTAGTAATATTGTTTGTTACAGATGGAAAAGGAATCCTGCACTGGTTAGAATCAAAAGGCACAGTTCCATGGGGCGCCTGGGTGGCTCAGTCCTTAAGCGTCTGCCT
This sequence comes from Leptonychotes weddellii, assembly GCF_054177405.1. Taxonomy (NCBI): domain Eukaryota; kingdom Metazoa; phylum Chordata; class Mammalia; order Carnivora; family Phocidae; genus Leptonychotes; species Leptonychotes weddellii. The sequence goes on along the minus strand of NC_138372.1, from coordinate 66,247,148 downwards.
TCGGCTCAGGTCATGATCCCAGGGTCCTGGGATCGAGCCCCACATCGGGCTCCCTGCTCGGCCGGGAGCCTGCTTCTCCCTCTCCCGCTCCCCCTGCTTGTGTTCCCTTTCTCGCTGTGTCTCTCTCTGTCAAAAAATAAATAAAATCTTTAAAAAAAAAAAAAGGCACAGTTCCTGAATGACAACATATAAGAAAAATAAGTGAATTATAATGGCTGTTTACTAAAAACTTTGATCAATGACATAATTGTTTAAAAATTGTGTTAGCTTTATCTTGAGGTTACAAAACATTGGTAAAAAACGATGGTGAGGAACTTCCACTTGTGACCTAGATGGAGACCATATTCTTCCTACCAGTAAAATTTAAAAGATGGACAAAATATAGGGAAGAGTGGTTTTCAAGACACTGGACATCAGGCAACAAAGGATAGTGATCTCTGAGAGACAGGAAACTAGCAAGATGAGCTCTATGATTACCCTGCTTACCACCTTGGAGAGTTTCCAGGCCACAGTTCTAAGAGGGGGAACTCAGAGCAAGCAGGGGACTCTGTGAGATGAGGAGGTAAAGCTGAGAGTCCAGGAAACTAAGATGGCTGGAGTTCACAGGACAGAGTATGGAGGTCAGAGGTCTGCAAAGGATTCCCCTTGAGTATTCAGCTGAGAACTGATTAGCACTTGCCTGGGAGAAACTGCCTGAAGTTGGGGAAAGAAATGCCTAAGCATGTTAGAGGTAGCAGTGCCCACTGCTCACACAGGGCTGAGAATAGTACCCCCTCCCACCAGCCAGACTGGAAAAGCCCAAGATTTACAGGAATTGGGTTTGGTACACAGAAGGGTTTTGGCTCAGTGGTAGAATATAAGTAGCTCTAGACTAAGCATTGCTCTGGGCTAGTCCAATAAGACATGAAAGGATAAAACTATTTCCAAGTAACTTAACTGCATCCTAGGACAAAACTCTAGAATATTTATTTACAGGAGCACAAAACTATCAGCACCCAACAAGATAAAATTTACAATATCTGCTAGTCATTAAAAATTACAAGTTGTGCAAAGAAGCAGGAAAATTAAGAACCATACTAGAAAAACAAATCAACTAATTGAAACTGACTCTAAAGATTTAATGTAATCTCGGTCATAATCCCAGCAGGTTCTTATGTAGGAATTGATAAAACCAATTCTAAAATTCATATGGAAATGTCAAGGACCTACAATAGCCATGACAACTTTGAGAAGAACTGAGTTGAAGGACTAATACTAGTTGATTTCAAGGTTAATAAAACGTTATCATAATCAAGACAGCATGGCACTAATGTAAAGATAGAGAAATAGATCAATGGAACAAAACAGAATCCGGTAGTCCCACAAATTTACGGACAACTGATTTTCAGTAGTCTTTTAAACAAATGGTGAAGGGGAAAAAAAGAACTTCAATCTACACACCATTTACAAAAATTCACTCAAAATGGATCATAGACCTAAATGAAAAACCGAAAACTATAGAACTTCTAGAAGGAAAGAGGAAAGAAAAATCTTTGCTGCCTTGGATTAAACAAAGATTTCTTAAGATACGTTACTAAAAACAAGATCTATAAAAGAAAAAAATGATATATTGGACTCCGTCAAAATTAAAAACTTATGTTCCTAAGAGAAAGAAAATACAAGCCACAGAAAAAACACTTGCAAATCACATATATCATATATGTGATCTATTTGGGTAAACTTGTAGCTAACATAGGTCATGAATTTTCAAAATTCAATAATAGGAAAACAAATGACATAACTGAAAATGGGCAAAAGATTTGGTCAGACACTTCACCAAAGAAGATAATATGAGTGAAAAATAAGTACATGAAAAGATATTTAACACCACTAGTCATTAGAGACAGGCAATTTAAAACATAATGAGCTAGCAATACATGTTATTAGAATCAGTAATATTAAAAAGACTGACCTTACCAGTATGAAGGAACTGGGATTCTCTTTATACTGCTGGTGATCATGTAATATGGTACAACTACTTTGAAAATGGCTTCTCAGTTTATTAAAAAGACTTTTACTTTTCACTTAAAAATAATTAAACTTATACTTACCATATGACCCATCATTCCACTCCTAAATATTTGCTCAAGAGAAAGAGAAGTGCATGTCCGTATGTATTAATTTGTCAGGGCCGCCATAACAAAATACCACAGACTGGGTAGTTTAAATAACAGATCTATTTTCTCACAACTTTGGAGGCTGGAAGTCCAAGATTAAGGTACCAGCGTGGTTGGTTTTCTCTGAGGCCTCTGTGGCTGCCTTCCTGCTGTGTCCTCATATGGTCTTTTCTCTGTGCATGTCCTTCCCTGGTGTCTCTCCATGTATCCTAATCTCCTCTTCTTACAAGGACAGGAGCCACATTGGATTAGGTCCCACCCTAATGGCCTCATTTTAACTTAATCACCTCTATAACAGCTCTTGTCTCCAAATGTGATGCTATATTCTGAGATAATGGGGGTTAGAAGTTCAACATATGCATTTTAGGGGGAACCCAACTTAGCCCATAACACCAAACACGTGGACATAAAAGTTCACATTAGTAATAGCTCAAAAATGAAAACAGCCTAAATGTTTATAAATGGATAGATAAACAGACTGCTTTAGCTATATAGTATGCTACTACTCAGCAATAAAGAGGAATGAATTATTGATATATGCTACAGCATGGATGAATCTCAAAATAATAATGCAGAGTATGGGGGGAAAAGGCCAAAAAAATACATATTGTATGATTACATTTCTTTAAATTTCTAGTAATTGCAAACTAACCTGTGGTGGCATAAAGGAGATCAGTGGCTTCCTAGGTTTCCGGGTTTTAGGATTACACAGGGGATTGAGGAATTTTGGGGGAGAGATAGGCATACGCATTATCTTGATTGGGATGATTGTTTAGTGGATGTGTGCATATATCAAAGCTGACAAGTGTACACTTTAAATATATGGAGTTTATTATATGTCAGTTATTCCTCAATAAAACTGTTTTTAAAAAGATTGCATCTAAAAGTGTGTAAAACCGGGTGCCTGGGTGGCTCAGTTGGTTAAGCGACTGCCTTCGGCTCAGGTCATGATCCTGGAGTCCCGGGATCGAGTCCCGCATCGGGCTCTCTGCTCCGCGGGGAGCCTGCTTCTCCCTCTGACCCTCCCCCCTCTCATGTGCTCTCTCTCTCTCATTCTCTCTGTCTCAAATAAATAAATTAAAAAAAAAATCTTTAAAAAAATAAAAAAAATAAAAATAAAAGTGTGTAAAACCACTGTCTTTTGGAGGTCAGATTTCTAAGATCCTCAAGTCTCTGGTATATAGATGCACACCCAGAAAATTTTTGAGAAGTATGCTGGAATGACTTTGACAAGGCGGCAGCACTATAGCTTCCTGAAGTAATTAAATTCTTTACTTCCTGGGTGAACTTAGAAACCCTCATTCAGAGCCCCTGGGCTTTACTTAACACACAACTTCAGTTAACTTTGATAAATTATAAAAGTTACATTTGAAAAGAGGAGGGGGCTTCCACACATTTGATGGAGTCCCAGTGAAAAGTGATTGTCAATACTATAGAAAGAGAAAAGAACTTTGAAAAGTAGTTAGAATTTTACCCTTCGAAGCGTTAAGTAATGATGGGTATTCATTAAGATAACTGAAGCAATTATCTTCTGTTTAATAAGGAAGGTGAGAATAGCATAGACTATAGGAAGATTTCTGGCAAAACTAAGATAAAAAATGTTTTAAATACTGAAGAGACGGTTTTGAATTATGTGAAAATATATGAAGGTGGCATACCTTGCTGAGTCACAATGAAGTACCTTTGAGGAAAGTTGTAAATATTATAGAAAGCATTGAACTTGAACTAAGTAAAACATTAGAAAGAATGTGAAAGAGTATCTGGTATTAAACGTAAAAGAGACGGGTTTACTCCAGTCTTTTTCCTTTACAGATGTTCATGTTTCTTTGGTTTCCTAAAGTGCTTTTGGTGTTTAAACTGACAGAAAGGAAAGAACAAGTCTTGATGTTTATCGCTCCAAGATCTGGTTTCTAGTCAATTCACATATGGCTCAGAATGTTAATAATTGAAAGTTGATCTATTCTGACTGCTTGCCAACTTTATGACTTAAACTCATTCTTTGTCCATAAATCGTGTCCTTTCAGGGACGGTTTTGGAATTAGGCTTAGAATTGTGACGGGATGACTCTGAAAATTACATCCACTGTTTAAACATTTTATTATGCTAAACTTAAAATGAAAAATTTTGACAGATCACATTTTTAGCAACGGTTACAGAAGGAAATGGGCCATTCAGTGATATTGCAGAGAGCAAATGAAAGCACCAAACACCCCAACAGACTGAAACAAAAGCTTCTTTACAGGAGCCGTGAATGCCAGAAAGGAAAGCGAGCTAAGTAGATTGATACATTACAGCCAGAGCCCAGAGTCACAGGACCCAGCTGAGCTCTGTGGGTAGCTCCTGTGCTCATTTCTCACAGCTCAGTAAGTCAGTGTGGAACTCAGGGAAAGGGGTGATATTGGTGGGTGCTCAGTTTAGGGTGCTCTCACCAGTGGGATTTCCTTTGGAATAAATCTGTTGTGAGTTGGATGTTTTTTCTGGCAACATTGCTCTTGACAGTGTGTCATCCAAGATTATTTCCCCAGCCTTCCAAAAATTTCCATAAGCTATCTAAAGAGCTAGAGTAAATCCCTTTCTTCTTAAACTAGGTAGAGTGGATTTTGTTCTCTGCAAAATAGATTTTGCAACTAAGAACTCCACCAGTAAGTATTGCCATTTTAAAAAAGTGACTCCAAGTACAGTGGCTTAAATATTTTAGAAGCTTCTTTCCATCTCATATAATAGCTCAAGACTCTACAAAGTCATTTAGGGACCCTGGTTGGTGGGATGACTCTGCCATCTGCTCATTGGCTTTTCTCTCTGGCTCCAAGGTGTTTGTTCCAGTTGTCTTCACCTGCATTGCACTATACCCATGTTCCAGGCCATAGGAAGGAAAGAGAGAAAACAACTTCATTTTGAAGGACATGAAGCAGAAATTGTTGCTAAAACCTAATAGCTAGAACCAAGACTCAAAGCCTCGCTAAGAATTAAGGGAAGCTGGAAAATGTCATCTCTCACTGTAGTGACCATTAACCCAGCCAAAACTTGATGCATGTGGAGAGTTCTTTTAGTAAAGAAGAATAGAATGGATGTGGGGAAAATTCCAAAACGGTTTTCTTTATTCTTTTTTTTTTTAGAGCTCATCAAGCTTTTGAAACCTCAGCGGTCCCCTGCAAATAGGCTTTCACTCTAACCCTTTCTCCCAAAGGAAGGATGCCTGCATGAAGCAGCACAGCAGAGAGAATGTCAGAAAGCATCTTGCTCAGCCCCTCTAAGTAGCAATGAAATAGGGAGATATCAATAGTTATTTTGACTCTCTGAATAAACGGAAATAAAACATTTAGATTTTAAAACATAACTCCTTCATTTAACATAGAGAGTACCTGCTATGTGTCAACACTGTAAGATACAGAAATAAACAAGACACTCCTGGTTGCTGTCCTTGTGATGTTTACATTCTAGGATGGAAGACATACACGGAACAATTTATTGTGATTTGATTATTTTTTAAAAATATATTTATTTCAGAGAGAGAGAGCACACAAGCAGGGGGAGCAGCAGAGGGAGAGGGAGAAGCAGACTCCCTGCTGAGCAGGGAGCCTGATGTAATGCGGGGCTTGATCCCAGGACCCTGGGATCATGACCTGAGCCGAAGGCAGACACTTAACTGACTGAGCCACCCAGGAGCCCCTGTGAGTTGATTATTAATTATAATAATTTTTCTTTTTTTTATTATTATGTTATGTTAATCCCCATACATCATTAGTTTTTGATGTAGTGTTCCATGATTCATTGTTTGCGTGTAACACCCAGTGCTCCATTCAGTACGTGCCCTCTTTAATACCCATCACCAGGCTAACACATCCCCCCACCCCCTCCCCTCTAGAACCCTCAGTTTGTTTCTTGGAGTCCATAGTCTCTCATAGGTCGTCTCCCCCTCCCATTTCCCCCCCTTCATTCCTAAGGAAGTATAGGGGATATATGTGTGTGTATAAATATAAAACACAGGCATTTGGCCTAGGCTGTGAAGTTCAGGAATGCATTTTCTTTTTTCTTTTTAAAAAATTAAAAAAAATTTTTTTATTTATTTACTTGAGAGAGAGCAAGAGAGAGCACAAGCGGGGTAAGGGGCAGGGGGAGAAGCAGACTCCCCGCTGAGCGGGGATCCTGATGCAGGGCTAGATCCGAGGACCCCAGGCTCATGACTCCGAGTGGAAAGCAGATGCTTAACTGACTGAGCTACCCAGGTGCCCCACATTTTAAGTGTTATTTATTTACAAAAAATTTATGGATACATTTATTGGTAAAATAAATTTATCTCTGCTAGTTGGCAAATTGTTCATAGACCTTTCTGTTTCACCTTTTGGTTATAATTAGATTAGGACTCTTGTCATTTAAAAATATGTGCTAACTTAACTTTTTGTATAATTACTTACCTGGTTTAAAATCAGAACATGTAAAAATGTATATAGCTAAAATTTTCCCTCACATCCGTGACCTTAGCCACCTGTTTCTTGTAGACCCCTAATGGGTGGTCAGTTTTATTGGTTTCTTAGCTATACTTCATAAGAATTTTTATTTATATACAAGTCAATACAAATATATATTATTATATTGCTTCTCTTTTTAAAGTACAGCTAACAGCATACTATGCATATTTTATTGCTCCTTACTCTTTTCACTTATTATAGCTTGGAGGTCTTTTGATATAATATGTTCATATAAAATATCTTTTTTTAACACAAAGTCATATTCCATTTTAAGATATATTTTTAATGCATTTAACCAGTCGCCTATTGGTGAGCATTTAGATTATTGCCAATATATTGCTTTAGTGCTTCAATGAGTACTTTTAAAATGTCATTTCATTCTTTTGTGTTTGTATCTATAGTATAAATTTCTAGCCCATTTGGAATTTATCTTGGGTTATAATGTGAAGTATAGATCAAGCCATATTTTTTCTCCACATGCCTTCCTGGTTTTTCCCAGATAATTCACTGATAGTGCTTCTTTTTGTTAGTGATTTGAGATATCACATTTATTAATACTAAAGTTCCAAATGTATTTAGGTCTGTTTCTGACTGCATTTTATTGCATTTGTCTGTTTGACAATTTGTGTGTCAGTAATATACTTTATTAATTACTGAGGCTTTATCTGACAAAGAAAATCCCCCCTTTAGTACTCTCCTTTTGTGAGATTTCCTGACTTTGTGTTTATATTTCCATATAAATTTTAAGATCAATAATTTTAAACTCTAGTTCTCAAAAAAAACCCAACAACTTGGATTTAATTTTTTTGGAATTACATTAAATTTACAAGTTAACTTAGGGAGGATCAACATGTTTATGATATTGAGTCTTCTTATCCAAAATGCCTTTCCATTTGTTTAAGACTTCCTTTTGTCTTTCAGAAAATGTTTTAATATTTTTTTCTTTGGATTACATGGCCTTGAATATTTCTTTTAGCCCTTTCCCCTAGAAATTGGGTCTTTTCTTCCATTATATTTTTAATTAATATTGATTGTGTATATGAAACTTTTTATATATTAATTTTGCACCTTCTAATTTACTGAATTTTTTGTTTGTAATAGTGTTTTAGTTGACTTCCTTGGGTTTTCTAAGTATGTTATTGTATGATCTGTATATAGTGATAACTTTATCTCCTTTGTAATTTTCCTATCTCTAATTTCTTTCTCTTGCATAATTGCATTGGCTAGTACTTCTGGTATAATATTAAATAATAGTGGTGATAGGACCATTCTTGCCTTGTTCCTAAGTGGGTATGCTCTTGTGTTTCCCCCTTAAACATAATACTGATTGGGGGCTAGAATAAAAATATTCTAATATTTAACAAATTATCCATTGATAAATATGTTCTTAAGAATTTCATGAAGAATGGATCTTGAATTTGGTAAATGTCTTTTTATTACATATGAAGATAATTTATGATTCTTTTTCTGTTTTTTTTTTTTTTTTTAAGATTTATTTATTTATTTGAGAGAGTGAGTGTGATTGGTAGGGGGGAAGAGACTCCCCACTGAGCGGGAGCCTGACACGGGGCTTGATCCTATGACCCATAAGGTCATGACCTGAGCTGAAACCAAGAGTTGGATGCTCAACCGACTGAGCCACCCAGGTGCCCCTATGATTCTTTTTCTTATGCCTACTAATTGAGAGATCATATCTATAGATTAATAGACTTTCTAATATTGAACCTCCTTTGCAGACCTGTAATAAATTCTACTTGGAAATGATGCATTATTTTTAAATGTGCTGCTGGACTTATTTAGGAATTTTCTTCAATATTGATACATGAGATAAGAGAGAGTTTTCTTTTTTATGTGCTTTATTAGATTTTACCATCAATGTCCTGCTTACGTCAAAAAAGAAACTGAAATTCTTTGTCTATACTCTAAAACATTTTAAATAGCATTGGACATATCTGTTCTTTGAAAGTCTTGTAGAATTCCCCTGAGAAATTATTTCTACCTGGTGTTTTGGCTAGGGAAAATGGGAAGGGGCAGCAGTAGCTCTTTGATGAATTTCTCCGTTTCTTATATGGAAATTGTGCTGTTTATTTTATATCATTTGTAGGGTCAGTTTTGCTATTTTTGTTCCTGAGGAAATAGTCCAGTTTATTAAGTTTTGGTCTTTTTTTTTTTTCATTTTTGTGGTTATTTCTTCCTTAGTATGACTTTATTAGCACATTTTTTCATTTCTTTTCTTGACTGAATTAGCCAGTAGTTTATCTGCTTAGTTGACTTTTTTCAAAGCACCAGATTTCAGTTTTTGTTTTCTGACTTCTTTTAAAAAAATTTTTATTTTATTTTTAAAATTTTAATTCCAGTATAGTTAATATATAGTGTTATATTAGTTTCAGGTGTACAATATAGTGATTCAGCAATTCTGTACATTATTCAGAGCTCATCACATTAAGTGTACTCTTAATCCCCTTCACCTGTTTCACCCATCACCCCACCCACCTCCCCTCTGGTAATCATCAGTTTGTTCTCTATAGTTTGAGTCTGTTTTTGGTTTGTTTCTCTTTTTCTTTGTTCATTTTCTTTGGTTTCTTAAATTCCACATATGAGTGAAATCATATGGTATTTGTCTTTCTCTGACTGACTTATTTCACTTAGCATTATACTCTCTAGGTCCATGTTACTGCAAATGGCAAGGTTTCATTCTTTTTTATGGCTGAGTAATATTCCAGTGTGTTTGTGTAGATATATATATCTTCTTTATCCACTCATCTATTGATGGATACTTGGGCTGCTTCCATAATTTGGCTGTTGTAAGTAATGCTGCAGTAAACATAGGGGTGTGTGTATCTTTTTGCGTTAGTGTTTTGTGTTCTTTGGATAAATCCAGTAGTGGACTACTAGATCATATGGTAATTCTATTTTTAATTTTTTGAGAAACCTCCATACTGTTTTCCACAGTGGCCATATCAGTTTGTATTCTCACCAATAGTGCCTGAGGGTTCCTTTTCCTCCACATCCTCACCAACACTTGTTTCTTGTGTTTTATTTTAGCCATTCTGACAGGTGTGAGGTGATATCTCATTGTGGTTTTGATTTGCAGCTCCCTGATGATTAGTGATGTTGAACATTTTTTCATGTGTCTGTTGGCCATCTATGTCTTCTTTGGAGCAATGTCTACTCATGTCTTCTGCCCATTTTTAATTGGATTATTTGTTTTTTTTGTTGTTGAGTTGTAAGTTCTTTATATATTTGGGGGACTAAACCTTTATTTGAAAAGATCTTCTCTCATTCAATAGGTTATCTTTTAGTTTTCTTGGTTGTTTCCTTTTCCTCTTTGTTTTCCTTTTTCATTTTGATGTAGTCCTAATAGTTTAATTTTGCTTTTGTTTCCCTTGACTCAGGAGACATTTAGAAAGATGTTGCTACGGCTGAGATCAGAGAAATTACTGCCTGTGCTGTCTTCTAGGATTTTTATGGTTTCAAGTCCACATTTATGTCCTTAATCCAGTTTGAGGTTATTTTATTTTTTATTTTTTAAAGATTTTATTTATTTATTTGACAGAGAGAGAGATAGCGAGAGCAGTAACACAAGCAGGGGGAATGGGAGAGGGAGAAGCAAGCTTCTTGCCGAGCAGGGAGCCCGATGTGGGACTCGATCCCAGGACCCTGGGATCATGACCTGAGCCGAAGGCAGACGCTTAACGACTGAGCCACCCAGGCGCCCCAGTTTGAGGTTATTTTTGTGTATGCTATAAGAAAGTGGTCCAGTTTCATTCTTTTGCATGTTGCTGTCCAGTTTTCCCAACACCATTTGTTGAAGAGACTGTCTTTTTCACATTGCATATTCTTACCTCCTTTGTCAAGGATTAATTAACCATATAATCATGGATTTATTTCTGGAATTTCTATTCTGTTTTATTGATCTGTTTTTCTTTTATGTTCTGTTTTTGTGCCAGTACCATACTGTTTTGATTATTACAGCTCTGTAGTATATCTTGAAATCTGGGATTATAATACCTCCAGTTTTGTTCATCTTTTTCAAGATTGCTTTGGCTCTTCAGGGTCTTTTGTGGTTTCATACATATTTTAGGATTATTTTTTCTAGTTCTATGAAAAATGAGGTTGGTATTTTGATAGGGATTGCATTAAATCTGTAAATTGCTTTGGATAGTATGGATATTTTAGCAATATTTGTTCTTCTATTCCATGAGTATGGAATATCTTTCAATTTGTTTGTGTTGTCTTCAATTTCTTTCATCAGTGTTTTATAGTTTTCAGAGTCCAGGTCTTTCTTCTCCTTGGTTAAGTTTATTCCTAGGGATTTTATTATTTTTGGTGCAATTGTAAATTGGATTGTTTTCTTAATTTCTCTTTCTGCTACTTCATTATTAGTGTATAGGAATGCAACTGATTTCTGTATATTGATTTTGTATCCTCCAACCTTACTGAATTCATTTATCAGTTCTAGTAGTTTTTTGGTGGAGTCTTTAGTGTTTTCTATATATATTATCATGTCATCTGCAAATAGTGAAAGTTTTACTCCTTCCTTACCAACTTTTATGCCATTTCTTTCCTTTTGTTGTCTGATTGCTGGGCTAGAACTTCTAGTACTGTGTTGAATAAAAGTGGTGAGAGTGGATATCCTTGTCTTGTTCTTGATCTTAGGGGAAAAGCTCTCAGTTTTTCCTCACTGAGTATGATGTTATCTGTGGGTTTTTCATATATGACCTTTATTATGTTGAGGTATATTCCCTGTAAACCTACTTTGTTGAGGGTTTTTATCATGAATGGATGCTGTATTTTGTCAGATGCTTTTTCTGCATCTATTAAAATAATCTTAAGGTTTTTATCCTTTCTCTTATTGATGTGATGTATCACGTTGATTGATTTGCAAATATTGAACCACCCTTGCAGCCCAGGAATAAATCTCACTTGATAGTGGTGAATGATTTTTTTAATGTATTATTGGGTTTGCTTTGCTAATATTTTGTTGAGGATTTTTACATCTGTGTTCATCAGAGATACTGGCTTGGAGTTCTCTTTGTAGTTTCTTTTTCTGGTTTTGGTATCAGAGTAATCCTGGCCTCATAGAATAAATTTGGAAATTTTCTTTCTTATTCTTTCTTGGAATAGTTTGAGAAGAGTAAGTATTAACTCTTCTTTAGTAAAAAGTGAAAGATTTATGCAATCTGAAGAGAAACCAGAGTATTGGTATTAACTCTTCTTTAAATGTTTGGTAGGATTCACCTGTGAAGCCATCTGGTCCTGGACGTTTGTTTGTTGGGAGTTTTTGATTACTGATTCAATTTCATTGCTGGTAATCGGTCTGCTCAAATTTTCTATTTCTTCTTGATTCAGTTTTGGGAGGTTATATGTTTCTAGGAATTTATCCATTTCTTTTAGGTTGTCCAATTTATTGGCATGTAATTTTTCATAATATTCTCTTACAATCCTTTGTATTTCTGTAGTGTTGGTTGTTATTTCTCCTCTTTTATTTTTGATTTTATTTATTTGAGTTCTCTCTCCCTCCTTCTTTTTTATTTTACAAGTCTGGCTAGAGTGTTATCAACCTTGTTGATCTTTTCAAAGAACCAGCTCCTGATTTCACTGATCTGTTCTATTGTTTTTTTAGCTTCTATTTTGTTCATTTGTGCTTTACTCTTCATTATTTCATTCCTTCTACTGGCTTTGGGTTTAGTTTGTTGTTCTTTTTCCAGCTCCCTTAGGTGTAAGGTTAGATTGGTTACTTGAGATGTTTTTTGCTTCTTGAGGTAGGCCTGTATTACTATATACTTCCCTCTTAGAACAACTTTTGCTACATCCCAAAGATTTCAGACCATTGTGTTTTCATTCTCATTTGTCTCCATGCATTTTTAAAATTTCTTCTTTGATTTCTTACTTGACGCATTCGTTGTTTAGTAGCATGTTATTTAACCTCCATGCGTTTGTGTTCTTTCCAGATTTTTTTCTTGTGGTTGATTTTTAGTTTTATAGCATTGTGGTTAGAAAAGATACATGGTATGTCTTCAGTCTTTTTGAATTTGTTGAGATTTGTTTGTGGCCTAATGTGTGATCTATTCTGGAGACTGTTCCATGTACATGTGGGAAGAATGTGAATTCTGCTGTTTTAGGATGGAATGTTATGAATATATCTGTTAGATCCATCTTGTCCAATGTGTCATTCAAAGCCACTGTTTCCTTATTGATTTTCTGTTTGGATGATCTATCCATTGATGTAAGTGGGGTCTTAAAATCCTCTACTATTATTGCATTATTACTGATTAATTTCTTTATGTTTGTTATTAGCTGCTTTATGTATTTGGGGGCTTCCATGTTGGATGCATTAATATTTATGATTGTTATGTCTTCTTTTTGGATTGTTCTCTTTATGATTATATGGAATCCTTGTTTGTCTCTTGTATAGTTTTTGTTTTAAAGTCTATTTTGTCTGATGTAAGTATTGCTACCCTGGCTTTCTTTTAACTCCATTTGCATGATAAATGCTTTTCCATCCATTCACTTTCAATCTGCATGCCTTTAGGTCTGAAATGAGTCTCTTTTTGGTAGCATATAGATGGGTCTCGTTTTTTTATCCGTTCTATCACCCTGTCTTTTGATTAGGGCATTTAGTCCATTTACATTCAAAGTAATTATTGATAGGTTGTACTTATTGCCATTTTGTTCCTTGTTTTATGGTTCTTTTGTAGTTCTTCTCTGTTCCTTTCTTATCTTGCTCTTTTCTCACACAGTTTTCTGACTTTCTTTAGTGATATATTTGGATTTCTACCTCTATTTTTTGGCATATCTATTGCTGGTTTTTGATTTGTGGTTATCAATGGGTTTATATATAACATCTTATGCATATAACGGTCTATAGTAAGTGATGGCCGCTTAAGTTTGAACCCATTCTTTACTCTTCTCCCTGCCACATTTTAGGTATATGGTGTCATATTTTACATCTTTTTTCTTTTAAAGATTTATATTTATTTGAGAGAGAGAGAGCACACATGTGCACAAGTGTGCATGCACAAGAACGCAGTGGGGAGGGACAGAGGGAGAGAGAGTCCCAAGCAGACTCCCCGCTGAGCTTGGAGCCTGACTTAGGGCTCAGTCCTACTACCCGGAGACCACAACCTGTGATGAAACCAAGAGTCAGACACTTAACTGACTGCACCACCCCGGCGCCCCATATTTTACATCTTTTTATTTTGTGAATCCCTTGGCTGATTTTTATACCTTTACCGAGCATTACTGTTTTCGTACTTCCTATTTTTCTTACTTTTACTTATACCCTTTCCTTTCCATTCAAAAATTCCTCTTTGATATTTCTCGTAGAGTTCATTTAGTGGTCATAATTTCTTTAACTTTTGTTTGTCTTGGAAACTCTTTATCTCTCCTTTTATTCTAAATGATAGCCTTGCTGGATAGAGTATTCTTAATTGCAGGATTTTTTTCTTTCAACACTTATCAATATATCATGTATTTTCCCACTTTTTAAGTTGTACTTTAATCTTTATTGATTTCTTCCTTTGGCTTTCCTTCATTTTGTTTTGTTTCTTTTTTAGTTTCTTAAGTTGAATGCCCAATTTATTTTCAGTCTCTCCTGTTTATAATAGATGTATTTAAGGCTCCAGTTTTTCTCTAAGCATTGCTTTAGCAATGTATTATTTTCTTATTGTTTTTTTTAGATATTCTGCAATTTTAGTTTTGAATTTTCCTCTTTAAGAGTTGTTTAAGTGGGGGCACCTGGGTGGCTCAGTCGTTGGGCGTCTGCCTTCGGCTCAGGTCATGATCCCAGGGTCCTGGGATCGAGTCCCGCATCGGGCTCCCTGCTCGGCGGGAAGCCTGCTTCTCCCTCTCCCACTCCCCCTGCTTGTGTTCCCTCTCTCGCTGTGTCTCTCTCTGTCAAATAAATAAAATCTTTAAAAAAAAAAAAAAGAGTTGTTTAAGTGAATTTTTTTTAATTCCAAGAGATATTGAATTTTTGTTTTCTGATTTTATTGTTAATTTGTAGCATATAATAGTGATCAGAGAATTTTGTCCATACCATTTCTAGTTTTGGTAATGAGGTTTTCTTTGGATCTTCGTACATCATCAATTTCTGTGACTATTTCATAGGCACTTAAACAGAAGGTGCAATCTCTTTTTTTCAGGATACAGAGTGATATTCATAACCAGATCAATTTAATTAATTGTGTTATATAGATCATCTATATCACATCTTTACTTATTTTTTTTTCTTTCTTATCTGTCATAGTCTGGAGAGGCGTATTAAAGTTTCTTATTTTTAGTAAGTTTTTATTTCTCATTATATATTCTTTAGTTACTTGGGGCATACACAGTCATAAATGTTATATGTTTACCAGTATATGATTACCCTTGGCAATTCTCTGATAATACATTGTAACTTTTGCTTCTTTTTCTTCTTCTTCTTCTTCTTTTTTTTTTTTTCATTTGCCTGGTATGCTATTCTTCTGTGATTAGCTATTCTGGATTATTTTATTTTAGGTGTTTCTTTTGAAGACAGTATAGATTGGGTATAATAATCTAATCTGAAGCCTACTTACATTTATCAATGTAGCAGATATTTTTTATTTTTTATTTTTTTAAAAGATTTTATTTATTTGAGAGAGTGTGCGTGTGCAAGAAAGAGAGCATTAGTAGGGGAGGAGTAGAAGGAGAGGGAGAAGCAGACTCCCCACTGAGCAGGGAGCCTGATGCTGGGCTCAATCTCGGGACTCCAGGATCATGACTTGAGCCAAAGTCAGACTCTTAACCATCTGAGCCACCCAGCTGCCCCTGTAGCAGATATTTTTGAACTTAGTTATATTATTTTATATTTCCTAAATTTATAGTTTTCAGGCCTTTGAGTATGAGGCCTGTTTTTGGTTTTCTTTGTCTTAATGTCTGCATGTGATTCTACTAATATTAAGAAAGGTTCGCCAGACTCCTAAATACAGAGAACAAACTAGTGGTTGCCAGAGAGGTGGGGGTGGGGGGGAGCAGGGAATGGATGAAATAGGCAAAGGAGATTAAGAGATACAAACTTACAGTTATAAAATAAATAAGGTATGAGGATGAAAAGTACAGCCCAAAGAATATAGTTAATAAAATTGTAATAATTTTGTATGGGGGCAGATGGTAACTACATTTATCATGGTAAGTACTGTGTACTATGTTGTACACTTGAAACTAATATAACATTGTATGTCAACTAAACCTGAACAATAAAAAGGAAAACTTTGCAGTTTTGTTCTCACTGTTACTTTTATAATTATAGCTTTATTTAATACTCTTAGTTCTCCAATCTGAACCAGCGAGGGTTATCCAGAAAAAAGAGAACCAATAGGATGGAGATTATATCTATCTATATCTATATCTAAATCTATCTATATTCCTATCTCTATCTATTTATCTGTAATGAGGAATTGGCTCATATGATTATGGAGGCTGACAAGTTCCAAGATCTGCATTTGGCAAGCTGGAGACCCAGGAATGCTGATGGTATGGTTCCAGTCTGAGTCTGCAGGCCTGAGAATAAGAGAATTGATGGTATAAGTTCCAGTCTAAGTTTGAAGGCCTGAAAACAAGGAGACTTGACAGTATAAGTTTCAGCCTGAGGCTGAGTCCAAAGGCATGAAAAGACCAACGTCCCAATTTGAAGACAGTCGGGCAGAGAGAGCTATTTCTCCCTTATTCATCCTTTTTGTTCTATTCAGGCTTCAACAGATTGGATGAGGCCCACTCACACTAGGGAGGGTAATCTGCTTTACTCAGTTTATCAATTCAAATGTTAATCTCTTCCAGAAATATACCAACAAACATACTCAGAATATTCTTTAACCAAGTATCTGGATACCCCATGGCCTAATCAGTTGACCCATAAGATCAACTATCACAAGTTCACCCTTTGTCAATTTGACACCCATATGAATCTCCTTAAACCATACTTAATCTTCAAATACAGATAATATCAGCATCATAATTCTTTTTTTTTAAAGATTTTATTTATTTATTTGAGAGAGAGAATGAGAGAGAGAGAGCACATGAGAGGGGGGAGCGTCAGAGGGAGAAGCAGACTCCCTGCTGAGCAGGGAGCCCGATGCGGGACTTGATCCCGGGACTCTAGGATCATGACCTGAGCCGAAGGCAGTTGCTTAACCAACTGAGCCACCCAGGCGCCCTCAGCATCATAATTCTATCATGATATGACTACCCTGAGTACAACCAAAAATGCACTAACCCATTCTCCAGAAGAGGAACAAATTCTTTTAGTGATGTTTGCCCTTTTCCTTGATATCCTGTAACTTAAATACTGTGATGTAAAATTAACAATATTTAAATACTATAATACAAAGTTATTACATCTTATATTACATGATAAGGAAATAAGAGAGGAAAGAAAACAAAGATATTTGCTATAGACACACACAAACATGCAATACTCATGACAGTTACAGTCCTCATTTCTGTAATTGGTCACATGGTCAGATCTTGTATTTCTAACTACCTTCTTTTACTACTATTCTATATCCCCTTTGCCTCCTGGAAGCACCTAGCTGGTCATGGTTCTTTACCTGGTGGAGTGACCCAAACCTTCATTTCAGAAAGGTCTGGGTCATTAGTAATTATGCCTGAATTGGCATATCTTTATCTTATAGTTTTCCATTGACCTTAATCACAAGGTATGGTAATAATAATGAACATCCTGAGGGATCTCTTGTATTTCAGACATACTCATCCGTCCCTCCATTGTGGAGTAGCAGTCTAATTTTCCCTTAGTATTCAGGATCAATCACTCAGCTAGCACAGTGACTCCCTTTTTTGCCTCTTGTTTCAGAGGCATGAGGAGTCCACAGTGGCTGAATGACAGTCTTAATTTCCAGAAACTGTTGTTGTGTCTCCTGGTGAAAGCATTCCTCTCTTTGGAACTAAGACCTGTAGGCCAGTAGAGCATAAGATTGTGAAAATAGGAAGATTTTGTTAGTGGGTCACTAAGGTTGACAGTGAGTGGTGCCACTCCCATTCCTACCCCTTCAATCCTAGATACAGGAGAAACAGCACCATATACTGGATGCTGATTCAGGGCATCTGTAGCCTTCTGGAGAAACTTGCTTCAGCTCTACCATGTGTATTGCCACCTACCTGGTGCTGTAACTGAATTTTTAAAAGGCCATTCTATCATTCTATCATTCTATCATGTCAGCTGCTTTAGGAGGGTGGGGAACATGGTAAGACCAGTGAGTTCTATGAGCAGAGGCCATTGCCTCACATCTTTTGCTGTGAAATGAGTTCCTTGGTCAGAAGCAATTCCGTGTGTAATTCCATGCTGGTGGATAAGTAATTCTGTAAACCTATGGATTATAGTTTTGGCAGAAGTATTGTGTACAAGAAAGGTAAATCCATATCAAGAGTAAATGTCTATTTTAGTAAGCATAAATCAATGTCCCTTCCATAATGGATGCCATACAGTGTAATCAACCTGTCACCAGATAGTTAACTGATCACCCCAGGCAGTGGTGTCATTTGGGGTACTCAGTGTTAGTCTCTGCTGCTGGCAGATTGGGTACTCAGCAGTGGTCATGGCCAGGTAGGCCTTGGCGAGTGGAAGTCCGTGATGTAGAGCTTATGCATAACCTCCATCTTTGCCTTTGTGGGCACTTTGTTCATGAGCTCATTGGACAATAACAGGGGTGAATGGAGAAGGAGACTAACAGGCATCCATAGAATGAGTCATCTTGTCCACTTAATTATTAAAATCTTCCTCTGCTGAGGTCACCCTTTGATGAGCATTCATATGGGATACAACTATCTTCATGGAGATTTTGGCCCATTCAGAGAGTTTTATCCACATACTCCCTCCCCAGATTTCCTTGTTACTAATTTTCCAATCATGTTCCTTCCAAGTTCCTGACCAAGTAGCCAAAGCATTGGCCACAGCCCATGAATTTGTTTATAATTACACATCTGGCCATTTCTTCTTACCAAGTGAACAACCAGGTGCACTTCTCAAAGTTCTGCCTACCAAGAGGATTTCTCTTCACCACTGTTCTTCAGAGCTGTCTCACAAGGGGGCTGTAGTGCTTCAGCTGTCCACTTTCGGTTGGTGCCTGTATATTGTGCAGAACTGTCTGTAAATCAGGCCTGAGTCTTCTCTTCTGTCTATTGATTGTAGGGAAGCATAGGTACAGGCTGAGAGAGAAAAGACAGAGTAGCCTGAGGTATGTATTTTGTTTCCTTCATTATTCTTTCTCTATGTGATTCTATTGATATTAAGAAAGGTTTACAGTTTTATTCTATGACTTTTGCAATTATAGCTTCGTTTAATAGTCTTAGTTCTTTATGAGGTCCCTTATATGAGCAATGATGAAATAAAAATCTTTCCTGTTTTTCCTCTTTTCCCTACTTTTTCTCCATCATTTAGCTTTAGAACTTATATTTGTATTGTTAAATGTTTATACGGGTACTACTTGACATGTCATCTTTAAATGCTATACTTCCACTCCAGATACTACACATGAGGGAATCTGTGTTCTTACTTTCCCACTTTCTTTTCTATTTTTCTTTCAATTTCTGTTCATGGTATAATTTCTACCTTGTTAGGGAATAAAATATTTACGTTCTCTTATGTCATTCGAATCTCCAAATGTGTTTTAGTCTTGGTTCTACAGTTAAGTGTATTAAAGCCCATGGCCAGTCATTTGTCTCTAGAAGTTTAGTCAAGAAAGGATGGGAACAATAGTCCCTGAATCATTGCATATTGTAATCTGTTGTCTGTAGCCTGTAAATTTAAACTCTCCTTTGGTTTGATGTTAAATCCTCAGATCTTGCTTTCTTTCCTTGAGTATTTTCTAGATTGTGTTATGTTTTCTTGGTGATAAATGTTGCTCTGGAGAAACCCAAGTTCACCCTGATTATTTCCTTCTTTATAACATATTTGATCTTTTTGCCTGATTGCTCACTGGGTTCTTTCTTATCTTTGAAGACAAGTAGATATACTAGATTAGGTCTCCATGTTAACTATTTTGGGTAAATTCGTCCTAGCACACTCTGTGACCTTCCTATATAGAGTTTACTTGAATTATGTCTTTAAACAGTTGCTCTTTTCTGTTGTTAAGATTTTTTTCTTAGGGATTCCAGTTATGTATATGTTGGATCTTCTATACCTATCATGTATAGGTTTTGTTTTTTCTGCAATCCCTTTTAGTACTTTATTTTTAGTCTACTGTATTTGCTGTTCTCATTTTATCTTCTATGACTCTTTTAGGTTTTCCATAATGTGTTGCCCTTAATCTTTTTTCAGTCTTATTTTAATTTCTGTTATAGTTTTATTTTATATCTCTGCTTCTTTCCTCAGCTCTCACAGCTTATGCTTCATCTCCTCTGCTTCAACATTTTCTTCTTTAGATCTGGCATTTCTGCTTTGTGAGTTTTATTTTGTGGCAAACCTTGTTATTAATAACTTTATGTGCTCTGTGCCAGTGTTGCTCTGGTGAGTGTTTTTATCTATTAATAAAGTTTGCTGCTTTAGTCCTCATTCTTATAACCTCTTTGTATTGATGCTGTGCTATTTATTGAATTTATTTAATTTTCCTCATTGAATGTATTGAATTTTGATTTATACAAAGAAACATTCAAAGTTTTGTACCATACAAAGATACATTCCTTGTGGAATGTATTAAATTTTCCTGTATCAGCTCTTCCCAAAAGTTTCCTTACATGGGAAGAGGTCAGGATGATCTTCCACATTAGATGGTTTTCACAAAAGAAAGATTATTGTCTTCTTAGATGACACTAAGCCTCCTACAAATATAACTTTTTTTTTCCTCTTAGCTATCCCTGGTTCTCCTCTGTTTCTCTGAATGAACTAGTTTCTGTGGGGCTTCTTCTGATATTTGGCTCAACTCCATTATTTTACCTTCCCATTCAAAAATGGAATATAGCAAGGAATATAGCTTCTGCCATTCAGAATGTGTATCTGAGCATAGGAAGTGTTTTTGCTTGTTTGTTTGTTTCTTAATTTCTGATATCTGCCACTGCTGGACTCTCTCTGTGCTGGGCTTCACTCTACTTCCTCCCATGGGGCTTCTGTGTTAACTCAGTTGCTTTGGCAGCATTTAAAATATCTTGCAGTCTGATTTCCTGATCCAACCAAATATAACTTCAAATTTTTATTTCCTATTCTCCCTGCTGCCTTGGGATATGTTACAGAAATAAAGCAGGACTCTTGATTGTATGCAACCCTGTTCCTACTGGATCTCAGGATTCTTTTTCTATTGTTCAGGAATCTAATGATTCCAACATTGATTGGACATTTTATATATAAAAGTACATTCCTTTTATGTATTAAGTCATTATGGATGGGGTTATGAAAATAATTTTTAGAGATCCGTATATATATACATATGTATGTGTATATATATATATTTCTTAATATATACACACACACTAAGAAAAATTAAGTAAAAACATCAGGAAGTTATAAATTCAACAAAAGAAGATTGAGCTCATGAATCCAATGTTTTGAAAAGAAAGATGGACTAAACATTTTTCTGGCAACAGTTCTTTTCATTTGATCTTTCATATTCTCTTTCCAATATGCAAAAAAATAAAAAATCAACCAAGAAATCAAAAAGCAGCTATACAATATCATCAAATCCATGTTAAATCCACATATGGTTTGGAAATATTTGAAATCTAGCCACATATAAGCAAAGGCAGATGCTGGAATTTTTTTTTTTTTTAGTTGACAGTATCAGAATTATTAACTCTGTTGGATGATATTAGAAGTACTCTCTGTTCCACCCATTAGAATACACCATTGTAATTGAACATTACACCCCAGAATGTATATCCACTCTTCCTTTCAGATCTCAAGAGCCAGTCCACAGTCCACTGGTCTTAATTAGACGAGTGCGCTTCTGGAGCCCATTCCATGCCAAGTCTTGTCTCCTGGTCTGGTCACCATGGTGTGAGCTGTAGGTTTCCAGATGTTTGATGAATCCCAGAGCAGTCTTAGTTTTTGCTGGTGCTCTAATCACTGGGACACTTTAAGAGGAAGTTCTAGGTTTAATGTTTATCTCTGTATTTTTGCATAGGCCACTTCACCTTTCTTAGCTCTTAAAATATGAATAGTAATGCTTTTCTTGAGAGTTGCCTAAACTCCATTTCATGTGGATGTGAGGGTTGAATGAGCATTGCATGTGAAAGTGCTTTGTAAGCTGTACAGTATTAATAAATAGAAAAGTAGCATTATTTAATTTTGTTCGGCACCAGGTAGAAGGGAGGAGATAGCACAGAACCACTTATCCTGTGGTCTCAGCAATAGAAACCAGTAGAATAGAGCACATGGTAAGCTTCTAAAATTGTGCTTAATTTTCTTTATTCAGTTCCATGCTGCCAAGTGCTAAATGTCCAAGTGTCTATTAATGATGCATCAGACCTGGCAGTGTAGCTTGACATTTGATCTACACACCTTGCCTGGAGAGAATATCGGTGGCAACCATATTCTTGGACTTGCTTTCCTGAATGACTTTTTATCAACATATTGGCACCAGCTGTAGCTACAGAAACATTCAAAGCAACCATATTTAAATGTTAAATCTAGTGAATAGGGTTTTCATTGGAACTGACAAGACTGTTGCCAAATGGATCATATGATAGCAAGGCAAAATTTTTAACAAATTTTTAAACATAATGGTGTGTAAAAGATTATAAGTAGATTTTTTTTTGATCTTGTGAATTTGATAGTTTGACTCTAATTAGTGTGCCTTTGAAATCTTGATTCTGATTTTCAAAACTAACTAGATTATAATTCCAGTAGGCCTAAAACTTGGGTGAAATTTTTCTGTTGCCTCACACTTGGGCTATACTGATTTGGCTTTGAATGTCCAGGTTTCTGAGAAAATGCCCTTTAGGGGACAACCCTCTGTTCCACATTAAAGGTACTGTGCACCCATATTTTAGAAACTAGGTCACAAGCACTGGGTTAGAATTGCAAATAGACACTGGAAGTCCTGCAGAGTCCTAGCCTTTTAAATATCTCTTCAGATCATCCATGGGGTGAGGGGAGAGTGGGACAAGAAGTCTTCTAGTTTCTAAGAGTCTCAAAGCCTTTGGACTGCTAGTCTGCAGAAATCCCCTTGAACTATCCATGAAGGTAACAAAAACAACTGAGACAGTATTCAGTCATTCATTTTCTATAATTAAAATTACTGATAAGAATATTTTTATAACACTGCATTTACTACTATGGAGACAGGCAATGTACTAAGTACTTGGCATAGGGTATCTTACTTAATCTCTTAACAACCCTATGAGATAATTATAATTACCCCACTTTACTAATCAGGTAACCAGAGACACAGACAGCAAGCTCAAGTGACTATTAGGGTCTATCCACAGAGCTTGTGTTCTTAATCATGATGTCTCCAAATTCTTTCATTTAAGCATGCTATCTATTTTATTAATTTAGGCTTTGTAATATTATGGCATGGCAGAACATCATCACTTTCCTTTCAAAAATTTAAGAATAATAAAGATTTGAGTAAATACATATGGACAATATGGACATTTGGAGAACAAATGTTGACTTTCAGACCTCTTATTGCTATTTTACTTGAAGAATTCTTCTGATATATACATGTATGTGTGTATGTATATATATATATGTATATGTATTTAGCATTGGGCCAAGGTTGAATTCTCCTAGCTCCCAGTGGATGACAACATTTTGCAAACATCCATTTGACACACAAACGTGCTGAACTCAGGATGATATCTAAAATTAACAAACGTGGAAAAAGGACCATGCTCAGTTTTTGCTGATCCAAGATAGTTGTTTATTGTCATTCCATTCAAACAAACACATTCCTTCTGGAAATGCTATCAATTTTTAGGTGAAAAAAAATTCAAAATCCTTTATTTGCGTACCAGCCACCTCTCAGAGGATAAGAAATCTCAATTTGCTCACAACTCATTTCAGAATGAGCTTACCACTTACAATGTTGGTATATTGAGGGTAACTGTAGTCTAAAAATGAATGTAAGTCTTATATTAATTTTATATTTGAAAGGGACATGAGTTAGTTATAAATGTTTTATTAATTTTTTAATCTTACAGGGCTTATCTGTTCCTACATGTACATTGATTGGCTTGAAATAAAATTTTCCACAGGTATTTAATTTGATTTCATTTACTCTGTATTTTCAGTTCAAAATAGACATCTGTTGAAGTTCACTACTCACATGGATATATGCAGACCTATTGTTGCCTAAAGCTGAGCATATATGAAAGTTAGACATATTGAGTGGCTCAATAAACTATGGTGCATGCTGCCAGATGGTTTCTTCCTTGAAGTAGATATGAGAGGGCATTTCTGTGTTCTATTACCATGTGTATATTAAATATAAGGCTCATGAGATCTCTATCCAGATATGGAGATCACAAGATTTCTCTAATGATTAAAATATGATTGTATTTCAATGGGTGTTTTCTATTTGCGATGAATAACATTTTTCTTATCTATTTGATAGGAAGGTCCTCTTACCCTCATAACTAACTTTGGAATGTAAGGGATTCTGCTATTTAAAAAAAAATGGGAAGACCTGAACTCCTATACATTTAATAAGTTACAGTATTTTTTTAAAGATTTATTTATTTATTATTTGAGAGAGAGAGTGTGAGTGGGGGGGAGGAGCAAAGGGAGAGGGAGAGAGAGAATCTCAAGCAGACTTCCCGCTGAGCACCGCACCTGATGCAGGGCTCAATCCTACCCCTCCAAGATCATAACCTGAGCTGAAATCAAGAGTTGGATGCTCAACCTACCGAGCCATCCAGGTGCCCCCAAAATTACAGTATTTTTAAGTCTTGGACAAGATATACTATTTCTGATAATATGCAATGATTTAAATATGCCAAAGCAATACATGGAATCAGGGTTTTTGTTGTGGATAGAACGGTGTGGGTTAAGAGACTTATCCTAATAAACAATTAATTTCTGCAACTTTTCCTCCACTCTATCCCCTTCTCAGAGGACAAAGAGGTATGGAGAGTTAAGAGGTAGAGCCTGTAAGTAAGAAGCTGGCTCCTTCCTGGAAATCCGGGGCATTTTAAGGAGTCTTGATGCCAAGTATTGCCACCTTCGGTTGAGATGATCCTGCCAATATCGTTTTCTTCCTGGGCAAGGTGAGGATGAATTAAAAGTACAGAAGCCCCAAAGATTGGGCTGCCTGTTTTATAGAATTCCAGTTCTGGTCAAAAGATGTTGCTGGGAAAAATCTTTCTGACTGTGAGAAGTATATAGGAGAAGAGCTTAGTCTCTGTTGGCTGGTTTAAAGCAACTAAATTAAGCTTTCTAAGCC
Source organism: Leptonychotes weddellii (assembly GCF_054177405.1). Lineage (NCBI taxonomy): Eukaryota > Metazoa > Chordata > Mammalia > Carnivora > Phocidae > Leptonychotes > Leptonychotes weddellii. The sequence continues at coordinate 66,222,167 of NC_138372.1, read as the reverse complement.
TCAGTTCCTCTTCTGGAAAATGGGATTGATGATACATATTTATCATAGGGCTGTGTGAGAGTTGATTAAAACAAAGCATGAAAATACTTAACGCCGTGCCTAACATATATTAAGCCTTCACTAAATGATAACTATTCTTTATATTTTCAGTAAATACATACTATGGCTCAGCCATGGGTTGGCATGTGAAATTCTTATACTTGCCAGGAGTCAAGCTGGGAATAGTAATTTATTTGGTTGGCTATGTATCAAATGTGCTGTGGGGGAAAGGTTTCAGAGCTCTGTACTGGTACATCAACAGCAACGATAAACCCAAAGCAGCAAAATGCACAAAATTTTTATTATCACGTCCATAACCACTCTTGGAAAGCTTTTACTCATGTGGCATTTCTTCACTATTAGTTGAATTAATGAGTCATCTGTGCTGCAAAAAAACAAAACAAAACAAAACAAAAAAATGCTTGCTATCAAACACATTACATAATTTATTTCACCTTTCATTGCCTTTTCTCTAGATAATAGCTTCAGAAAATTGTTTTTTTTCTTTGAAGTACAGTTTCAATTTACACTTTCATACTATAACAGAAAAGAATGAAATAGTAAACATCCACAGGCCTTCTCAATGTATTTGGTTAAAAGAAATAACTGAGCATTTGGTAGCTGTGGTGGTAGGGGGGAAAGTGAACTGTATTTTAGTTTGCTAAAAATCCACAGATTGCAAAGAGCTTATCAGGAAGCCAATAGTATTATTCTCTTTTCTGATATTTCCTAAACTTTCAAAGAACTGGTGTATTATATTTACACCATGAGATCTATAGTCCTTTGATCAAATATGGCTCCTAATTGCAAAGCATTCTGATTTCTACTGGCATGATCAAGAGATATTTATAGTACACTCATGATCTGTGAAGCACTGTGCTAGACTCTGCAGTTACAAGGAGAAACTGGGAAGGATCCTTGACTATAAAGATTTATTTGGTTGGAAGAATGGGACATCTATATGTTTAAGACTGAGTTCTTTGAGGACAAAACTGTTTTCTGTCATAGCCTGGCTATAGATAAGGATGTCAAATATCATCAAAGTATGGGATCAGCCTCTACCTGCTGATCATTGTACTCATTGTTGTACTCAGACTTCGGTGTGTATTCGAATCCCCCAGGATCTTGTTAAAAAGCAGATTCTGATTCAGTGGGTCAGGTGTGGGGCCTAAGATTCTCAATTTCTAACAAGCTTTCAAGTGAAGTGGATGCTGCTGGTCCACAGACACACCAAGAAACAAGTCTCTAGACCAGTGGTTCTCAAATGGGAATCACTGGCTCCATTTGAAAATCACCTGGAAAGCTTTAAAAATTCTTGATGCTTCCAACCTTTTCTATGGGTGGGAAATTCCCCTACCCTACCTCACACAAGAATTTGGGAGCTTTAACCCTCTTCAGCCATCCAGACTTCAATCAATAGGGGTCAAGAGAGAGAGCCCCACATGCTTTCAGGGAGACTGCTCTTCTCCAGGCTTGGGGATTTTGTTGTCTATAAAGATGATGAAAAGTAAATATGAAAAACAAGAATCCATGTGTCATCAGCATACAGCAGCTACTCTAAAAATGTTCCAAGTATCCCTCCAAATCACAATAGACAAAGGTTCTGTGGTGTTTCCTAATTATTTTTGAACTGCAGCTTAAAAGAAATAGCATTTGTCTGAGTTTTCCATATTGGGTCATTATATCTACTTATAGTGGTTTCTTCCTGGTACATTGGTAGGTCTTAATTAATGTTAGAAATAAATATTATGTGGGAACATAGGAAAATGAAAGCATTTCAATGACTTGTATGTTAGCTATTAAGACACAAGATACAAAGGCAGTTAATTTTCTTTAGTCAAATTTTTATTTTGAAAAACTGTAATCCTTCAGGGGTGCCTGGGTGGCTCAGTCGTTAAGCGTCTGCCTTTGGCTCAGGTCATGATTCCGGGGTCCTGGGATTGAGTCCCACATCAGGCTCCCTGCTCGGCGGCCTCTCCCTCACTTGTGTTCCCTCTCTTGCTGTGTCTCTCTCTGTCAAATAAATAAAATCTTTAAAAAAAAAAAAAGAAAAATTATAATCCTTCAGAAAAGCTGAAAATTCGTACAATAGAAGCCATACACCCTTTATGCAGAGTCACCACTCTTAAATATTTTGCTATATTCTATCCTTTTGTTGTTGTTAAACCACTTAAAAGTAGTAGACATTATGGTACTTCACCCCAAAATACTTTAGTATGTGTCACCTAAGAATAAAGACATTCTCCTAAATAACTGTGGTAACATTATCACAATCAAGAAATTTAATATACAGCCATATCCAAATTTGTCCTATTGATATCAAAATATATTTTAAAATTCTCTTTTCTATAATGACAGATTTTTAAAGAGGCTCTTGTTTCTTGTTTAGTTGGAAGGATAAGTTTCTTTATTCAAACTAGTTAAGTATCAGTAAGCCGTGTAAAGTTGACAATTTTTAAAGTGTTGTATTTCTTCCATTTGCTCTGTGGAATTAAAATCTCTGTACCTTTCCCCCAAATTTATCAAAACTAATACAATTAAGATGTAGTAATGCTGTCTAGGATCAAGTAGTATTTATTTAGGGATTTCTTACCTTGTGGCAATTTATCAGACCCATGGAAAATAAATAATTACATATTTGGAATAGAGAGTAGTTGATATACTGTGTTGTCTTTTCTTGTATTAGTAACTTCTAACTTTACCTGAAGATGCTAAAATTACGTGAGGGTATAACTGATGAGTTTAGATAAGATGGATGTCTCTCTTTTGTTAAGTGATGTTTTCTTTATGATTAATTGATTCTCTATATCTTCCTGACTAGATATGGAATATTTTCAATAGTACTCCATCAAGACTTTTCAACATCTTCTTTTAGCTTGATTAATGGCCTTTTAATGATAGTAAAGCTAAAGGTAAAAATGTAAACTTTAGAAAGGTTTTTCTTTTTTTACTCTCATTAGGAAATATTTTAAGCTGATAAAATATGTTGCTGCTTACCGGGACATTCTCTTTGAAAATGCTGACATGAACTGCTCTTTCACCAACCACTGCCCTCACAAATCCTTCCACTGTGCCTTTGGAACATGCAGCTCATCATGTTTTGTTGAATGATGGACTTAATTGCTACCTCATAGGGTTGTTAGGAGGATTTAATGAGATAATACTCATGCTTAACACAGTGCTGGGAACATGTTCATCACTCAATAAATGGCAGCCATTGTTTAAATAATAACTTTTATTGTGGTTACCACTACTATTATTATTTTGTTTCAGTGTTCTGGGCAAAATGAGTAACATATACAAAGATGGTGGGGATGAGAAGACCAGCAGGGTGGGTTTAGGGAGAGCATACACAGAATGGTTCTAGATTGGATTCACATCAGGATTCAAATCCTGGCTGTGCTACCTCCTTGTTGTATGATATTGGAAAGTCTGTTTCTTCATTTTCAAAATGGGGATAATAATAGTACCTACCTTATGGGGATATTGGAATTAAATGAGAAAATAATGCAAAAGTGCTTAGCCCAATGCCTGACACAATGAAGTTCTGTATAAGTTTTAGCTAAGATAAAACTAATAGGTCAGGAAGCCTTTACATGAGTTGAACTTTCCTAGTGATAACTGCTATCTTCTGAAGAAGATTTGGCTTCTTCGTTTCAGCTTAGAAACATACTCTAGTATTCATGCAGTTAATGGTTTCTTGGCTGGACCCAGGTATAGCCTACCCAGACACTGTGGAGTGCTCCCACCTAACTTGTCTCAGTACCATGGAGCAATTGGTTAGAAGGAATCTTGATATTATTCTTATATATTTGTTGCAAAAAAATAGTTCCCATTAATCCTTTTTATAGGTTAAGTTTATTTTTCAATAACCATATCTATGGTTTGTACTTACCGGGTTTTAAGATTACAGTTATGCTAGCTTCCGAAAATGAATCAGGGAGTTTACAAACTTTTTCTGTGGCTTGGTATAGCATGAATAACCATATGTATGACCTGTTTTTAAGGATTAAATAGAACCTAATTATAAAACTATCTTGTCTTAATACATGCTTCTGTGGCATATCTTTTTTTTTTTTTCTAATGGTAGCTCTTTAATTTATCTCTGCAATCTAGTATACAGTTATTGGTCTGTTCAGGTAGTTTTTTTTTTTTTTTTTTAACTTCTTGGCTCAATTTTGGTACTTTATACTTTTTTAGAAAATCATATAGTTCTTTCAGACTGATTATCTTATAATCACACATAATACTCTCTTATAGTTCTTTTAATCTATTCATTATTTATGGTATCTTTCTTATTGCTGTTTTTGTTTTCCCTTCCTTTTAATGAGACCTAATGGGTCTTTCAGTTAACTTTTTCTGTTAGTTTTTATTTCATTATTTTAATCTTTTATCTTTATTAATTTATATCTCCTGCTTTCTATTGACTTATTTTGGTATTATTTTTCTAATATTTAGAATTAGAAATACTAAATTTAATATTAATATTAAATCACTTAATTTGAGTTTTTATTTTTAGTAATAAAGGTATTGAAGGAGTAAATTTTCATCACATTTAGCCTTAGTTATATCTCATATATTGTAATATGAAGTGGTATGTTGTTACTTTCTAGTTTGCTTTTACTTTGGTTTAGGATTTAGTGTGTTTCTTAATTTCTATCTTTTTTAGAGTGTTTCTTAATTTCTAATAGTTAATCTTTTTCTTCTTTTTTTATTGTTGATTTCTAGTTTTATTGGATTATAATCAGAAAATAAGGCCTGGAAAAATTTCTGTTTTCTATAATTTATTAAGGTTATTTGTATCCAAATATACAATCAAATATCAAAATTGGAAGAATATGTATTCTTTGATGTAAGATACATTTTGCTATGTGTATATCATATGCTTCTAAAATTGTTTTTATTTTCAATATTGTAATTGGACTCATTAGCACCAAAGAAATCAAGAGTTTCTTTGGCACTAATGTTGCTTGGCACAAAAACACTATGTCTTTTTTGTGAATGATATCTTTTGTCATTTCATAGTACCCCTTTTCTTCTTGAATTATTATTTAGTCTAATATTAATATTACAGCTATGGGTTTTTTGGTATGTATTTTCCTGGCATATTATTAATAATCACTTATGTTTGCCTTTTCCTTGTCCTTTCCCTTTAGGTGTGTTTCTTATTAATAACATTTAGCAGTTAGGGAGCAGTTGTGCCTCTCCTGGGAAACTTGGTAGTGACCACTGGTACCTAGTATTTGCACTGAGCCATAACAGCCGTAGGTACTATTGTAGGCTTTAAGCAAAGGCAAGTCTTTCCTGTGGCTTGTTCTTTTGCTCTCACCTGAATCTGCAGAGAATAAATTGAACCTCATTAGTCCTTGGAGATATCTGGTAAATGCAAAGTCTTTGAACCCCTCTCCAGGAATTGCCAGCAGGTTCTAGAGGGTTTTTTTGATGCATTGCTACAAGGAGCAAGGTAGGGTCGTGAGATATGTGTCAACGTCAATGTCTTCTCCTAGATTTAATAAATATTCACATTCAGGTGTACCTTCTTTTTAATGGTAGCCTAAGTATATGATAAAAAATATGTACCAAATCAAATAAAGAACGTTTCATCTTGGGAGGTCACATAGTTTTTTGTAAGGAGCCAGACTTTACTTAAATTGAGACTCTGCCACTAAATTAAATGAGCTGTGTAGCTTTGGTCAGGTTAATTAATGTCTCTCACACTGAAATTCCTCATCTGCAAGAGATGATGATACTTCACAAGGTTGCTGTGAGGTTTAGATGAGATAATACATATACCAGTGCCCAGAGTGTAATAGGCATTCACTGTTTCCTTTTCACTTCTCAGGAAAATTTGATTAAACAATGGTAGGAACTCTGTTTCTAGGAACAGAGGGTCTTCAGAAGTCTTCGAGATCAGAGAGCAGCATATCACAGAACTGCAGTGTAAGTTCATTCCAATACTGTTACCCTAGTGTTTATACAAACCATCTAAGGGCTTGAAAAGGAAGAAAATATGGCAAAGACTGTCTCTTTCAGAAACTTACAGCCATCTAGCCAAGGGATGTTGCTACTGGTGGTCAGATTGCCTGACTTTTAGGAAGTTTTTTATTTCACTGAAGTCTTGTCAGTCCATAAGTAGGGTCTGGTGCGGCTCTCCTCTTTCCTTAGAGCTGGATTCACTTTCACTAGCTCCTGAGTCCTGCACATCTGACGATTACTTCAGACCTCAGACATACTAGAAACCTGAATTATTTTATGAAAGTCATTTGAAGAAGCAGAGCAGCAACTGTTCTTTCTTGGGTTTCTTTGTAAATCTGTTTCTAATTTATTCACTACTTTTCCTCTATCCAACTGATGCCTAGATCCCACTGTAGATTCTTTGCATATAAAGAAATAAAAGGTTTATCTGTAGCTATTTGGTTAAAATGAGCATTTAAAAAATATTCTATTATAAAATAAAATTTCTGTGTTCTCTCAGAACTCTAGTTCATAAAAATCATTCTCTAACAATTATTCTATTGAGCATCATTATTTAATGATATCGAATCTTAAAACAACAGAAATTTTTTGCTTAGGATGACTCTACATTTATACACATTAGATAAAATAGGACTCTCCCTTAACATGGCCTATGCAGTCCCTTAAATAGAATACAACTTTATTTCTTTTCTTCCTTCCTTCCTTCCTTTCTTTCCTTCCCCCTCCCTCCCTCTCTTCCTTTTTGTCTATAATCTTTTGGCTTAAATGTTTAATGATTTGCCATTGAGTTTTGTTTTGTTTTTCTTTCATGGAATTATTAAGACCATACATCAAAGATATCATCTCCAATAAAAATTTTGTTTTATTTTTAACTGAACCACATTGAAAGAATAAAGGTGAATTAAGGTAGGTGGCATTAGACTAAAGTAAAATACATTGGATTACTGACGCTATTGGAAAATTTTCTAAACTGCATGATTTAGTCAAAATTATTAGCTCTCTTTTTTCAAAGTAAACAATCTGTACATATAAATTACACTGAGCAATGTATGTGATTATGAAGTATAAATAGAATTTCGATGGCATATACGGTGGTGCTTACAAATACCCATATACAAACGTGGGGTGGTACTCAATGCCCTTTCATTTAACAGTTGGAAATTGAGACCTGGCAGGAGTGATAAATATTGGAATTAGGGTCTTGATAGCAGAGCATGTAGAACACTTACTCTTCTATTTAGGATCTAAAATGCAATCAGACTCAGCCATGTTTCACTGTCCAGATTGACGCTCACTCTCTGTTGTTGTATGTTGTACCACCAATGGGGAAACAGCAGCAGCCTCATGGCCACCTTCAAGAGAAAGGCAACACATGATGGCAATTTCATGCTAGCAGGGGGCAATTCATCACAGCTGTTGGCTTGGCCCTGGTAAGTGCAGGCCTGGTGTGGTATCTCACATTCATGGGCAGCACCAGAAAGGCGCTGGATTTTTGCATGAAAATACTTTATATCAAAGTGCCTTCTAAGAACAGCATATTCTAATGAGTGTTTGGCTTCTGATTTCAGCCTCTTTGATTCACTTCAAAGAATCTTAAAAATGTGTCTGGAGTTTGTGCTTACCATAGTACTCAGAAGCAGACAAGCCACAAAGACTGAATCTACAGAAGGCATAAGCCTGGGGCCAGGCACGTGGAGGGGATCAATAATAGTAGCCATTATATCATGGGAGAAAAGGTCAGCTGTAGAAAAGGTCTCTAGACTGGGTGCCGAGCTAAGATTTTCCATTTCATACTGGAGTTAATTTTACTAACTGAATTCTCAAGGATAGAGGTAAAATTTGCACACTTGCCTCGATTCCACAATCAAGTTTATCAGAAATATCAGCCATTCACCTCTCTGGGCTTCAGTCTCTCCAGTACTTATTAAAATTTCCCCCATATTGGTCCTCTCAGATTCTTTTTCTGTCTGCTTTTCACAGCTTCTAGCATTCATTGTTTCCACTCCTCAGTCTGGCCCTGCTCCACTCCTCACCCTTGTGCTGTATCTAAATAGTTGTCAAATCCTTATCTTCCTTGATCTCTTTGCAGCAGTTGACACAGGAGATACTCCCTCCAACTTGAAACTCTTTCTGTCTTGGTTTCCATGACAGCACATAACTCCTTCTCAAACTCCTCTGAAAGTTCCTCCTTCTCCTCTTGACCCTTAAAATTGTCCTGAGCTCTCTCCTCATTCTGCACTCTTTCTCAGCAGTCCCACCCATTTATATGACTTCAACTACCACACGCATGCTGATAATTCACAAATCTGTTTCTTTGGCAATAGGAGAACTCCAAATCTTTACATCCAGACTCTTATTCAATATCTCCATTTGACAACTCAAGCTGACATGTAAAGTCTTCCACCTAAACCCCATAGCACATTGCATACAACTATATTAAAACATTTCTTAGAACTATGTTGTAATTGTTGGGGCGCCTGGGTGGCTCAGTCGTTAAGCGTCTGCCTTCAGCTCAGGTCATGATCCCCGGGTCCTGGGATCGAGCCCTGCAATGGGCTACCTGCTTGGCGGGGAGCCTGCTTCTCCCTCTCCCACTTACCCGGTGTTCTCTCTCCCGCTGTCTCTCTGTCAAATAAATAAATAAAAATCTTAAAAAAAAAAGAACTATATTGTAATTGTCTTTTTCTTATCTCTCTTACCCACAAGACTGTCTTTTATCATTATTTCCCTAAGATTTAGCACAATGTTTATCAGAGAAGAAATCATTAAATGACCTCAGAATTCAGGAATACTATAGAATGTTCCAAACTACCTGTGTTGTATTCAATTAAAATTGAAATACCCCAAATACTCACTTGAAATGTAATGTCTAAGTTCTTGATTGTAACTTTAATGATTGAATTGTCTGATTTAGCTCTTCACATGGGTGATGGATTTCTTCGTATTGAATCTCTTAGATAATAAACATTCACTAATCTTTTGTCTTAAAAAATTCAATTTTAAATCTAATAAAATGTACCCATTTTAAATGTGCAAATATGCACATCCATCACCCCAATCAAGATATAGAATATTTTCATCATTCCAAATATTTCCTTCTCTGTAGTCAATTCTCCTCCTTCCCTCCCTTGCACAGTTGACCCTAGGTAACTACTGGTCTGCTTTCTGTCCCTATTAATTAGTTTTGCCTGTTCTGGAATATAAAAATGGAATCAAACAGTATATATTTATTGGTAGCTGACTTTCTTTGGCTCAACATAATTTTTTCAAGATTCATGCATGTTGACACATGTATCAGTTGATTGATTCATCCCTTTGTGTAGCTGAATAGTATTCCATTGTAGAGATATACCACAGTCTATCCATTCACCAAATGTCTGTTGACAGACATTTGGATTGTTTCCATTTTGCATATTATGCATAAAACTACTATGAATATTATATGTGTAGGCATATATTTTTTCTTTCTTTCTTTTTTGAAGATTTATTTATTTTAGAGAAGTGGGGAGGGGCAGAGAAAGAGGGAGAGAGAAACTTTAGCAGACTCCACACTGAGCATGGAGTCCTGTGTGGGGCTTGATAACACAATGCTGAGATCAGGACCTGAGCCAAAACCAAGAGTCGGAGGCTTAACTGACTGCACCACTGAGGCATCCTGCTTTCTCTTTCTTTTCTTTAGTAACCTAAGAGTGGAATTGCAGGGCCACGTAGTGAATGCCTGTTTATAACAAACTGCCAGACTGTTTTCCGGAGTAGCTGCACCATTTACATTCCCAGTAGCAATTGTATGAGAATTCCAGATGTTCCACATCATCTCCAATGTTTAGTATTATCAATCTTTCTAATTTTATTATCTGAGTCTTCACTTCTGGAATGTAAACTTCAGGAGAGCTAGTACCTACCCTGTCTTGTTCATTGCTATGTCTTTGGCACTCAATAAATTGTTGCTCCTGAGGCCACAGACATGTGTAGGTGTTCAATAAATATCTGATGAATCAATAATCAATCAATTAATGAAAAACAACAGGCACTAAGTCGCTGAGCCTATTCCAGGAACTGCAAGTTATTCAGTGTAAGGCTATGGGCTGAGGGCTATGTGCATTGGTAACAGCTTTCATTTAGCACCTCTTCTGTATCCGACAGTAAGACTTTTTACTTACCTCATCTCACTGAACCCCTATGACAACCTCACGAGAGCAATACTATTATTATCCTCATTTATGGGTGAGGAGGCTGCGGCTCAGAGAGATTAAGGGCAAACACCAGTCAGTGACAAAACCCAGATAGATAGATCCTCAGGCCATCAGAGGCTCTTGGCAGGAGTTTGAACTCTATCCTGTGGTCAATGACAGGACATTGGGATTCATTGGCAAGAGCTGATTTGTGCTTTAGGAGGATCACTGTGAGGCAGTATGGAGAATAGAATGGAAGAGGACAAAAGGGAAGTCAGGGAGCTCAGTGAGGAGGCTGTTAAATAGTTCTGGCAAGAACCGTGGCAGCGATGATTCCAAGGACAGCAAGAGGGGTCAGACTTAAAGGATTTCCTAGGAGGTAGATAAAATTCAGCAACCAATTTGTTTTGGGTATAAAGGAGGGTGGCACTAAGCATGACTCAGGGGATGGGTGTGTGATTTGGAGGTCTGTTATCTTGCATGTTTCATATATTCCCAACCCTAGTGTTTGTCATAGGGTTCCCAAAGCCATGTTACTCATGCCTCAGTTCTTCTGTGAGCTGGGAAGGCCTGAAAGCCGGCACATGAATTGTTTGGGTTATTGGTAGTTACCAAGATCATGCTACATCATGGATAGGAAGCAGTAACAGAAATAAGTCAGGGACAAAGAGCTTCCTTCCATTATAGTTCTGCTGTGTAGACTTAGTCATGTTTTTACTGATGTTGCAGAAGCAGCATTTCAAGTCTTATTCCTCTCCTGTGAGATCTAAACCAAAGCAGAGGTTAGGTTTGGGGTGTGTGTGTGTGTGTGTGTGTGTGTGCATGTGTCTTATTTTCAAAGAATTTTGTTGGTAGATTTTTTTAAAGCTGTACTAGATGTTCCACTAGTTCAGTGTTCCTGAGGGACTATTCTACACAGCCCATATTTCATACGGTCAGACCTCTGAGAAGGAATTGAGCCCTTGCAGGGGTCTGTGTTGTGGTATGCTCAACAATGTACTTTTGGCAGCTACGTGCTAGGAGTCAGAGCTCAACTCCTCACAGCTGTGGCCTCCCTTTCACTCCACATAAAGCAACACTGCCTTCTTGCCCCTGAAGGCGTTCTTGAAAGATATTTCTGAGGCTCTGCTCAGCCCCAGAGATGTTCCCAGTTCTTAAACACGAATCAAGGCAGGCTCCTACCAGCAAACCTGAACTACCCTATGGCAGACACCTCACAATACAAATTCTGGGCAAGTAGACCTTGAAATTGAACTCTTTGCTCTTTAAGTTGTTTTCGTTGTCTATAGCCAGCTAGATAGTTGAAGGGAAATGCTACCCAACAAATAATGGTTTACAAGGGAAACCTCCCAGTTCAATGAAAGAGTATGTTTTCCTTATTATGGGAGATGCCGTGTCATAAGTGGGTGTTTTGTGCTCAGCTGAATAAAAAAAAAAATAGATCGGTCTTAAAAACTGTTAATGATAGAACACATGGCATAAATTACACCATAAACTCCAAACAACTCTGAAATTATAAACATTGCTTAGTCAAGGCTTTTCTTTTAACGATGCCCTGATGTCGCTGGCATAGCCCAGTGATTTCAGTCAGGGTTATTTTACTTGAAAGGAGGAATTTCTTTTCCAAAAAAAGTCTCTCTAAGAAAAGCTGTCTTCCTGGCAACTTAATGAAACATCTTGCTCCAGTGGCCTGTGTCATGTCTTCCCTGGGGCCAGGGCCAGGCAATATGAGCTAGAGAAGGTTAGAGAAAAGAGTCATGTGATGAGGAGAAACTGCAGGCTAGGTCTTGACACGGGCAGGAGGCTGACTCAAGTCGGCAGGAACTGTGACTAAATAGAGACTGTCGGGATTCCAAGCCAACATCCTTGAGACCTAGTGCAGAGTAAGCATTTGATTCAGAAGGTCTTCCTTGACTTGCCTATCAGAACAGCTCTCTAGGGGTGGGCAAGTAGAAAATGTCTTCTAACGGGTAAGGATAATATTTACATCATTTACAACTGTCGTTTTAAAACACTTTTTATAGACCAGGCACTTGGCCAAATAATGTACGTACATTACCTTATTTAACCTGAACAACCGTTGAAAAAGGGAGTGTTATTATGTGTTCATTACAGATGCTAACTGGGGCTCAGAGAGGTTAAACTTTGTCCAAGGTCATATAGCAAGTAATGGAAGCCAGGATTCTAACCAAGGTCAGTCTGACTGTAAAACCTAAACAGTCAACTAACAACAGCTATGTTCTGCTTCCTCCATGAAGATTAATTAAGAAAACATGTGTTTCATCATGTGTTTTTGGAAGCAGCGTATGCTATAGAAGTGCTAGTGAAAGGCTCCAGAGTCAGAAGAGCGGACCCATTCCACCTCTTAATAGCTCTGAGTGTAAGTTTTGTCAGGAAGACACTTGCCTACCAGTTTACTCACAATACTGAAGAACCAAAGACCAAGGACCAGCTCTTCTTTGGTCATCACATTGTGAGAACCTTTTTGTTCAGGTGTTCCACTTTCCTTGACCCTGATTTAGCTAGATCTCCCTTCATCTTTGTTTTTTCTTGCATGCTTACCCCAGATTACACTTTAACTCCAGGCTCATAAACCTGTAAATATGCAACTGGTTAGCAGGGGAAAGGTGAGAGGGTATGAATGGTTTGATCTAGCACATCCCCACTGTTGGAACAGGGATATGTGCCTGGCCTCTAGTTTATGGAAAGGTAGCACCGTATCTATAAACAAAGATGCTCTGTGACATGAAAAAGAAAATTTAAATGAACAGGAATATTATTTTTCTAACTCTAGGACAACATTTTCTTCTGGCCAGAAATGGATTAGGCAATTCATCTAGCCAGTGCACCTCTGCAATTAGATCCCTGCCACATGGAGATGCTTTAGCACAAATGTTCCATGGGTCTCTGAGTTCTTTCATATGGCAAACCTCCTTGTGTCATACTCATTCATTCAATGAGTGTTCGTTAAGCCTGTCCTCTGTGCCCAGTGGTGTGCTATTTAGATGACAAACAGTCCCAGCCTCAGAAAGGGCCACAACGTAGCGGGGAATTGCAGTATAAGCAAAAAAATCGTAATGTGACATAGAATATGCTATGAAAAAATCGTGAAGAAAAGCGCTAAGGCTATGCAGGAAAGGGAGCCTGTAACTACCTCTAATTCAGGGAAAATAGGGTAGAGTCAGGCTAGCTCCCCTCCCTATTTGCCCAACAGCAGGCCTCAGAAGCAGGAGGCAGACACCTTTGGCTCCTAATTCCTGATTCATTTCTCATTCTCAACAGCGGTCTGGGGTATGTTGAAAGGCCAGAGAGATAGGTGTTTAAGTAAAATCCAGTATTTTCACCCCTTTGAATTCTAGTGCACAGTAAGCTTGGCAGTCACAGAGCCCATCCCAGGTGTGGTGGCATTTCACCTCAGAGGGGGGTACCAAATGCGGCACTGAGCAAATTCAAAAGCTTTATTTCCACATGGCACTGCATATTCACAGAACTAATTGGGGGCTTTTTATTTTCTAAAGAATTATTTGTGGGGCACCTGGGTGGCTCAGTTGGTTAAGCATCTGACTCTTGATCTCAGCCTAGGTCTTGATCTCAGGGTCGTGAGTTCAAGCCTGTTCAAGCCCTCCACGCTGGCATGGAGCCTACTTAAAAAAAAAAAATTATTTGTGAGAAGCATTGACATGTCGTGAATGTGGCTCATGGTCTGAGTCAGTTGCCTCCCTTAAGAGCTTGGTGAGAAGCTGAGCGAGGTGCTTTCCAGTCCTCTCATGTGTAACAAAATAGAAGCCACTTACGGGGTTTAAATGTGGCTGAGAAAGGATAAGCATTTCTCAAACTTTAAAATATTATGCAAACAATAATATTTAATATCTCTTTTTGCTAGTTATCACTATTTATGTTCCCAAAGGCTTTCATACACAAAATCCCGCTAAGGAGACCAATGGTGGATAGATTGGTCTTTAGAAGATATTTTGGAAAAGTACATCAGCTGCTCTGAAACATGAACTCTTCTTCTGTCCAGATCACATTTTCAGCAGCTTCCAGAATAGCAGTTCCTGATGACATTCCAGTAGTCAATCTGTGCTATGTAAATGATAATCTTTGAAAAAAAAAGATGCTGCTGATCATCACCAAAAATAATTGGACTTGTCACCTTTTTTCTCTATCTACTTAAAACTTGAAAACTTAAAAAAAAAAGCCTTTTTGGAGAAGATTTTTTTCCCCTTTTGAATATGAGAATTGTGGCCCAAAGTTCAATCCAAACCAAATTTCAAATGTGGAATTATAACCCCTACCTCTGAGTGGAAACCGTGGAGCCCCTTAGCCAGAATGGCAATTGGCAGTTCTACCTTGGTCTCCTAGGACACATGCAGCAGGATACCAACCAAGAAAAAGAACAGGGAAGGAACATGAGGGGAAATGCTAAAACCATCTGTCCAGAGTGGGGTTTTATAGGCTGCTAGTACAACAGGGTCCTTCTTGTTATCTTAACTAGAGTCCAGTCTCTCTCCAATGACTACATTGAAAAGAAGAAACAGCAAACCTCTCTTACACTATTGATTTCAGAAAGTTAGTGTTTTTCACTGGAGGGAATATCAGAATGGGCGTCAGAACACGGTGTTCTAGCCTGGCTCCCTCATTAATACACTAAACACTTTATAGCAGACCCATTGCCCTCTCTACAACCAGGAGCATCATCTGTAAATGTAGGTATTAACGGTTACACCTACTTCAGAGGTCACGGTGAGGAAAACATACCGCAGTGTATACAGTATTACTTCAGGCTTCCTACACTAACAGGAGCGACCCGGGACTAGCCCCTCTGCATACTCAGATTCTAGGGTGCTGGTGAGGAGTGAACACAGTTGTCTTGGAGCCCACATTGAGACCCTGCCTCCATTCCTCTTTCCCTGAGCCATGTCCAAGGTAGGGGAGAATTATCTTGCCTTGTGGGCACTAACATAATTCTCCTGTGGTCTGTGCCCGCCATCCTTGCCTTCAGATGGCCCAGACAATGCCAGCAAGATAAGCCTGTCACTGTCTCAGCCTTGTCCACCCTAGTCCAGGAGCTGTGGTGCCGGGGGCATGCCCTGTGCCTGCAGGCTGAATGCCCTTAGCCACTGCCAACCTGTGGTCTTGGTTATGGACCAACTCCTATTACTCTGGTCCACAGTCCCAGAGGTCATTTTTATTTTCTAACAACAGTTGAGCTTGTTCATTTTGAACTTCCTGTTCTCTGAAAGAGAGAAATTGGTTTAAACATGTAGACAAATATGTAGGTTCAAAAGTTGGTTATAATGAGTTTTAAGTAAAAACAGAGAGGTAAATGGAAAAACAGAGATAAATGGGAAATAATCTGATAATTAAAGAATTATCTGATAAAACAAAATTTAAAAATTTAAATTTAATAAAAGATAATTAAAGTAAAATTTAACAAGTACCTTTTCTGTCTGACTTTGGAAGACAAAAGTCTCTGGCTGCAGTTGTGCAACAGCAAAGACATGTTGATTTATTGGTTTGTTGTTCCATTAAGTGGCCATCAATATGCTCTTTTATGGGGCATGGGTCACCACATGGGGGTCTTAGCTGACGATATGCTTTAGCAACAACTATACAGTAAAATGGATTAGATTTCTTATTATACCATCCTCTGGTCATGGCTTCTTTCTTCTTACCTTTCTTCCAAAATACATTTATGCATAACATATGTGTGTAGTCTTCAAAAGAGCCTAACTTATAACCAGTGCAGGCATAGGTACAAATAGAAACTGCCCCAGTATTTACTTGTGGATTATTTTCTACATTTTTTCCATTTCTAAATCCTCCCAATAGACCAATTTTCTTTGGTAACAGAGAATATATTTCTCTTTAAGTTTGTAAAAGGAGCTACATAAAATTCTCCAGACACATGCTTAAAATGTGTGGTCAAACTGGCATCTACACTTGGAAATTGCCCGTGGTGGAGAATTTTTAAGTTTGTCTGATGATACCTCAAAGAGATTTTTAAAAAACGTAACATTAGGCCCTCAATTATGAATTGTTCCCACATTTTAGATCCACCCAGTGGACCTTTCAACTTTGTGCTGTTTTTTTTTTTTTTTGTTATTAATGAAAAAATCCACTATTCATTTATGAAACCTGGTTCTTCTTAGTGTTTTGACTTTAGAGAAGGACTTAATTTAGAAAGTTAACCTGTGGAATAAACTGTGTCTCGTGTGAAACCATTTAGAGACAGATGGGTTTTTATAATATGCACTATGTGATCAATTTTATATTTCTCCGAAGAGTTGCCAGATTCAATGGACTCAAAAGGCCTACTGTTAATGCAAAATTTAAGCTACGGAAGACTTGCTTTTCCAAGCACTCAGAATTTCCCTTCATAGCCTAGAGTCCTCTGCTTTGTTGATCCAAGGTGTCAAACACTGTAGCAGTTACCTGATGCATGTGAAGATTAAAACACCGCTAAAACACAGCTGAAGATTAAAAACCACTGAAGCACAGTAATTGATGGGAAAGTGAATGACCCAGGCAGGAAGGAGGAAAATAAACTCACTTGTCTATAAAGATATTAAAGAAAGAAATTGTGGGAAGTTAGGTAGTCTACTTCACATATCAGACGGAGCCAAAATTAATTTGCTTAGAAGTCTGCAGACAGATACTAAGGTGCAGTGATTAAGAGCCTGGGCCTTGGGGCGCCTGGGTGGCTCAGTTGGTTAAGCGACTGCCTTCAGCTCAGGTCATGATCCCAGGGTCCTGGGATCGAGTCCCGCATCGGGCTCCCTGCTCTGCGGGGAGCCTGCTTCTCCCTCTCCCACTACCCCTGCTTGTGTTCCCTCTCTCGCTGTGTCTCTCTCTATCAAATAAATAAATAAAATCTTTAAAAAAAAAAAAAAAAGAGCCTGGGCCTTGCTACCAGACAAATAATGGGCTCTTCAGATTGCTAGCTCCATGGCCCTGGATCTTTGTTTCTCTGTGGCTATTTCCTCATATATAAAATGGGAAAATAATTTTGACCTTAGAGAGTAATCATGTTAATTAAATATAAAAATCTTCATAAAACTCTTAACAATACCTGACATTTAGTGCTCAATAAATAGGGAGAAGTTCAGAAAATGTCGGTTTTATTATAGCTAGGGACTATAAAACAATTTATCCTTTACTCTTTTTGTAAACAGTGTTGAAACATTATTTGCCTACCATAAAATTCACCCACTGTTAAAGTATATAAGTGAATGATTTTTTGGTAAATCTATAGAGATGTACAACCATCACTGCAACCCAGATCATTTTAGAACATTTTCATCACCACAAAAAAATTCCCTCTTCTGTCTGTTGGAAGTAGATCCCTGCCTAGACATCTAACCACTGATCTGCTTCCTATCTCTGCATATTTGCCTTTGATGAACATTTTATATAAATGCACTCCTAAAATATGTTGTCATTTGCATCTGGTTCTTTCATTTAGCATAATATTTTTGAGATTCGTTCATGTTGTAGCATTTATCAGTTCCTCATTCCTTTTTATTGCTGAAAAGAATTCTATTAGATGGATATATCACATTTTGTGCATCCATTCACCAGTTGTTAGGTTGTTTTTAGTCAGTTTGGATTGTTCTAGCTTTTGGCTGTTATGAATAATGCTTCTGAATACATTCATATACATGTCTTTGTGTGGACATACAGTATCATTTCTCATGGGTAGATTCTTAGAAGTGGAATTTCTGGGTTATATATTAAGTTTATATTTAACATTTTAATAAACTGCCAAACTGTTTTCCAATTTCTGCACCATTTTATGTTCCCACCAGCTATGTAAGAGGGTTCTAGTTTCTCTACATCCTCACCAATGCTTGGAATTGTCTTGTCTTTTTGATTATAGTCATTCTAGTAGGTGTGTAGTAGTGTCTCATTGTGGTTTTAAATTGCATTTCTCTAATGAGTAATGGTGTAGAACATCTTTTCATGTATTTATGAGTAGTGTATGTATCTTTGTTGGTAAAATAGCTTTTTAATTCTTTTGTCCATTTCTTTGCCCTTTCATTGTTTGTATTATTGAGTTGTAAGAATTCTTTATATATGCTGAATACACATCCTT
The DNA here is from genome assembly GCF_054177405.1 of Leptonychotes weddellii. NCBI lineage: Eukaryota > Metazoa > Chordata > Mammalia > Carnivora > Phocidae > Leptonychotes > Leptonychotes weddellii. Next base: position 66,203,885 of record NC_138372.1, on the reverse strand, counting down.
TATCAGATGTGTGATTTGCAAATATTTTCTCCCAGTTTGTGGCTTATCTTTTACACTCAAAAAGACATGAATAAGAAAATGAAAAGTTTTAAATTTTGAAGTGAAAATTTAAAAATTCCCCAATTTTATCACTTTTTAATGGATTTAATGGATTATGCTTTTGGTGTCATATCTAAGAACTCTGTCTAATCCAAGGCCCCAAAGATTTTCTCCTATTATTTTTCCCAGGAATTTTTTAGTACTAGCTCATAACTTTATTCTGTGATCTATCTGGAGTTAATTTTTGTATAAGGTGTGAAGTAAGGGTCTAAGTTCATGTTTTTGCATGTGACCATCCAATTTTTTTCCTATACTATTTGTTGAAAGGGCTATTCTTTCCCCACTGAATTACCATGACACCTTTGCTGAAAATCAAATGACCATACATGTAAGGTCATTTTCTTTAATTTCTCTCAGCAGTGTTTAGTAGTTTTTAGTATACAAGTCCATCATTCATTTTGTTAAATTTAGTTCCACATACTTTATTTTGATGCTGTTGTGAATGTAATTGTTCCCTTAATTTTATTTTAGATTGTTGATAGTATAGAAATACAGCTAATTTTTATATATTGATCTTGCATTATGTGTGCTTGCTAACCTATTTATTAATTCTAATAGGTTTTAATGGATTCCTTGGTATTTTCTACATATAGGATATGTTTTCTGCGAATAATGACAGTACAATGTTTTCTCCAACATAGAATCTTCATTTTTTTTCCTCCATTATTTCACTCACTAGACCATCCAGTGCAATGTTGAGAAGAGGATGTTGAGAAGAAGTGGTGAAAGGAGACCCCTGGGTTTCCTAAGGAGAAAGTGTTTTAAAAGTCTTTCCACATTAAGTATGATGTTAGCTGTGAATTTTTTGCAGATGTCCTTTATCAGGTTGTGGATATGTCCTTATAGTCTTAGTTTGTTGGGAGTTTTTATTATAAAAGTGTATTGGATTTTTTCAAATGCTTTCTTTGCATCTGCTAAAACCTTCATGGTTTTTTTTTTCTTCCTTTATTCTATCAATCTGATACATTACATTAATTGATATGTTAAACCAACCTTGTATTGCTGACCTCAATCCTATGTGGTTATGGTGTATAATCCTTTTCATGTGTTGCTGATTCCATTTGTTACATATGGTATCTATGTTCATGTGGAACATATTGTTTTCATTTCTTCAGCTGTCTCTTTCTGGCTTTGGTATTAAAGTAATACTGGCCTCCTAGAATGAATTGGGAAGTATTCTCCTCTCCATTTTCTGAGAGTTTATGGATGATTGGTATTATATTTTCTTTAAATATTTGATACAATTCACCAATGAAGTCACAGAGACCAGGGATTTTCTTTGTGAGGGGATTATTAATTGCTAATTTAATCTATTTTCTTGTTCTAGGGCTATTCATATTTTCTATTTTTTCTTGAGTCAGTTTGGTAATTTGTGGCTTTTTAGGAGTTTGTCTACTTCATCTAAATTGTCTACTTCATCACATTGTCTAATGTGATTATTTTTAATTTCTCTAGTTAGTAGTGATGTCCTCTCTTTCATCCTTGATTTTTATTAATTTCTGTCTTCTCTTTCTTTTACTTGGTCAATCCAGCTAAAGGTTTGTAAATTTTATTGATCTTTTCAAAGAGCCAACTGCTGGTTTCATTGATTGTCTCTCTTGGTTTTGTGTTTTCTATTTCATTCATTTATACTTAAATCCCTCAGAAACCAACACAATATTCCAAAGTCTCACCTTTCCCTTACCATTCCCTTTAGTCTTATAAATCGTACTTCAGATTCATTCAGAAGATTTCTTTGAACCAACTGAACCAAAGAGAATCCTGGAATATGGTGTTGGAGGATATAAAGGTGCCTCAGGCTTTCTCCAAAGGGCTTTTTAAGTCTCTGAACCTCCAAATCATTCTCCTGCCATGTACAAAGCTTTTAAGTTATTTAACCTCTATACTCAATCCAGTTCCTCAGATAACCTCTCCAAAACCTGTTTTTCATAAATAGTCCATTCATGTCTCTTCTTACAATTCTGTTTTGAGGAAGTCCTTTCCTTAGCAAGGCAGTGTATAAAAAAATAATCTGGCAAAGGTAAACATGATATATAATCTGTGAAACAAAAGATTTTTATCTTCAGCTCCTGTTTCTAGCACCTCATAAATCCACTCAAAACAGAAAAAGAATAAATGAAAGTCTTCTTGTCCCTCTGTTTACAAACTTCTGAAGGAAGCCAGTGTTTTGCTGTTTTGAGGGTCTGTTGAGAGCTGCTAATGAAGTCAGTTTCCATGAAGGGCTTCTGCTTAAGGTTGGAGAAGGTAGAAAGGGACTGGTACTTTTCAAAGCATAATAACTTGACAACTGGTACCAGAAATGTGGTAAGATAAATAGGGTGATTACATGTCTGCAGGTTACGAGCATAGTTTTTTTAGGAAGATCTCCAACTGGTCAAGTTTTTCCAAGGAAAACACCAAAGAAAGGAGCAAACCAACACTACTTAGGAAAGTTTCAAAATAATAGATCTAGACTGTCCCCTGGAAAAATGGCTTCTTGTAAACTAAAAAATTTTAGTCAAGACACTTAAGTGCTTGATGACCACTTTGGCTACTTTCTCCTCCCTTCTTTAGTTTCAAGAAGAATTTCTTAATGATCTTGATGTATTTTACAAATTGATCAATGATGCAGAAATAATTGTCAAGCCCTGCCTTCCCCCATACTATCCTGTGATGGTCGTGAAAGATCTGCATGCTGTGGATGAAGCGTGGCAGGTCACAAGGAGCAATTTCTGGACCTGAAGGAGGGTTCTAGAATTAGTGTATGAGTCCACAGGTGCCTGGGAGCCTGCTGAGTGGTCTTCCATGGTCCACATGGGTTTCTACTCAGCTCCCTGCTTAACATTCCGTGTTTTCCTACCTACCTCACTCCTTCCAGCCCCCTCCCCTAGGAGTTGGCTCAAGCTTCAGGTTTCAACCTGGGCACAATGCTTAATATCCTTCAAGCCTCATGTGAAGATGAGCCCCACCTCAGCCTAGAGAGCTCTGCAATATCATTACCAGACTGAATTAGATAGGCAGTGAACATCCTTATGATCTGGATGATCCCACCTCTCTCCCCTAACTATCAGTGGTTACTCCCATCACCCTAGCAGCCCACAATGTTGCGTGGAACTCCTTACTGAGGCCATACACAATATGACTACATCCAGAGAGTTTTACGACGCTGTAAAGCAGAGTTCTGCTGACTCTGGAGGGACAATGTGCTGGGTTTTGGGAATGTCAGTGGGCTCAACAGTCCTTGTTTTTTCCCTTCAGGGTTTAGGAGCAAATCAGAGAAACCCTTCTGGCTGTAACAGAAAACAAGATTTTAGTGGAGAGGCAGTTATCTTCTTCACCTAATGAGCCCATAGAATAGAAAGCCAGTTCAACATCCAGTATTCTACTGTGCAATATTAGGTTTCAATAGTAGCTACACATGTGTAACCACACTAGGCACTGGCCCAGCAAATGAGTCCCAGAATATAATCAGGGAAGTAGGACTTGCTGGGAGTAGAAGCTGGAAGGAATTAATGAGAACTCATGGTAAAGGAGGTAATGCCAGGAAGACTGGAATATAGTGTAGGAAGGGGGCATCAGGCGCCAGGATGCCTACCTCCCTGCTGCTCTTCAACCCTGCCCTGCCCAGTGCTTTACTGCAGAAGCCTGGCATGTGATGGAGCCCCTCGGTAGCTTTCAGAATGAAAGAGGCATGGCTATAGTCTGAACTGAAATGTTCATGATCAGAATCATAAAAGGCGAACACTTAAGAAAAATTTGTGGTGAATTTTCCGAAGAGGAATTTGTGTGTCTGCCTGGCTTGTAATGAATCTGTCTGCTTCTTTCTTGAGTGCTAACCAAGTGAGCATCTGCATGACAGAACACCAAATGAGATGCTCAGTGGAAACCCTCAAGGGAATGCTGACAATTGAAAGTGTCTTTGCCCCTTTAAAATATATCTGGGTTGACAAAGGATTTGTTTGGTGGTGGTAAAAGATTCAACTATATGGCCAATAGCTCTCTTCCATTGAAAACAGTTTACTTTCTGGTGTGGGATTCCAAAAGCCATTTTCTTCTAGTTTCTGTTGCAGTATTGCAAATATGTCATGTCCTGTCTGCCAAGAGACTGTCCCTCTGCTCATTCCTCCATGAGCTATTGTGTGTTGGGTCACTGTTTACATCCACATGCAGGTGTATGAGACAGGTATATTGCCTCCCAGAGTTTATTGCTTTAAACTAGTAATGGAGGTCTCATTTGAAATTAAACAAGTGAATAACAAATTCTACCCCTTTCACAAAGCAAGCACTAAGCAAATGCATGTTATAAATTTTCATCACAGAGCAGACAGAGATGGGCAGGTTTGTGTCATCGTAGAACCATATACCTTTAGAAATTGAAAGGGACCTGGTAGGTCCTGTAATCCAGCCTTCGCCTTGGCAACCTCCAGCTTAAGTTCATAGGGAAAATGTGCTTTGTAGGATTTGGGAAGTTTCAAGTCAGCTATGCTTGTTTTAAGGAAGGAAAATGTAAGTTTCTCCCCTTCTTTTCATTGGGAGACTACCGAACTGCAAGTTTCCATACTAATGATGAAAGTGCTGTCTCTCTCCACCATCTGCCTGCTGTATTCAGGGTATTTAGTTCTTACCTAGAACTTATTTTATATGGTCTTGATTATAGGATTTTACAAGTACATATATGGTCCTCCTAATTAATTTGAAAATATAAGTACATTAACCCTAGCTGTGTTGGTGCCCCCCACCCCCTTCGTTTGGTCAGCTGGTCTATGGAAAGTTCTTTTTTTTTTTTAAATTTTTATTTATTTATTTGACAGAGAGAGACACAGCGAGAGAGGGAACACAGGCAGGGGGAGAGGGAGAGGGAGAAGCAGACTCACCACTCAGCAGGGAGCCCGATGCGGAGCTCGATCCCAGGACCCTGGGATCATGACCTGAGCCGAAGGCAGACGCTTAATGACTGAGCCACCCAGGCGCCCCATATGGAAAGTTCTTAATTTAATTTTTTACTCCTTGAACAGATCACATTTTTTCCAGATACTTCTGAAGGAGTAGGCCTTTAGGATACCTCATAAAGAGTTACCCACTATCTAACTCTGACCTCAAATAAACCTTATAAACCATCTGGGTCCTTATCTGCAGCATGATGATGCATTTAGATTCATTTAGTGCTTCTCAAGCCTCTTCACTTTGGAACCCCTGATAACAGAGGAAAATGAGTACCTATCCCGTTAGCTTGAGCCTACCTGCTGCGAGCCTAAATTTTCTTTTAAGTCTCACATTTTGTTCTTTAAAATACAGGTAAATATGCATTGTATGGTGCAAAAATACTTTTGCACCAATCTTTAAGTCAAATTAAAACTCAGGAAAGCTGCATGACGTTTATTTAATGGCTTTAGGCACCCCTGGTGTTGACAGATGCTCTTCAGATTGAGGGGCACGAGTCATCACTTCTATAGTCTTATACTTTATATAGCTGTTTCTTGTAAGCTATATAACATAGACTATCTACTATATGCAAGGCATATGGCCAGACTCTAGTCTTGAACTAAGGCATTATATACCACTGCTACCCTGAGGCTCATTACTGGCCGTGTTCAAGACACAACCGTCACACAGAGTAGTGTGTCAATAACTATTTAGTGATGACCTGGTTCCATGGGTCCCCACAGCCCAATAGTGGGATTTTCAGATCAAGGCCCTGGACCCTCGGAGACAGATGACATTGCCCTCTCCACAGGAAAGGAGGGCTGGGGATGGGACTTTGAACTTTGCCTCATCAAAACCGCTTGCTCTTGTCTGTTTTATGTAGTAGATTTTTACTTAAAGCTTTTTTTTTTTTTTTTGTAGATGTCCTTTATCCAGTCAAGAAGTTCCCTCTGTTCCTAGATTTCTGATAGTTTTGGCCAATAATTGATATTGGATTTTGTCTAAAATGCTTTTTCTGCAACTACTGAGATTATCATATAATTTTTAGTTTTTAGTTTGTTAATATGGTTACTTACATTTATTTATTTATTTTTAATGTTAAACCAACCTTATATTCCCGGGACATATGTATTATTCTCTTTACATATTATTGGATTCAGTTTGCTAAGTTTTGTTGTTGTTTGTGTAGTTTTCTTATAATGTCTTTGTCTCCTTTTTGTATCAGGGTGTGACTTCATATAACATGTTGGCATGTGTTCCTTCCTTTTCAATTTTCCAGAAGAGTTTATACACAATTGGTGTTATTTCTTCCATAAATATTTACCAGCAAAGCTATCTGGGCTTGGAGTTTATTGTGTGGAATGGTTTTTAACTACAAAATCAACTTAGTTAATAAGTATAGGGCCAAAGAAGTTATCTATTGCTCCTTGAGTAAGCTTCGGTAGTTTGTCTTTGAAGAAATGTATCCATGTCATCTAAGTTGGCAGATTTATTGGCATGAAATTGTCATAACAGTCCCTTATCGTAGTTTTAGTATCTGAGGAATCTGTAATGATGTCGTTTCTGTACTCCTTGATGTTGGTAATTGGTATCCTCTATTCTTTTCCTGATCAGTCTAGCTAGCAGCTTTTATACATTTTATTACTCTCAAAGAACCAGTGCTTGGTTTAAGTGATTTTTCTCTAGTGTTTGCTGCTTTCTATTTCAATGATTTCCTCATTGATCTTTATTATTTTCTTTCTTCTGCAATTACCCTGGGCTTCATTTGCCCTTCTTTTTCTAGTTTACTTGGGTAGAAGCTGAGGTCATTTTTGATTTGAGACTTTACTTCTTTTCTAATATAGGCATTTAATACTATAAATTTCCCCCTCAGTACTGCTTTAACAGCATCCTACAAATTTTGATATGTTGTGTTTCCAGTTTTATTCAGTTCAAAATATTTTTTTAATTTCTTTTTTGTTATTCTTTGACCCCTAAGTTATTTTGAAGTGTGTTATTTAGTTTCCAAATATTTGGGGATCTTCCAGATATCTTTCTGTTATTGATTTCTTTACACACAAGCACTGATCATCACACACATTCAGCTGAATGCTCAAGGAGATCCCTGTGTAGATTTCCAGAGTTTTCTCTCCATGTAGCTATGTCCTCTCTAGTACTCTGTCCTACCAACTTACTGCTTTCCTCTCGCCAGGTTTTTAGCTACATCTCCTTACCTCAGGATGTCCTTTGGGGGCCTCCCCGGTTTCCACTTCCTACACCACACCCAGGAAATTCTCTCAAAGTATAAAGCTGGGGTAATTATAGGGTTCACACCTTATTTTCTTCCATCTTTCAAAGACCACTATACTTCATTGCCTGATGCCTAGTGTCTTGAAAACTGTTATTTTTTATATTCTGTCTGTTTGAGCAGGAGAGTAAGTCTAGTTCCTATGTCTTCATCTTGCCTTGAAGCAGAAGTCTGGCCTGTGTTTTTAACATTTATTTTCATCCCTTGCTGCATCTAGGACAGTACCATTTGCATGAAGAAAAACTCCATGTGTACAGAAGTATACAGGAGTCAGAAACAAAAGGCCTGGGTTCTGGTCCCCTGTGTTTGGAATAACAGATTATGTGTCCTCGAGCAATCACTCACCATCTCTGAATGTAGTCATCTATCCTGTCCAGTCTAATAATAGTAAGAATTACCATTTAACGAGCATATGCCATATGACAGGCACTGTGCTAACAGCTTTGCCTAATTATCTCATGTAATACTTATAAGACAATTTAGCAAAGATTATCTAATTTAATCCTCCCAGATTCCTATGACTTAAATTTTATTAACCCACATTTCACAATGAGGAAACTGAGCCTTTGGCCAAGTTAGGTATCTTGCCTCAGGTAACTCATCTGGTAAGTTCTGTAGCAGGGTTCAAGCCAGTCCACGACCTATATCATATTGAGACAGGCTTGACAGGCTTGTGAAAATTATGAGAAGTAATGGATGCAAACACGCCTTACAGAATGTAAAGCTTAGCAAAAATTAGTAATTATTTGGTAATAATAATTCACTATCAATGAATTAATTTCATTTCTGACTATTTCTATATATACCTCTAGAGCAAAACAAAACACAGCTGTATTCCCAATTTTGAGAAGATAGCTTAAAGGACTTCATGATATTTTATTCAGCATGTTTATAACTCATGAATTATAAGCAAGATGAATTAGAAGTTTGCTTCACAGATTTACTAAAAAATGAGTAATATTCGCACTTATTGCCTTGAATCAAGATTGCACAGATACAGGGCCCAGTCCATTGAGGCCTTTGATTTGCTACACTGTGCTAGTTAGTGAAGGACTCAAATGAAGATAATGTTTTATCTTGTCATCTGCTTATCAGACACAGCTGGAGCAACAAGTCCACTCTGCCTGCCAAGCAAACTTCAGGCCAAATGAGGGCCTCTGCTCCACGGGGGGGGGGGGAAAGGCTATGATTTGACATGATCCAGGCGACATACTTTTGGACTGGCTTGCAGGCCATTTCACATTATGTTGTAAACAGTTTAGGAATCCGCAGTCTCATCTGAGGTTACATATGGAAAAAGTGTGTTGTGTTGTTGAATGAACTGTGCAAATAAGAGGAGGGGGTAGCTGGCGCACTCCTTTGTGTCTATGCAGGAATGCTGACTTTCCAGTGTTTAACAAAGGGATCTCAGACTTCTCCTTAAGTGGCCCAAGTCACAGCTGGGGTCACTAGAGGGAGAAAAGATGCTTTATAGAGCATAAACAAACAAATAGAAAAGTCTTAGAGGATGGTTACTTTTTTTTTTTTTTTTAAAGATTTTATTTATTTTTTTAGAGAGCAAGCAAGCGAGAAACAGCATGAGAGGGGAGAGGGTCAGAGGGAGAAGCAGGCTCCCCGCCGAGCCGGGAGCCCGATGCGGGACTCGATCCCAGGACCCTGGGATCACGACCTGAGCCGAAGGCAGACGCTCAACCATCTGAGCCACCCAGGTGCCCCGAGGATGGTTACTTTTTAAGGTCATGTTCTCAGGTCAAATAGCTGATGGCACAAATCAGTGCAGTGTGTTCAATGTGTTCATGTATGAAGCTGCTGAAATTCTGAATTCTCCTCTGAAAAGACTATAGTGACAAATTGGAATGTTATTTATTTTTTTTTACTTTGGAAATGAGAACCTGTCTGTTTGCTGGTTGGTTTTCCCTTTAGCTTCTAATCCTGTCTGGCAGAACAGGCTGTGCATAGAATGGATTCCTATCCATCTCTCACCTCTGGTCCTACAAGCTGTCTCATGCTAAGAATTTGTCTAAGGACAAAAAAGTCAGGCAAGCGGAATTATATTTTTCAACCAGAAAATGCCAACATGCAGATTAAGAGGTCAATGCTGCCACACTTGGCCAACCAATTAAAATGTTTCTGATGAAATAATCCCAGAGTTGTCATATCTGCATTTATTCGTTTCACTATTTTAAAAATAATTTTTCTCTTCTGCTAAAATGATACAGTTCTTTAGAAATTCTGAGCCAACCATAGTCTTTTCCCAGTGAGAAATAGTTTCAGATTTCTGATTTCTGTTTTGAAAGTTTTGGTAGGTACACTAAGGTAGTTCAGGGAGTGGATGGCTGCAGCAATGTATCTGTTGGATCATCCATGAATCAATAAATCCATGAATCATTAAAAGTGAGACCTATTTCATTCATCTTTGTATCCTAGGTATTTAGTTCAGTGCCTTGCATAGAGCAAGTACCTAGTAAATGTCTATTGTGTGAATAAATGACGTTCTTTCTCCATCTTCGGTGGAAGATGACAAAAGAATCAGGAAATTATTTGCATGCTCCTTGAGGGAAACAATTCTTTTTGGGGTTCAATGATGATTCAGGTTGGATTTCTAAAGATTCTCCCAGACTTAATGATTCCATAATTCTTTTCAACATTGAGTGTTCAATATTTCATTGGATGTAGGTTGGAACATTTCTAAGCCTTTTCACTAAACTGCTTATGAGCTAGACCCAGAAAGTTACAGAGAGATCTTCTCTCATGTTAGGCTTTCCTTAGCTCAACAGTAGCAGATCCCAACTATCTGAAACCAAATAAGAAATATTGTTGGAGTGTGAAGGGATACCTGGTAAAAACATTTCAATTCTAGAACCTATGTAAAGACAATGTGAAGTCATTATTCATCCTGGGTACACCTAGCCTTATCCTTGATGCTTTGTCTCCTGAGACTTCCATCTTGTCAGGTTTTATGAGCTTAGTAGGAATGCTTTAAAAAGGCAGTGCTGTGAAATATAGTATTGATTAATTAAGCTACGTTTCTCTTTTGCATCTTTTCATAGTTCTTTGAAGGAATATCAAAGATGATTGACACACAATATTGGAAAAAGACACAAGTAGGATATTTGTAGGTAATAAGAACAGAGAAATAAGACCTGAGATGTCAGCCTAGCCTTGCAGATGGTTCCCAGCTCCCTCTGTTCTGTAGGCTGGCTATGCCTTTTACATGCTCCCCAATGTGCCCTTCACCTTTCATTGCTACTCTCTGCTTCTGTCTTTTCATTTTTATATGATTAGGTCAGGCGACTATAAGCAACTGCCTGTTACCAATGTTTTAGACCTGTGCTTCACAGATTTTATCGTGCCCATATTATTAAAGTGCAGATTTAATAGCCCAGGGGTCATGGGGTGTGGTGAGATTCTGCATTTCTAACATGCTCGAAATGATGCCAATTAAATCTTTGAGGGTAGACCCAGGAAGTAGTATACTGGTAAATGTTAGCAACTGGCTCTCCCAAGAAAAGTCCCTGATTTATAGCATTTGCCAGTTTCCGTGGTGTAAATACTTCCATAAATTCAAGCAACAAATGTGATACCTCTGGACATGGAGTTGAGATTTGCTAACATTCAGCCTGCAAGTCAGTATAAAGCTGGTTTCAGCCTATGCAGGCCCTGGGCATCTGCCTTTTTTAATAGCTCTCCAAGAGGGTGAGCTATAAATGTGATTGCAAGGTGAGGCCAAAATGGAGAGCTGCTGTTCTAAAGTGAAAACTACCTCTGTTATTCAAAAATACAAATGCTTCTGTTTCTTCGCTCAAGCTTGGTGCCTGGACTATGGACGGTATCTGCCTTCTACTATCCTAACTCATTAGCCAATTTTCATTCTCAAAACCATCTTCAAATCTGCCCAATGTCATACTTCCTTTAGCACAATATTTAGTGAAGTACCTAGGAACTCCAATTTAACCCTACTCATAGAACCTACTTCTACTTCTGCTCAGTCCCAGGCCACCAGCCTAGGCGTCATTCCACTCAACCCTGTCTGCTTTTGTGTAAGATAATAGAACGACGGCAGCCATGTTGTTTCAAAATCCCAGTTGAAAATTTTTCCAGTTAGAGTCAAATCATCAGGAAGAGTGGCAGCAACGTCCTGTCAAGTTTAACATCCAGCAGCTCCATTCACTTCACTCAAGTAAGCTGTGGGTCAGGGAATACATATCCTAAGGAGTCAGGTTCTGGCTCTTCTCTTGATTGTTCAATGGCCCTGGACAAGGAACTTATCCTTTCTCAGCCTCAGTTTCCTCATGGGCAAAATGCAGACAATAATTATCTTTGCTTCATAGGATTATTTTAAGAATTACATTAGGTATATAATGACATAGATAACTACAGTGCCTGGCACAGAGTGGGCACTCAATAAGTGTTAATGATTACTTTAACTGTTACTACTAGTATAATTCTATGGCTGATGATAACTTCATGTTCTAACAACTCAGAGAGCACAGAAATGCATCAGTTGAGACAGCCATGAGGAAGGAGAAAACCCAGCCAGGGTTCAAGGCTGCCTAACAGCTCACCAGCTCTGGAAACACCGAACCCCTCCAGAGCACAGCACAGCACCACAAATTTTTGTCTTATCTCACCCTTTTATCTACTCATAGCTTCAACTTTACTTTTTAAACTTTCTCACTCTCCTCTTATGGATTGAAAGGAAATTGAATCTGACATACTTCTTTTAGCCCTGTCAATACAGAAGCATTTTATATGGTGTGTTTTTTTTTTTTTTGTGGGAAGGTGAATGAGAATGAGGGAGAAAGGACCAATAATTCAATTCCTTTGTTAAGATCAGAAAGAAGTCTTGGCTTCAGTGTCTACTGGTGGCTCTCAGGGTTACTCAGAACACCATAAGGACTATTTAAAGAACAGACAGAACACTTGTACTCAGGAAGAAGACATGAATAACTACATGAAGAACTGCTGTTTTAGCAGGAAGGGAGAGTGGACAAATGGCAAGCTCCCACATGGACACTTTCCCCCTAACTTCTCACTTAAATGAGAAGCCACTGCCTTTGAATTATAGATGTCACTTTTCTTTTGAAATACACCCTTGCTTCATGATTTATGACTATTATGCATGAGACCAGGTTTGTTCCACAGAAAAATACAACATACTTATCATAAGTGATACAATGCATTGGTCATGGCAGTTCAGTTTTGTGAGGTAGGTTATATATTTCAGTTTGCAAAGAAGCAAAATTCAGCCTTTGGCAAATGGCACCTGTTTTATCACAGAATATATTAAAATAAATTTCTTAGGCATAGGGATTTTCTCTTTCAAGGCCTGCTTAATTTTCACCTTGTCCAGACCAACTTCCTGACCCCTACTCCACACCGAAACAAACAAACAAACAAAAGCCAAAATCCTCAAACATGTTTTGGGATTCTATTTGTGCCAGTGATTATTCTGGGTTCTCTTATATAAATCACCTCTAGTCAGAACTAATTACTCTCCTTCATTCTCCTCTTAAGTTCTCCCCCTCTTGTTTGGTATGGGGATAACCTGGGGAAAAGGAGATTGAAAAAAGACTCTGCCTCCATCCAGGTGAAATATGATTGAGCTAAGACTATGGGAATGAGGAGAAGGGACACATTAACGAGGTGGAATTAGGTTTCAAGTTTGAGTAGATATGGAGGGAAAAGTGAGGCTGGAATCAAGGGTGAGCTCCAGCTTTCAGCCTGGATGATTCAAAATTGAGAAGATAGAATAGACCGAGGGGTCTATGAAACTATTGACTTCAGGTAAAAATAAAAGAAGCTGATTATTCACTAAAATTATAAAAACCATTACAGAGAAAGGATTTAAAAACATTGATGTTTGATTAATAATGCCCTTTAATGACTTTTTAAAAAAGATTTATTTATTTTAGAGAAAGTGCAGGTGTGCGATAGGGGGAGGGGCAGAGGGCAAGGGCGAGGGTGAGAAGCAGACTCCCCAGTGAGCATGGAACCCCACACACGCTCACACAACCTGAGCCAAAATCAGGAGTCAGACACTCAACTTACTGAGCCCCCTTTAGTGCTTCTTCTTCTTCTTCTTTTTTTTTTTTTAAGATTTATTTATTTGAAAGAGGGAGCAAGCAAGCGAGCACAAGCAGGGGAAGCAGCAGAGGGAGAGGGAGAAGCAGACTTCCCACTGAGCAGGGAGCCTGACATGGGGCTCCATCCTAGGACCCTGAGATCGTGAGCTGAGCTGAAGGCAGACGCTTAACCGACTGAGCCACCCAGGTGCCCCTCTTTAGTGCTTTCTAATTAGACCATCACCCATCTGGATTGACTAAAGATGGAGAATTAGGTTTAGTCAAGTTTGTCCAGGAGGAACATGAAATACCCTTAGTGCCTTAGCCTGAAACTAACAGGTTCATTCACTAGATATTTCTTGAGCACTTACTCTATGGCAAGCCCTGTGCTAGGTGCTGAGCATGTACAGATGAATAGGACTCACTGCCCGTCCTGGCAAAACTCCTCAGTCTGGAGAGACAGATGTACAAATGATTAACTGTGATAAAATGTGGTCAGTCAATGATAGAGATACACTACAGGGAGGGGCAAGGCACCCTATCCAGCCGCCCACCAACCTAGGCCAGATGGTGCTACACCCACCACTGGACCTATTTATGATGTACAAGTAGTGATCCTTGATTGTTGCCACCTTCATGCTCCTCAATAGTCACATAAGGAAGGGAAGCTGAGAGGACTTAAGTTTGGGCATTAGACAAACCTGGGTTCTAAGCCAAGATTCACACTTATTACCTGTGTGATCTTGAGCAAGGTAATTTATCCTTAGAAGCCTCAGTTTCCTCCTTTGTAAAATGGGGATGACTACTACTTCATCAGATTGTTGTGGAAATAGAACTGGTTAAGATATCTTAAGTGGATGTCATATAATAGGTGCTCAAGAAACGTCAGTTCTGAGACTATATTCCCGTTTCTCATTAATGTTTATGCAGTATCCTCCAGAAGGAATAAAATTCTATGGATGAATATTTAATAATACTCTGAAAACTCCTTAATGTAGGGTAAGCTAAAGTAAGATGAACTCAGAACACTGGGTGCTAGCAGTGTGTTTGTCTCCAGTAAGTAATTTAACCTTGGGCAAAGCCCCTTAGACTGCTGATCCATTACTTATCTCCACACCCGGACTTTTATTTTTCCAGGCCCCAGAAACTCCCCTGTTAAAAGGAGATACCTGATACTTGTCATAATAGAGTGTTTAAGGTAAAATATTTTTATTTTACTTGATTATATTATTGAATAATTTTTATTTTTATCTAAGTTGAACATGTAAATTTAAAAGACTAATAATTTTATGAGTCTTACAGGGGAAAAGTTAGCCCCTCTCCATCCTCCACCCCCAATTTCAGTCAACCACTTTCAACACTTCTGTTTCTTTGGGAGTTTACCTCCACCTATCTAAACAACAGCCTTACACTACAATTCTTCATTATTTTTGAAGTTTGAGTTATTATCTACTGACTTTTGGTTATTATCTGTTGACTTTTAGTTATTAACTATTGATATAGGAAAGAAGAATTTAATACTCCTGCCATAGACAAATACACAAACACACTTTTTCTTTCATTTTTCCTAAATAGTAGATTTTCCTATATAGTAGATCATAAATTTTGGTTAGATATTCAAATTTTACATTGTTATTCACAGTTAAGTCAGATAATAAATGTGAATACAAACAATAGCATTTCTTTCCTTCCTTATGCAATTTTTTTGTTTGTTTCCCTGAAGGTAATAATTTCATTGCTTTCCTATTTGCTTAGTTTTCTTCCTAGTACCACTAATTTATCCCAAAATCTATACAAAACTATGGATATCCTTTTACAACATTCGGACATGTCTGATAAACTCTCAGTTTATGGAAGACCTTTCTTCTAGAGTCCTTCATCCTCTTGTTCTAAACTGGGGTGGGTACTCTAGACCTACTATGTAACTGAATTCCTGGAATCTTATCTTCTGTCACCATCCTGGGATACTTTTCCTTTACTCTAGTAATGGATTCTCTGATTTCTGGATTCCATATCTCCTTTCTACTTGTTTTACTCCCTCATTTTGGAGAAGCACATTCTCCAGTAGTGTTTTCTGAAAAGGGAAGAATGGCTTTTGTTTTTGACACATTGCATATCTGAAAATATATTTGTTCTGCTCTAACAATTGATGAATAATTTGACTTGGGGAAGAATTACAGGTTAGAAATATTTTCCCCCAGATTTTAAGACATTACTCTTATCTTCCTGCTTCCAGTGTTGCTGTTATAGTCAGGTGTTATTCAGTAATTCCTAGGTGAACTGTTTTTTGTTTTGTTTGTAATCACTGTAAACTTCAAACATGTTCTTTTTAACTCTAGTGTCTTGAAATTTCACAGTTATATGTTTTGATGTAGGTCTAGTTTTGTTTATTGTGCTTGATTGTCAGTGGACCCTTTCAAACTGGAAATTTATCTCTCTATTCCTAAATGGTTAAAATAACTTTATTTAAATAATATTTTCTAATATGCTCTATAGTCACAAGTTCAAAAGTCACTTTCAGATTTGTTTTATTTCTTATTAGAATTACTGTTTGACATCACTTTAAGTAGATAAAAAGGCTGGAGTTAGGAGAATTGAAAAGACATTTCTCATTAAATATTGAGATACTGAATTTTCTGTGACAAGTTTTTTTAACCTGTTATAAAACAATGTCTTTACTAGGTATAACGGATAAAGAAACTAAAATTCCCTGGTTTAGGTTGTGTAACGAATAAGGTCTATCCTCTTTTCTAACATAGATACATGGACAGGAAATCCCTTTTCAACTAAACAAAATGGAGGACATACATGAATAGCTTAAATGTTTCCCAAGTGAGAACAGTATGTCCAACAACAGAGTGTCATGGGATTTATTTCTCAGTTCCTTGGAACAATATTCCATTTTAGCAATGAATGGGTATCATTCACTCTAAGATAGAAGAATGATTAGATTTGCATTTGGAATTGTGGTAAATGTAATTTGGCTGGGGTGTACATTAACATAACCCTTGGAAAAAATGTTGATATTTACAAGTTATTAATGTCAGTTTTCATCATTGTTTCTGCCTGAAACTGTAAAAGAAAAACGTCTTTTTAACAGTGAAAAAACGAGTTAAAGATGACTATATCCAGCATATATTCATAAACACAACCTCATTTATGCACACACTCTTATTTTCATTTTACCTATTTTTAATTAAAATCTTTCTCAAAGATATTATTTATTTGGCTAACTTAAACCAGGACCACACTTTTAACATGTTCTGTTGAATATTTATTTCTTCATTTAATGCTTAGCCAACAAGTATTATATAAACTGTTCTTGGTGAGTCAGGATCATTGTTCCCCATTATTGATTATATTAGAATTTAAGACAGTTGTGCCCTCAGGCATTGTGATGCTGTGTGGTACAATCGTCCTTAAATTTAATACTTTGAGAAAATTATGCTTTTTGCTTCTGCGACTCAGTAAGAAAAAGCAAAACAATCCAATAGGAAAAAAAAAATGAACAGGCATTTCACAGAAAAGGAATAACAAATGGCTCATAAACATATGAAAAGATTCTCAATTTCTTGGTGAACAGAAAAATGCAAATTAAAACCACAGTGAATTACCACTATACACCACCGCTATAAGAAATCTGACAGAACCAAATGTTAGTGAGAATATGGAGCTATAGAATAGAACTCTCTTATACTGCTAGTAGAGGTATAAATTTGTGTAACCCTATAGAAAACAATTTTGTATTACCCAATAAAGCTGAATATGTAAATCTTTACAAGCCAGGAATTCCACTCATAGGTAGGAACCCTAGAGAAAATGTATATGGAATGTTCCTGACAGTATAGTAACCTAAACACGTATGTTGTAGAAAATATAGGTGAATTGTGGTGTACTACACACTGTAACACTGCCCAGCAATGAAAGTTGGTATAACTATATGCATTAATATGAACGAATGTTATAAACAATGTTGGGGGGGAAGGAAGTTTCAGAGGGATACATACAAGTATTATTCAATTTATAAAGTTACAAAGCTGGCTAGACTAAGCATTATGTTTTATGGGGATATATAAAATTTGACGTAACTCTAAAGAAAAGCAAAGAAATGATTAAAAAATTACTCAAAGGTTATTTCCATGAGAAGAGGGTAGGTAGCGGTGTGATTACAGAAGGCCACATAGAGGGATTCAGAGGCACGGTAATGTTCTGTTTCTTCAGTATCATGCCATTCAACCAGCATTTATTACATTCCTGCTATGTACCAGGCACTGCTAAAAGTTCATGGGGTACAAGAGCCCCTCGTGGAGAATATAGTCCACAAGGAGGGACAAAAAATGTTAAAATTAAATTATTAAATTATTATTGTGTTAAAAGGATGTTAAGTTCTATGGAAAAAATAAGACGGTGTGGGGGTTAAGACAGATCAGAGGGGTATATAGTTGGCAAAATTAAGTGGAACGATAAGGGTAGGCTTCATTGAGAAGCTGACATTTCAGCCAAGATTTAAAAGTGATAAAAGAGTAAGCCACCTGAATATCTGACGAAGTTGCATATTAAACAGAGGGAATAACCAGTGCAGTGGTCTTAATACAATATGGCCTGGTGTCTTTGGGCATCTGAAACGGAATAAACAATATGATCAGAGAGGTAGAGCTGTCAGTAGGGTTTTATAGAGCATTATGTGCTAGGTCAGGAACTGGCAAACTTTCTTTAAAGGGCCAGATAGTAAATATTTCAGGCGTTATGGGCCATTGGATCTCCCCTGCAAATACTCAACTCTGCTGTTGTAACATGAAAGCTGTCGTAGATAATATGTAGTCAGTGGACATGGCTGTATTCCAATAAAACTTTACAGAACTAGATGGTGAGTAGATTTAACCTCCAGGCTCTGGTTTGCCAACCTCTGTGCTAGGTGACATGGGGAGCCATTGTAGGTTTTTGAGCAGAAGAGCTAGCCTCAGGTGCTGACCTAGTCATATGAAAGGATCATTCTGGCCACTGTATTTGAAAATAGATTGTAGAGTGTCAAGGATGGAAGCAGGGAAATCTTTTGCAGTAATCAGGCAAGAGATGTTAGTGGCTTGCATCTTGATGGCACAGTTGAGGAGAGAAGGGGTCCATTTTTCTCCTTTTGAAAGTAGAAGTAACTGGATTTGCTGATTGATTGGATATGAGTATGAGAAAAAAGAATCAAGGATGACTGTAAAATTTTTGACCTAAGTATCATTTAAGGAGAGGAATACCCTTTGTGGTTACACATTATTTTTAAAATTGTATGGGGTACCTGGGTGGCTCAGTTGTTTAAGCATCTGCCTTCCGCTCAGGTCATGATCCCAGGGTCCTGGGATTGAGCTCCATGTAGGGCTCCCTGCTCAGCGGGGAGTCTGCTTCTCCCTCTGCCCCTTCCCCCCTCCCCATGCACTCTCTCTCTCTCAAATAAAAAATAAAATCTTTTAAAAAAATTTTATATTGTGTTTTATCTACCTTTTATGTCTGGTATGCTTAACAGTCTCTCTCTTTCTCTCTCTCTCTTTTTTTTTTTTTAAAGAGAACATGTTTTATCCAAGGTCTGGTGTTTTATTCAGGAGCCTGACTAACCAAATTTTACTTTTTTATCCTATTTCATAAGCAGAAAATTCTGTATTCCTTTCCTTCAATTGCATTTCCCCCCTAAGCGTATGAGCTGCCAGAAATAGCACAAAATGACTAGACTGACTTGGGAGAGGAAGAAGCAAAATGTCTAGAATAAATGGAAGCCTAAAATTTAAGAAGAGAGTCTCACCTAAACATTGTGATTTTTTTCACCCACCATTCTCCTGAAACTAATTGCATGTAAGGGGACATCAACAGCACTACAGAAAAGGAGGGAAGGGAAGGAAAATGGAAAGAAGGGTAGGCATGGGGAGAGAAGGAAAGAAGGAAAATCCAGTGGACTCCTGGCCCTGTGGAGATGGCACCAAAGCACTATCTGTAGTTGATGAGAAGAAATTTTCTGTTAGATACATTTCATTTCTCCCAATGTTACTAGAGAGAAGCTCAGGAAAGGGAACAAAAACAAGATCCATTTCTGGGACCCCGTGCTGATGTTCCTGTAGGGCATTCCGTAGTGCTTTGATGACAGTGGTGAATCCATTTACAGTGAAATGATGTCAGAGAGAGAGGCAAAGAACAGGGGTTCTCGGTATCATTCAAAAGAAGCAGAAGAGAACAATGTGCTTTACAGAAGTTCAAAAGATTTGTATAGACCTTGGAATTTTGAGGAAAGGAAACTATGGTTAGAAATGAAAATGATTCTTGCTCCCACAGGAATTTATAATTTAGAGGGAGGAGACTAATGCATACAGAAACAAAGATGTGAAGGAGGTGGGTGGGAATACAGAACTACCGAGGCAGTTCCTGCTAATTGGAGCATTGGTGCTGTGGTGTGGGCTGTTTCTAAATTCCAGCACCTCCTAAGGCAGAGGGCAGAGAGAATGTTTATGAACTATTTCTGGTCTAGAGCAGGCCTTCCAGCCCCCTCCCACATTTCATCTGATCAGTCAACACCATCCAATCTTAACACCCATAACATTCTGAGAGTGAGGCTCACCCTCAGCTAAGATTCCAGACCAGACCTAGGTCTGAGAGGAAATGAACTGTACCTTTCCATGACACATCTGAGACAAGGAGAGATATCAGAGCGAAAAATTCAAACTAAGCCAGAAAGCATGCTAGGGAACCCAGACAAGAAAGCCTTCAAGGAAAAATCAGTAAGAGTTCTAATCCAGGGTACAGGGTGGGCATAGGGAGAGCTGAGAGTTCAGCACTGGATTGATGAGAGTGAGCCAGGATCAGAAGGGAGGTGAGAGTGGGAGCTGAGAGACTGTTGAACATCTGCTAGCATTTGCAGCTGATTTTATGGTTTTGTGTGGGTGTGTTAGCCTGTTAGCCTGGCTTAAATGTATCAAGGGTGGGGCAGCCACTTGGCACAGACTGGAACCACATGGACTCCACTGGTGGAGTTGAGAGGCAAGGCTGGAAAAGGACTTGTAGGACTGCTCACTCCTTGGGACTGTGCACCAGAAGCAGGTGAAGACATTTTAAAACAGGAAATGTGAGAAAAAAAAGAAAAAAGTAGTATTTGGCATGACTATTCAAATATGGGCCCTGATGTGTTTCACCTTCCCCACTTACTAGCTGTGTGCCTTTATACAAATAATGTAAAATTTCTGAGCCTAAATTTCCGCATCCTTAAGATTGAGGTTTATACTATCCAACTCAGTTATTGACGTGAATACATATAATAATATTACATATAAATATATATAAATTATATATATATAAACTGACTTACATAGTGCTTGGTATATAATTGGTATTCAAGTATTGGTAGTCCCCCCCCAAAAAAAATTATTGGTCATCCCCTTCTTCCTTTCTTTCTATTGTCCTGTCCCTTGACAAATGATTAAATTAGTTGGTAATTGATTATTTCATCAAGAGGTATTTGTATAAAAATGTAATATGAACTATGGACTTCAGTTAATGATAATATATTAATATTCGTTCATCAGTTATAACAAATGCACCACTAATGTAGCATGTTAATAATTGGAAATATTGTGTGTGGGTGGAAGAAAATGTATATGGGAATTCTTTGTACTTTCCACTCAGTTTTTCTGTAAACCTAAAACTGCTGTAAAAAAGTAAGGCTTGTTAATTTTTTTAATGTATGAGGCAGGACAGGTGAAGATACAGAAGTGAAAGATATGGTCTGTGCTCTCTAGAATTTTACAGTTTAGTTGAAAACACATATACAAAAAGGGAAAGCTAGTTTGTGGAGGTAAGGCATACCTTTTTAAGAAGTTGAACAAGGGTTTCTCAACAGCAGCTCTGTTGACATTTTGGATCAGATAATTCTTTGTTGTCAGAGCCTTAAGGAGATTAGTCGTCATGTCTCCAGATCTTGCCATGTGTTCCCTAAAAAATTGCTCCTGGATGTGAATCACTTAGTTCTACAAGAACTCCTCTTCTTTCATCCCCACCTCTCACTGGTCTGTCCGCAAGTCCTGTATGATCCCATCCCTGTTTACCTTGGGTCTTATTTTGTACCATGAGATACGCCACCAGAGTCACCACCATCTCTTTGTCTAGACCACAGCACTTGAGTGCTAGATCACCCTACCTAATCTCTCTGCTTCTACGTTATCTCCTTCATTTTATTCTCCTCACAGAATCCAGTGGTTATTTAAAAACGTCAGCCCAAAGCATATCACCCCCTGTTTAAAACTCTCTTGTGCAGAGATTCTTGACAGGTTGTGCACTGGCTTCTTAATGGAAGCCTAGGAACGTTACTGATGCCTGTGCCCCATTCCTCAAAATTCCAGGCATCAGGATGCTTTTCTGAATTTTAATCTTGATACTCTACACTGACCTTTCTTTCAATTCATTAATTCTCTGTTCGCCTGTGTCTAATCTGCTGTTAAATCTATGTATGGAAATTTTGATTGCAGTTATAGTCTCTCAGTTCTAGAATTTCCATTTGATTCTTCTTTTTTATGTCTTGAACATACTAATTATAGATATTAGAGATATTAGGTACTTTAAAATAACTGAAGTACCTATAGGTTTATTTTCTTTTGACTTTTAATAATTTGGTTACTTTTTTAAAAAAACGAAGTGCCAAACATTCTGCATTAAAAATTATAGTTGGGCGCCTGGGTGGCTCAGTCGTTCGGCGTCTGTCTTCCGCTCGGTTTGTGATCGCAGGGTCCTGGGATCGAGCCCCGCGTCAGGCTCCCAGCTCAGTGGGAAGCCTGCTTCTCCCTCTCCCACTCCCCCTGCTTGTGTTCCCTCTCTCACTGTGTCTCTCTCTGTCAAATAAATAAATAAAATCTTTAAAAAACAATTATAGTTTCTGAATGGTGTTATCTTTCTCTGAAGAGGGCTAATACATCTTTGGGCCAGTATATACAGAGCCAGAAGATCACAGCAATCCTGTCGAGGGCCGGTTTTAGGCTTTATTAGAGCTGGTCTATTTTCATTTTGCCTTCACTCCTGAGTGTATCCCCTACTCCTAGACGGTAGCCCTTCTATGGCTTATGAAACTGCAAAGTATTTACCTAGGACTCAGCACCTTGGTGGGGAATTCAAACCTCCATCTCCCTAGCACTGTGTGACCACTGAAGTCTCTGCTCAGCAGTTTAGCTTTCATCTGCTGCTTTTTGCGGAGTTTCTTGGAACCTTGCCCTGTATATGCATAGCTTAGCAGTTATCCAATACTTTGAGGGGAAATTGCACAAGACTTTAAAGTTTGCTTTTCTTACAGTTCTTAGCTCGCTGGGATTTTGCCTTTCAAGGAAAAAAGCCAGTGTGAATATGAAGCGGTATTTCCCTTCTCTCAGGAATTAGTCCCTCAAGTCCTACCAGAGTTGGTTTCTCTCCAGTGATTTCACACAGTTGTGTACTTTGTTTAGCTTTTAAAGTTATTTTCAGTAGAAGGATTTCTTTAATTCAAGCTGTTCTATCATGTCTGGTACCAGAAGTCCTGGCATTGGGATGTTTTAAAGCTTTCCAGGAGATTCTAAAGTATAGGCAAGATTGAAAACCACTGATGGTGGTTTAACATTGTGTTTAGATTTAACAATTTGCAACAGTTTGCCTTGGCCTATAAATTCCACAAGCACCAGGGACTTCTCTGCCTTATTCACGGTTATGTCTGTATCATCTAGAACAGTATCTTGTATATAGTCAGCTGGATTGGCTAATAAACAGTATAAACATTAATATAAAAGCTAGCACAAAAAAATTAATACACTGAAAAGTACATTGAAAAAAGGTTAACTTGGTAAATATTTTATGTGTATTTTAACTCAATTAAAAAAGGAAGAAGATTCTAAAAAAAATAAAGCTATATTACAAAGAAATGCTCCACTTGAAGGACAAATAAGGGGCCTACACAATGCAAAGCATAATAGTTTGGAAAATGAAAAGAAGATTGTGGCCTATTAATAAAAATCTCTACAAATAAAAAATAACTTAATGTCTCACCTCTCTATATGAGTCTAAGCTTTGAGCTATTTCTCCAACTGGACTGGCTTTACATGGAAACTGAGGTCAATAGAGTATGAAGGATGGCTTTTTAATGATGCCATAAACGTATAGGTCAGTGCTAAACACTTCACTTCTGGAGTCAATGATCGCAGAGACCTTGCCCCCCCACCCCCCCAAAAAAATGGCTTTAGCTAATGTGAAACAATAGAAAATATATATTGGTTTCTACTACCAGTTCTTGGCACAGAGCTCCTGAAACCCTTGTAATTTCCTAAGTGATAAGAGCTCTAGGAGCATCTTTTGTTCTAATATTTGGTCTTTGATCCCAGTTCCTGACACAGGGCTCCTGAAACTCTTATAATTTCCTGGGTGATAAGAGTGCCTTTAGTTCTAAGGAGGTGACTCTGGGTGGGCTCCTGGATCAGGGATTGTCACCAAAAGACCAGGCCATGATTAGAAGCTTGGAATTTTCAGATCTATCTTCCTTCTCTTGAGAAGGGAGAAGGGCTGAAAATGGAGTTAATGATGGATATGCCTATGTGATGAAGCCTCCATAATAAGTCCAATGGTTTTGGGCTTTGTAGAGCTTCCAGGTGGGTGAACACATCCATACTGAGAGGGTGACACACCCAAGTCCATGGGGAGGGAAGCCCCTGCACTCCAAATCCTCCCAGATCTTGCCCTATGCATGTCTTCATCTGGCTGTTCAGTCTATATTCTTTATCACATACTCAAATAAACTGGTAGAAGATGTTAAGTAAGTGTTTCCCTGAGTTCCATGAGCCACTCTAGCAAATTAATCAGTCCTGAGGAGGGGGGTCATGGGAACCCCCAATTTGTAGCCAGGTCGGACAGAAGTTATGAATAACCTGAGGACCCACTACTTGCAACTGGCGTCTGAAGGGGGGTGGGCAGTCTTGTGGGACTGAGGTTGTAACCTGTGGGATCTGACACTGTCTCCACATAGATAGTGTTAGAATTGAGTAGATTACAAGATCTCCATCTGATGTCATGGAGAATTGCTTGGTGTGGGGAAAAACCTGCATACATTTGGTGACCAGAAGTGTCAGAAGTGAAGTGTTCTATGTGAAAGTAAAAGAGAAAGAAAGAAAGGAGGTAACTGGACTGTTGTATTTTTTCTTTTATAGCTAAGAAGAGTCAGAAAACTCCAAAGAACATGGTTGGCAGTTAGAAAAACTGTAGATTAGAGGAACCAGCTGGTTTAGCATTTGAATTTGCTGAAGTGTGAACTCAAATCAAAGCCAGCTGAAATGGTAAAAACAAAACAAAACAAAACAACAAAACAAAATTTGCTGTCAGGATCTCAGAGCTTAAAGAGATGAAGGGAAGGCTGGGCAGCACTCTGCTCTCTTACTGCAGGTCCTACAACTTGAATTGACATTGACCTAAGAAAAAAAGCAACAGCATATTTTTTCCCCCAGATATCTGAGGCCTGCTATAGCTCCATATACTTTTATATCCCTTCTTGGGTTCTTGTTATTTGTCAGCTGGAGGGTTTTTCTGGTTGCTCAGGACCTCCGAATGACTAGTAACCGATGAGGCAATGAAATGCCTTGGTGGCACTTACTATTCTAGTTAAGGTTACTTTCATTTCTGTAGTATAAAGTTCTCCTCCTTCCTCCTCCTTAAATTTTAGTCTACTGTGACCACTCACATACACATGTAAAACAATCTTAAAAGCCAGGGTTGGGTTGCCTAGCACTTTGTAGAGCTGGTTACCAACAGCTCAAAGGTTAAACAGTATGAACAGGAGTACAGGCATCTGGTAGGTAGCCTAGAACTGCTATTTTGGAATTTCAACTGTGATATGTAGGGATTTAATAAAATGAATAGTGGGAGTAACTTACATGGAACTGTGTTTTCCTGGGGTCCATGGAGTGAGGGGAGGTTGAGGAAAAGAAGGAGGGGATTTCTGGTTGAAGCCCAGGATGACCAGCTCTGTAGAACCCTCCTCTTTTTAGGGTGCTGACACTTCAGGGCTTCCATAATGGCTATAATCTATATTGGGCATATGTCATTGAAATGACAGCTATAGATTTGAGAAACCAGAACACTGACAAACTGAATCCATTGCCTTGACTGAAATCCAAAGACCTTTACATTAGTTTCCTAGGGCAACCATAACGAAGTACCATAAACTGGGTGGCTTAAGACAACAGAAATGTATAGTTTTTCAGTTCTGGAGGCTCGGATTCTGAAATAAGTTGTAAATAAGTCCATGTTTCCTCTGAAACCTATAGGAAATCCTTCGTTGCTTCTTCCTAGCTTCTGGTAGCTTGGTAGCACCTTTTGCATTTTCTGCAGAATTCCAGTATCTGCCTTTATCTTCACATGACATTCTCCCTGTGTCTCTGTCTTCCCATGACCATCTTCTTATCAGGCCATCAATCATATTGGATTAGGGGCCTACCCGACTCAAGTATGACCTCATCTTAACTAATTACATCTGCAATGACCCTATTTCCAAATTGGGTCACATTCTGAGGTACTTCAAAGATATGTTAGGACTTCAACTTATCTTTTTTGGAGGTACACAATTCAGCCCATAACAACCCTCATGTGAGCAACCAGAGATGAGAAGAAAGAAACTGTTTCCTTAGTGGTGGAACCTAGTTCTATATTAATAATATTCCACTGGGATAAAGACAGGTGTCTGCATGAAACATTTCATTTTCTCTGTAGGGCTCCCTATGCTTTTCCCCACAATTGACCCCTCTCTGTTTAATGATGTGCAGAGGAGACATACCACCCAGTGGTGATAGAGCAAAGCTTTTCTTGACTGAAAAAAAGGCCTGTATTGATATTTATGGGGACTTATTGATCCAGACTTAGTTTTCTACCAGTTCCAAGGACTCAGTCTTCAGGATGAAAATCTACTATTCTGAGTGAGCCCAATGGTGGAAATGAGGAAGTAATCTTTTTTTATCTGTCTTTCCAATTTTTTTGCCAAGGTCATGTCTCCCTGTGATAGAAGCCATTCACACTTCACATACCAGCCAGTTGACTATGACTCTGAGGTTATTAGAAAGAGAGATGGGAGAGAAACTGCCAGATACATATTTTTTCTGACTGGAAGAAAAGACCACTAAGATCTTTCTTAGTAAAGAGTGTTTATCCCCAGAACTCCCTCACACACATGCACACACCCCTTGTTGGTGAATATTTGAAGTTTGAGGAGATGAAAAACAAACATCCAATTTACAGCACTGCTTTTAACCTGGATTTCTTCAAGGACAACAGCCAGCTGTGTTTGAAATTGTTAGGGACAGCAGAGAAGGATATTTACATAACAGTAGTGCTTAATTTGCATATGTCTACTCAAATTATATTGGCTGTTCTAAGGCAGCTTTAGAAGTTAAAACTGTCCTTATTTCTACTGTGAAGCTTGGCAAGCAGCACAATACAATGGAAAGAGCATAGGTTCAGGAGTCAGAAAGACATGTTGAGGTCAGGTCCCTTGAATTCTGGTTCAGAATTCAACTGGGCAGCTCCTAAGTCTCCATTTCCATATTTGTAAAATATATAAGTCACGTTTCTCAGGCTTCAAAGGTGTTGTCAGAAGAAGGTGGTCATGAAGCCCATGTTCCTAATTCAAATCCCCTAGTCATTTTCTTTAAGCTCACGAAGCTTCAGTTCCTTCATCTTTAAAATAAGGGAGGATACTAGGATCTATCTCTAGAGTGGAAGAGGTTGGTAGAGAAGGTGTTTTAGACCCTCTCTGAATTAGAAAGTAAAAATCATCCTCTTGTTGATATTTGTGCATTGACTAAATGAATTTATTGAAATGATTTTTAAGCTGAGTGATAGCTATGACTCTAAATGTGAATATTGTTACATTCATATATGTAGAATGCATGTATGGTGTATTAAATAAAGAATTGTCCCTAGGCTTTAAAAGTGCTGTAGAATCATTACATTCCAGGGAGAGCATAGGTGTTTGTTTTCTCTCTCCCTCTCTGCTCTTTGTTTCCGTTATCCTGTGTCTCAGAGATTTTGAATATGGGACATGTCCTTGGCAGAGAGAGCATAATGACATTTGGAGTCTGTTGAAATCTCTATCCTGAGTAGGATTTTCTGGAGTCTAACCAAATGTCAAACATGTGATAAGTGCTTTATCAGACATGAACAGTCCTTTTACCTCTCCTCCTTCCCTCACCCCCACTTCATCCCACTCCATGACTAAAGCAAGCTCAGTTTGGAAGGGGAACATGAGCTGGATAAAGGCTGATCTGGTACTGGGTGATCCAGAGGACTGTTCCAGGATCACCTTGCCTGGAGCACTTCCTGGTCCACTCGAAGGGCACTTGGGGATAGAATGAAGTTTTCAAACCCCAGAGTGTCTTTGTGTGGTAGGGATGTACCCCTTCAGGAAACTGGACCAAGACAATCCCACCCTGAATCATTATAATAAGTCATACCACAGAGCCTTCTTCCCTCTGGACTCTGTTGGCCTTCTAGACTTCTGAACCTGTGTCCTCTTGCAATGCCTGCCCTATATTTTCAGCCCTTGTGCTTAGAGGCACAAATTCCTTTTGTATAGTAAGCTGTAAAAAGGCAGTTTGGATGTCACTTGTCATTATTTTTGCAAGGAGAATTCTGACTTTCACAGAAGCTGTGGGTTTGACAGTTTCCCAGCATTTCTGACAATCACTTTCTTTTTCTTCCACAGCTTAAAGCTACTCTGCTCTCTTTTCTGCCTCACTGTTACATTCATTAGGAACTGTTGTCACATTTGCTTTCTCTATTTTTGATATTCACTTAAGTTAGAATATCAGACTTGTTCTTGCATGGAGTTGTCCCAAGTTAGAGAGAAAGACAACAAAGTGGTCAGGAGTAAAATCCCAAATCTTCAAAACTCTGCTAACCTGCCAAATTTAACAATTCTATGGCAGTGAATGAATAGGCTTCCCACTTGTGAATTTGGGAAGAAAGCTAATTTCCACCTCTGGATCTATGATCACATTTCATTTGTCTGGTGTGTTTAATTTAACGAATGGCTACTGAGCACTTACTGTGTGCTGAGTGCTGGGGATACAAGTTGAGCAAGGTATCGCCCTTCTCCCCAGGGCTTACTACCTCTCGGACATTGAGTTGAGATATGCCAGTTCACCCATGAAAAATTACACTCCCCATGCTGTATTCACACTGTTTGATAGACCGAATCCTGAATATATGACCCATGTTCAGTCCTCTGCAGTGAACTGCTACAAGCCTTCCAAGGTAGGAGCAAGACCTCCTGGGATTGCCCAGCATCTAGGATCATATGGGTAGTGATAATTCCATTTGATACCTGTGTGACACTTTAGAGTTTGTAAGTATTCTAATTACCCCCATAATGTGATTAGAATAGATGCTATTACCTTACCCATTTTACTGATAACAATATTGAGGCTCAGATAGGTCACAGGGCTCTCCCAAGGTCAGGCAACAAGGAAAGAAGTGACAAAGTTATGACTAGAGCTAAGGTTCTGGCAATTTCCTTCCCTGTTTTTCTTGCTACACTTTATTCAAACCCAATAATCTGATAATGATAATCTACAACAATTAATAATCTCAGGTGTGCTTATGGTAGATAGGGGAAATGCTACTTTAATGAATAACTTGCTCCTGGACACTGAAAATAACATCTCTACATCAAACTCTCCTTTTAGAACAAGGCAAGAAATAAAATTAAAAGGAAAGAAGAAAAGAAGAAAACATGGGATGATATAACTTGGTGGTTAAGAATTCACTTTGGGCAAGTTGATGAATTTAGTAAACTTCCATTTCTTCACCTATGAAATAGGAATAATATTAGTACCTATTTCAAACATAGTAAATACTTAACAGATAGTAGCTGGAAGTATTACTATCATCATTATAATTGTAATTATACTAAAGAAAATAAAATCTTAAGCAACTCTGGCTACTCTGGTAGGTCCCCTGAGCTTTCCAAGAACACCAGAAGTCAAGCCTGGAGTTTCTCAACCAGGGCCTGTCTTTGGTCCTTTTTGCTTTGGAAAGACATTTGCCCAAAAAGGTACTGCTTACGAGGCATTTAGGAAAGATGAGGAGATTGGGGGTAAGGGAACAAAATGAAAATTAGCAACAGTTTTGCTCCATCAGGCTAATTTCCTTTTAAAGACACAATCATCTCTAATGATGTGTCAGCCCAGTGACATGTTTGGATGTTTGGAAATTGAGTACCTTCCTACAGATGTGAATCTTGAGGTAGAGGCTGCAAACTGGTTCAACTGGGACCTGTGATTTGATAGTGTCAGGAGCTAGGCAGGGAGTTCAACCTCGGTCGGCTTCAGGATCTCCCAGGACATATGCTATGAGTGACTCACTGCCTTAAACACAGACACTGAACAACAGCTTCAGTGATGGCGTTGAACACAGCTCAGGGACTTCCACGGAACCTACAGCTTAAGAGGCCACATGCATATATCCTAAAGGAAGATAACGGAAGATAAAGCTAAATGGGAAAGCATCCAAATTAATTGTCCTCTGAAATTATTTTGAATTGTACAACTGAAATGTCAAAGGGCCACAGGCCTTTTAGGGTCTCCTGGGTGGCTCAGTCGGTTAAGCATCTGACTCTTCATCTTAGCTCAGGTCTTAATCACAGAGTCATGAATTCAAGCCCCACGTTGGGCTCCACACCTGCTTGGAAATTCTCTCCCTCTCTCTCTGCCCCTCCCCACCCCTAAGGGGGGAAAAATGGCCACAGGCCTTTTTAAAGCAGTTACTAATTATTTAAGAACAGAGTCTGGGTAAGTTATTTTGCATGGTTTTTCCTAATTAAGAGATCCAAACAAAGTAGAAGGATTTAATTCTTCTGAGAGGTATTTTTGACCTGCACTGTGCGGAAAGGGTAGGGATACTGTGGCACTCATTTCCATGCCACAACTATGTGCTGGTTTGCTCTTGACGTCCTTCCCCAAGGAGCCACCTACAGTATCAGAGGGTCAGAGTTTATTTTGGATTGAATAAAAATAAGGCATGTGAGAAGCTTACACATATAACTGTTTTTGTGTGTTCGGGGACCACGGTCTTTTCCGTTTCCTCTTTAAAACCGAAGACTGGGAAACTCATCAAGGAGACAAATTCATTCATTTTAAACATGTTATGTAACTCGGGATTTTGAGATCAGGAAATGAATTGGAAAAGCCATTTCTGCCATCAGGCCTGTAGCAGTCTGTGGTGGGGCTTTACTGTTCACTCTGTGCTGTCGGGGATCGTTAGCCTCTTGTGGCTTTACGTTCAAACATATTAATGCGACCACTTGTGCTTGCTGTATCGTATCTGGATTATTTGCAGGGTTGATTCATAATTGTTTGTAGAAATTCTAAGCCTTTATCAAATTATGAAAACTGTCTAATCACTGGCATACATTATTCAGTGCTTACAAAGCTATACACTTTTAATTATGCTAATATATTTTCCAAAGGGATCAAACCTATCTGTTTTCCAGTTTCCTTTTCACATCCATTACTTACAGAATGGAGAAACTTCCAGAAGTATTTTCATTCCCTGCAGGAGATTATTTATGTGAAGAGGCATCCAGTCCAATTAGCTCTAATCCCATTAAATTAGGCAGCTATTTCTTTGGTGCCTTATTATACACACACTATGGTGTAATGACAGATGCCTCATTTGTATAACTTGATGTATTCATTATTTTGGTTTCAATTACACTTTCCCAACCAGAGTCATGCTCTTTCCACTTTTGTTTCTCACGTTTCTTATTGACCCTGCGCCTCTAGCCCCCTTTGTGAGAGATGAGAGTCAAAATGCATACATGTAGATACGTAGATACAACATTGTTCCAATTTGTTTGAATTCTTAATTGAAAACATTCACTCTAGAATTCACCATAAAGTGAAGCAAAATTCTAAAATAAGCTTTGGCAATGTTGTCATCAGGAAATTCCTATGGAATAAAGTCTAATATCTGTGCCTATGCATGGGACACAGGCCTTTTCAGAAAGGCTGAAGCAGGATTCCTGGAATACAGGAAGTGGTCAGTATATGGTTTTTTAATGTTAAAAAAATTATTTTTGTGGCAAGAACATTTAAGATGAGGTCTACCCTCTTAAATTTTTAAGTGCATAATATAATAATGCTAACCATAGGCACGATGTTGTACAGTAGATCTCTAGAACTTATTTATCTGACGTAACTGAAACTTGTGGAACTAAACCATTGGTGTCACCTGGGAGATCCGACTGGCTACAACAAAGAAAGCAGGTTTGGGGGAATAGAGTGCCTAAAGAAGAAACGTGGTACATGGTAGTATGAGGATGTTGACATCATCCCATGAGCTCACTTTGAAAAAAGGAAAAAGATAACGAGAAGAGAGAGAATTTGAAGAAATTTTTCATTGGATTGTGAATGTGGATAAAACATACTACGGAGATTTGGGTTTTAAGTATCTATCTTTTTTTTTTTTTAAGATTTTATTTACTTATTTGAGATAGAGACGATCGAGGGAGAGAGCACAGCCTGGGGGAAGGGCAGAGGGAGAGGGAGAAGTAGACTCCCTGCTGAGCAAGGGGCTCAATCCCAGGACCTGAGCTGAAGGCAGATGCTTAACCAACTGAGCCACCCAGGCGCCCCTCTATCATTTTTTCTTTAAAATATTACATCCTTTCAGGAGTTAACACTTACCACTCCACTCTGAAGAAGATGAATAAATACTGTCTCAGCTCCAATAAGATGGGATATTCCCCAGCGTCAAACAGCAGCAATCAATATGATAAGAGCATAAGTTTTACTGCTGCATGAATCTTACCTTTCTCCAGGAAATTTGTATTTGGATGGGTCAATTTTCTAATTTCTCTTGGTCTCTACCTATTATGTTTCACATATGAAGAATGAGGCAGTGCCAATTAGGAAGAAAATAACTATGTCATCACATCAAAAAATATACCAAACAGAAATGTATGCACATGTATACCATGAAACATGTTTATGAGTGTTTATTAGCAGCTCTCCTCATAATAGCAAAAAAACACCGAGGAAAAGAATTGCAGGTCATAGGGTATGCCTTCATTAAACTTTAGTAAATAATGTTACAAGTTTTTTTAAGTGGTTGTACCAATTTATACTTCCACTGGTAGTGGTGAGTGTTCCCATTGTTCCACATCCTTGCCCAAACTTTATATTATCAATCTTTTATACTTATTCTTCTGGGTTTTATTATTTTGCCTTTTGCACTAGATTCACAATCCACTTGAAATTTATTTTTGTGGAACTTTCCTCAGTCATACATCCAGATGAAAACACAGGCCAGATGACACCTTGATTGCAGCCTTCTAAGGCCCTGAGCAGAGAACTCAAATAAATGGTCCCGAGACACCTATTCCATCGAAACTATGAGCTAATAAACATGTATTGTTTTAGGCTTCTAAGTTTATTTCTTATGTAGCAATAGAAAACTAATATACTTTCTTGTCTTTTGACATGTCCCTTCA
This sequence comes from Leptonychotes weddellii, assembly GCF_054177405.1. Classification (NCBI taxonomy): domain Eukaryota; kingdom Metazoa; phylum Chordata; class Mammalia; order Carnivora; family Phocidae; genus Leptonychotes; species Leptonychotes weddellii. The sequence goes on along the minus strand of NC_138372.1, from coordinate 66,171,022 downwards.
TCATTTGAGCACTTTTTACTTTATGGCCCAGGTTTAGTTTGTACTTTCTCTGAATAAACCAGGAATTAACCATTTTTTTCCAAAGGAACTCTAGTTTCTTTTAGTGGAGAATGGAATTTAGAAAACAAGACCTGGGTGCTAGGTGTACTCAATACCATTGGGGTGTCTTTTTCCTAGGCCTTCTCATTGGACAGAACTAGGGAATATGTGTGGATGTGTGTATATCACATTTATATCTATATTTACTCCTAGGTCAATCTATACATATTGAAAAACATGAGTTCATACCAAAACCCCACTTCTAATCCAGCGCAGAGGATTTATTCTAGTTTTCCTTCCATATTTGTAACTCCCTTCTCTGACAGGGGAAACCTGTTTCTTATCTTCTTCAGTATGTTTACTTATTGGATAAACTCCTTTTGTGTGTAACCAATCTCCCATTATCTTCCTTATCCTTCTCTATTTCATAGATGCCTTCTCACCCTGCTTAGTCCCCACCACCCAATTGCTGAACTAGTGCCCTGTCACCCTCAAAAATACCCATTTTACTAATGGATTATGAATGAATTATCTAAGAAAGAGGTCTAGTTATTTTTGATTGAGCACCAGACATTGTATAAGAAAAATTCTAGAAAGAAGTGAAGCCCAGAGTGATTCTCTATCCCCGAGAGTATTTACATAGTTGTAAGCAGCTGGGGACCCCATAAATGCCAGTTCACCTTAATAAAAACTTGTAATTGAGATGATTTGAAACTAGACTTTCATTGGTACCAGAACCTGTTTCAAGTTGACCCTTACTTTGGTGTCTAACCCAAAGCCTATCCCTTTGGAAGTCTTTGAACTCTAGTTTTGTCACCCTAACTCCATGAGGCTGACAAAAGCTCCACTTGGCTTCTCAAATTTTCAGTTATGTTTTCCAGAATTGGAAGAAATCCCAAGGGAGAAAAGAGCTCCGAAAGTCATGCTCTCTAAAATTGTTTCTTTTAGATATTACTCCCCAAATTCTTTACTCCCTTATTAGCTCTTTGATGTATTCAAGCAATGTTTTAAAGTATATTTTGTCTATTTTGCTAGTTATTATCACTAGGAAGGCTGTTCCAATTTACCTGGTCTGCTGTTACTGGGAGAAAAGTCCCTTGTTGGCGACTTTTTTTTTTTTTTGGTGGCTTCTTATTTTTAAAGTAACATATAGTCAATATTTACGGTTCTTAGCACTACTTAAGCACTTCATATGCTTTATCTCATTTAATTTTACAACCACCTGTGAGATAGGTACTATTATTATCCCATTTTACAATTGAGGATCCAAAGCTTAGTTAAGGGATTCAGTGGCTGGTCCAAGCTCATACAGCAATAAGCAGAGGTCAGCTCAGGTCTATCTGACTCCAAAGCCTAAAATTTAAAACACTGAGCTTAGCTAGTCCCCACCATTAATCTTCATAGCCTAGAAACAAAACACCCTGTAGAGGAAGTCTTAGTTATTAGCCTATTAAGACAATTTTGAAAGGAAGACAAGAACAGAGATACTTTCTTTATTTGCTTAAATCACTCTGAGAGGGCCAAAAATAGCATTCACATTTGGACCCAAGGTGCACATTTATCTTTGTTATCCAAACAAGAACTGTGATGGATATATAAAGTTAAATTAAAAGACTTAACTGGGGGAAAAAATACCATCTTAAACTACTTTGTATACTCTGTGGCATAAATTAACTCACAATTCAGAAGCTTGAATTCCTCTCTCCTCTGGTAGGAATCTGTCAGTTCACATAAAACTGTGCACTGTGACCGGATGTTAGGATGTTATAGAGGCAGACAAGCAAGATGTGTCTCACTGATGCATCTGGACAGGAAACCTTAAGTATGGTTTTCTTTTCTTAAAAAAAGAAATCCCAGCCACATATGTTTTTATTTTTCTTCTCAGCATTTGGTGTATGAAAACACAGGGCATGTTATTATAGGTAGTACTTCTCAGGAGACTGGTGGCACTTTTTAAAGATTTGAGGGGCCCTAAAACTCTTTCAGGGATGAAGATTCAGATATTTTGATCCCAGACACTTTTCTAAAATATATTTATTTGTACTCCTTTATGTACAAACTAGAAGAAGTTGGCTAAATTTTCTTGAAAATTTAGGAAAATTATTCTTTCAGAAATAGTTCATATTTTCCTATCAGCAGCATTTTATTAGTGAAGCCATGAAACTAGTCATCTGGATTCCCAGTTTCTCTGTGGGCAATTACTTTCACGGTGCCACCTTGAACTTTTAAGTATAACATTTAGTCTTCCTTCAAAAAAGTCAGAACTCTTTCTAAGATGATAACTATTCTTTCTTATGAGGTGCTTGTGAAATTTGCAAAGGATAAAGGGCTGATGAATGTCTCTTGATTCTTCCTCATAGATTGAGGCATTAAATGCTGACCCAATTATACAACCAAATGTGGAGTAATGAAAACTGTCTCTTGGTATTATAGACTTTCTTTGCATTGCTCTTTTATCTGTTTGGTTGTTTTGTTTTTGTTTTTTATTAGCTCTAACCAGCTGTTAATAACTTTTGAAAGTAAATTCGCATTTGGTTGGTAATATTTGATCATAGCCAAGTTATGTTCTACATAGACTTTAGCACTAGTAAATAAGTGGGTACAGAGGCACTTACTGACAGAGTTGGGATCTCTTTTCTTTCTGCTCCATTAGCTTCTTCTGGGAGAAGCAGCATATTAGGTCATCAATCTCATGTAGGGCTGCTTTTATTGAATTGAGCATTGGTGTAATCAGGTCTGGACTGAGACAGATGGGAGCCCTAGGTAAGACAGTAATAGGACACCTCATCAAACCAATATGTATATTTTAAGTAGTTTCCATGCCTGGGGCCCAATGCAAGGCTTGAACTTACGACCCTGAGATCAAGACCCAAGCTCAAATCAAGAGTCAGACGCCCAACCAACTGAGCCACCCAGGCACTCCCAAACCAATATTTTTAAAGTATTTTTTTCAATAATTACTTAGTGGAGATGGTGAAGAAAATGGTTTCTAATAACGGAAATAGAGTACAAATGACTTTATGTTTAAAATAAGGAATTGATTATATGCAGTTATTATTTGCAATATTTGGAATTAGACAACATGTCTCTTGGGAGACATGTTAAATTATTTAAAGTGTGAATAAAATAAATGATTCCTTCCCAGTAGATGCATCAAGCCCATGAATTATTCATATTCAGAATTTCAGCTTCAGGTACCTGAGACATGGCTGATTTCAGCTATAATTGCACAAAAAAACTTAACTCATATGTACCACAAAGACTAAATTGAGTTAGGGATACAGTGCCCATTTTGATCCAAGGACACAATTTTCTTCAGCAGAATCCCATGTGGTAAGTTCAATTTATGTTTTACCAGAAATGTATAAACTCAGGTATAAAAATTTGAGTCAACTGGCACTGGGTTTCCAGTATATCAAAGACGATGTTGAACTAGCAACCCTGGAAAATGCCTAACAGGCGGGCCCCTCACTTGAGCTCTGAGTGTGATATTATCAGCTCTACTGAGGCCTGAATACACTTATCTTTGTGAGGATATTTTTTTTTATAATATTAGACTGTGTCATCTTTATAGGGACTTAAGAGCAATTCTATTTTAGTCTTAATTCAAAGAATTCTGAGCAATTGGTCTCTTTTACATTTTGAATACTATGAACTGGGCAACTGATTAGATTTCTTTTTTCATGCTTGTTACTTAAACATTGAGCCAAATTAATAATCTATTCATAGAAAACTCATAGGCCTCTATGGGTAAAAAGAAACCATTTTTAAATTAACCTTATCCCCGGCTTAATTTTATGTTCCTACCATTGTTTTTCTTTCCTACTTTTACTTAAGATATCTTGCTTTATTTTAGGTATCCTCATAAGCTGCCCTTAATCCTTCCTGGAATGAGAAGAGGTATATATAAATAAGTCACTGCTGTTGCTAACTTAGTAAAGACCTTGTGCATTAGATTTGCAGAGAGAGGAAAGAGTTCTGAGGGAATGGAACATTATTTTGTGAACATTGGAGGGAAGCTTCCAGGGGAAGGGGGACAAAATTTGGGCTTCTGCTCAGTAGGGAGAAAGGGGGCTAACTGCGCAGAGGGAGGGGCACTCTGAAATCAAAGCTGGAAGAGCACAAATGACAAATTTGACCTGTTTCACGGTTATGCAGAGGGCGGGCCCTTGGAAACACAGAGCCGTCGGATAAGTTATTGCTGGATATGCTTGTGGAAAATTGTTGTATGCCTCCATTCTAGTAGCATCCACTCTTCTATTCATTTCTCCTGCTCTCTAAGACATACATCTGAGGTTAATGACATTGAATCACTTAACATAACTGGCTCATGAGCCTCCTTCTCTGATATTTCCCTTCCCTCTGACAGAGTGGCCATTACTTGTTCTGTCTGCCTGTTAAGAGCAAGCTGAACCACGTGTGGATCCCTGAGCCAGACTCTCTCTCCTCTGAGGGTGAAGATGCTACTCAGAGAGGCTAGTTGGACGCTGTTCATTACTTGAACAGTAATATGTGAACCAAAAGTCTGATTCTGTCAGCTCTGCTTGTGCATAGAGCAGGGAATTGATCTACAAGGAGAGACCAGAATAGGGCAGGGCACACAGAAGAGCAAGCAGCGGCAGCAGGGGAACTCCAGAGCCTGGGGCTTCCTGATTCCTCTGCCTCAGGAGGTCCAGCTGTGGCTCCTGACCCTTTCTTACCAGGAGTCTCCTCTTTTCATGGTTGAGGTAGCTGTCTACCACTCAGAGGTGACTGATCCCTCATGGAAACTTTAGACCTGAAAAAATGTGCTTAGAGTATAGCACTCATCCATTTGGCAGGTGTTCCTTGAGGGCTACTATGTTTATCCTTATTCGGAATAAGCCCTCCAACCAGTATCAAGTTGCTTACTGTCTGATAGAGGATAAATCCATAAAGTAGGTTAAATGGCAATGTGGAAAAGTGTTTACTGGTACAGAACTATGTTTATAACTGTTAAATGAGTTAGGGAATTTATAAGACAGCATGTATAATACATTTATAATACCTGTATGTGTGTATATATTCAAATATGTGTATATGTACATATATGTAAATATATATTTTCTCTTTCAATCTGTACATAAATATTTGGTATATAGGCCACACATATCATACATACATCATGTATGTGTACAGAATGAGAGAAAAAATGAAAATAATGTGAGGCCTTGAAGGATACCAAAATGTTAAAAGTGGTTATCACTCAGATGATTACCGGTGACCATGGGTGGTTTTTATTGCCCACTTTTTCCTATCTGCATGTATTATTTTGAATAAAAATTATAGATAGCCTTGAATATATTTTAAGAAGTTCTTTAAAAATATAAGTATGTGGGGCGCCTGGGTGGCTCAGTTGTTAAGTGTCTGCCTTCAGCTCGCGTCATGATCCCAGGGTCCTGGGATCGAGCCCCGCATCAGGCTCCCTGCTCGGCGGGAAGCCTGCTTCTCCCTCTCCCACTCCCCCTGCTTGTGTTCCCTCTCTCGCTGTGTCTCTCTCTGTCAAATAAATAAATAAAATCTTTAAAAAATATATATATATACATATAAATATGTATTTTGCAAAATCTGTCTGCTTTATAAATCACAGTAAAAAATAAAATCAGGGGCGCCTGGGTGGCTCAGTCGTTAAGCGTCTGCCTTCGGCTCAGGTCATGATCCCAGGGTCCTGGGATCGAGCCCCGCGTCGGGCTCCCTGCTCCGCGGGAAGCCTGCTTCTCCCTCTCCCATTCCCCCTCCTTGTGTTCCCTCTCTCGCTGTGTCTCTCTCTGTCAAATAAATAAATAAATAAATCTTTAAAAAAATAAATAAATAAATAAAATCAATAATTAACATTCAAATATATATCCAATAAGAGGATGGGTTTGGGAAACTAGAGAAACAGTAATGTAAAAATGCCTTTCAATGTAACATTTTTCAAAGCAAATGACATCACTAATAAGTATAGACATTTTGTTTTGTTGTGTCATTCAACAAATGTATATTGAGTTTTTCCAAGGTACCAGGTGCTGTTCCAGGCTCTAGAGGTACATCAGTGAATAAACCTGACAAACGTCCCAGCTCTCGTGCAACTGACATTCTTTTAGTGGCAATCTTTTTAGGAAAATAGAAACAATCTCCTGGCATGTGGGAGACCTCACCTTTAAGTGTCAGGTCTCCTGGTCCATCCTGTGTAGATTCCTATGTATAAGCCACAATGCTCAGCACACAGGACATAAGACCGTCATGACAGCATTCTAGCACTCAAGCAGCATTCTGTCCCAGGGAACATGCAAGTAAGGAAAGGGATAGGGGCTCAGATAGGGGGAAGCATGGGTAATGGGAGTGCATAAGAGGCAGACCTATTCTGGGCTTTATGTTGCTGGTGGGTGATAGCAAGGAAGATGTCTCTGGTTGGAGACACTGAGCAGAGATCTGAAGGGTAAGTGGGAGTTACCCAGGTGAGAAGGCTAGAAGAAGGGCATTTCAGCAAGGGAAAATAGGACACGTGTTAGGGAATGCAAGTGGCTTAGTATAGCCGGAGCTTAGTTTGCAGGGCTACAAGTGGCAAGGAATGAGATAAAAGAGGGTAAGCAGAGGCCATTTGTTGTTTAAGAGGCAATGTTGTGTAATAGTCAAGGGTGTGGCCAGACTCTGCCACTTTCAGCTGCATAACTCGTAGAGATACCTTATTGCTCTGTGGATCAGTTTTCTCAACTGTAAAATCAGTCAATGTATGTAACTCATGGGGTTATTGTAAGGATCCAATAAGTGACCTATATAAAGTGCTTAGAATAATAAGAGTTCAATAAATGTTAACTATGGATTACGTTATGGGGCCTTAGTCTGCCATGGTAGGCAACTTAATATTCCTCTGTCATCTACAGTTTCTCATTCAAATTGATACTAGATAGTAAGTGTCCAAACAGAAGCACCTCTGGAGCTAGCAAAGCCCTAAGAAACAGTTATACATGTGGCCACATCCTGTTTGTCCAAAGTCACCTGAATTTGTATTTTTATATAAATAGATTCAAATGTTCTGGTCTTTTCTCTCCGCTGGGAGATAATTTTGTAATGGTCATACCTTTTTCATTAATTGATAATGAGCTGGGGCACCTGGGTGGCTCAGTTGGTTGAGCAACTGCCTTTGGTCCAGGGCATGATCCCAGGGTCCTGGGATCGAGCCCCATGTCGGGCTCCCTGCTCCACGGGGAGCCTGCTTCTCCCTCTCCCTCTGCCTGCAGCAACCCCTGCTTGTGTGCTTTCTCTCTCTCTCTGTCAAATAAATAAATACAATCTTTAAAAATTGATAATGAGCTAATTCATTGTATCAGTGAATACATATGTTGCTCATATAAAATACTGCAACACGTATTACTATGGTTTTGTTCTGAGAGATGAAATAAACTGACTCTGTTTGTGACTGAGATCTGATTGGTGGAAATTACTTGTGGCCCAGTGGATCTAGGAATTAATCAAGTCATGCTCTTTGATAAGAATGCAAGTTGTAGTAATTCTGTTTGCGATGAAGTAATGTGCATTTTTGATTTCATGTGGCTATAATAGCTTTTTTGTTGTTCTAAATAAATATCTGGCAATGGTAAATTCAATGTATTTTGCTAATGAAACATTCTCAAAACATAAGTAACTCTTAATTTAATAAAAGCTGAGAATACCCTATTACATGCCCTATCACATGGTTTATGCAAATAGCACATATATGAATGATGCAGGAATGTTTATATATGACAGTGGAGTCATTCTTTTTTTTTAAATTTTATTTTATTATGTTAGTCTCCATACATTACATCATTAGTTTTTGATGTAGTGTTCCATGATTCATTGTTTGCGTATAACACCCAGTGCTCCATTCAATACGTGCCCTCCTTAATACCCGTCACTGGGCTAACCCATCCCCACAACCCCCTCTAAAACCCTCAGTTTGTTTCTCAGAGTTCATAGTCTCTCATGGTTCATCTCCCCCTCTGATTCCCCCCCTTCATTTTTCCCTTCCTACTATCTTCTTTTTTTTTTTTTTTTAACATATAGTGTATTATTTGTTTCAGAGGTAGAGGTCTATGATTCATCAGTCTTACACAATTCACAGCACTGACCATAACACATACATTCCCCAATGTCCATCACCCAGGCCCCCCCAACCCTCTCACCCCTCACCACTCCAGCAATCCTCAGTTTGTTTCCTGAGACTAAGAATTCCTCATATCAGTGAGATCATATGATAATTGGCTTTCTCTGATTGACTTATTTTGCTTAGCATAATACCCTCTAGTTCCATCCACGTCGTTGCAAATGGCAAGATTTCGGGGTTTTTTTATG
>NC_138372.1:66152543-66162549 GCF_054177405.1 Leptonychotes weddellii | reverse complement strand
AGGAGGGTTCCCCTTTCTCCACATCCTCGCCAACATCTGTCGTTTCCTGACTTGTTAATTTTAGCCATTCTGACTGGTGTGAGGTGGTATCTCATTGAGGTTTTGATTTGGATTTCCCTGATGCCGAGCGATGTTGAGCACTGTTTCATGTGTCTGTTGGCCATTTGGATGTCTTCTTTGGAAAAATGTCTGTTCATGTCTTCTGCCCATTTCTTGATTGGATTCTTTGTTCTTTGGGTGTTGAGTTTGATAAGTTCTTTATAGATTTTGGATACTAGCCCTTTATCTGATATGTCATTTGCAAATATCTTCTCCCATTCTGTCGGTTGTCTTTTGGTTTTGATGACTGTTTCCTTTGCTTTGCAAAAGCTTTTTATCTTGATGAAGTCCCAATAGTTCATTTTTGCTCTTGCTTATCTTGCCTTTGGCAATGTTTCTAGGAAGAAGTTGCCGAGGTCGAAGAGGTTGCTGCCTGTGTTCTCCTCTAGGATTTTGATGGACTCCTGTCTTACATTTAGGTCTTTCCTCCATTTTGAGTGTATTTTTGTGTGTCTTGTAAGGAAATGGTCCAGTTTGATTCTTCTGCATGTGGCTGTCCAATTTTCTCAACACCACTTGTTGAAGACACTGTCTTTTTTCCATTGGACATTCTTTCCTGCTTTGTTGATGATTAGTTGACCATAGAGTTGAGGGTCCATTTCTGGGCTCTCTATTCTGTTCCATTGATCTATGTGCATGTTTTTGTGCCAGTACCATACTGTCTTGATGATTACAGCTTTGTAATAGAGCTTGAAGTCCAGAATTTTGATGCCACCAGCTTTGCTTTTCTTTTTCAACTTCCCTCTAGCTATTCGGGGGCTTTTCTGGTTCCATACAAATTTTAGGATTATTTGTTCTAGCTCTGTGAAAAAAGTTGATGGTATTTTGATAGAGATTGCATTAAATGTGTAGATGGCTCTAGGTAGCATTGACATTTTCACAATATTTGTTCTTCTAATCCATGAGCATGGAACATTTTTCCATTTCTTTGTGTCTTCCTCAATTTCTTTCATGAGTATTCTATAGTTTTCTGAGTACAGATTCTTTGCCTCTTTGGTTAGATTTATTCCTAGGTATCTTATGGTTTTGGGTGCAATTGTAAATGGTATCGACTCCTTAATTTCTCTTTCTTCTGTCTTGTTGTTGGTGTAGAGAAATGCAACTGATTTCTGTGCATTGATTTTATATCCTGCCACTTTACTGAATTCCTGTATGAATTCTAGCAGTTTTGGGGTGGATTCTTTTGGATTTTCCACATAAAGTATCATATCATCTGCAAAGAGTGAGAGTTTGACTTCTTTGCCAATTTGATGCCTTTTATTTCTTTTTGTTGTCTGATTGCTGTGGCTAGTATTTCTAGGACTATGTTGACTAGCAGTGGTGATAGTGGACATCCTTAGCTGGCCGGTTAGCTCAGTTGATTAGAGCGTGGTGCTGATAGTGGACATCCCTGCCGTGTTCCTGACCTTAAGGGAAAAGCTCTTAGTTTTTCCCCACTGAGAATGATATTCACTGTGAGTTTTTCATAGATAGCTTTTATGATATTGAGGTATGTACCCTCTATCCCTACACTCTGAAGAGTTTTAATCAAGAAAGGATGCTGTACTTTGTCAAATGCTTTTTCTGCATCTATTGAGAGGATCATATGGTTCTTGTTCTTTCTTTTATTAATGTATTGTATTACACTGATTGATTTGTGGATGTTGGACCAACCATGCAGCCCAGGAATAAATCCCCCTTGGTCATGGTGAATAACCCTTTTAATGTACTGTTGGATCCTATTGGCTAGTATTTTGGTAAGAATTTTTGCATCCATGTTCTTCAGGGATATTGGTCTGTAATTCTCCTTTTTGATGGGGTCTTTGTCTGGTTTTGGGATCAAGGTAATGATGGCCTCATAAAACGAGTTTGGAAGATTTCCTTCCATTGACAGTGGAGTCATTCTTATCCATGGTTTAGTGAGGCTCTTGTATCTCTGATGTTCTAACTGGTTGGCTAGTATCCTTCACAGGAGAGCCACCTCTCTGTTTGCAGCAGGTACCAAGAGTTGACCTTCAATATCTACTTTCCCTTTAAGTTTTAGCTGGGCATGTGGTTTCCCAGTGAGAGACTACATTTCCCAACCTCCCCTGCAGCTAAGTGTGGCCATAAGATTGAGTTCTGGTTCATGGGATGGGAATGTGCAATTCCCAAGTCATGCCCTTAAAGTCATGCTTGTCCTCCACTTTCTCTGGGAGTGGATGTGGTTGTAAGAGCCAGCTTTCACCAATATATGAAGACTACAGCTACGGGAGTATGGAAGCAATAAATTAGAGGCAACCTTGATCCCTAGACAATGCAAGTAGCAGACTTATGACCTCATCCCCCCCTCCCCCACCCCCGCCCCAACCATCTAACAGCTTAGACTTCCACGTGAGAGCGGAAAAAACCTTCTGTTTTGCTTAAGTTATTGTCATTTTGATTTTGGTAAAGCAGTGCTAATCAATACCCCAAATAATAGCATCCAGAATACCTTTTTTTGTACTGAAATGTGGACATGAAGTAGATTTCACACCTGTCATGTTAAAAGCAGAATGTTGTCAGAGCAGAGTGATCAGAGAGCCTCCATCAGCGAGCAGTCACCTGAAAGAATATTCTAAAGCAAAGAGCTGTGTCTGCTTTATTTTTCACATCCCCATTATTAGGAGCAGTACCAGGCACATAATAGGTCCTTGTAAATGAATGACAGATCTAAAACAAGCCAGGCAAGACATGCCAAGAAGGGGTGGAAACTAGGTACCTAATATAAAAGCAATATTATGTGGAAGCTAAGTAATATAAGTAAAAGAAAGAGCATGTAAATAATATTAGCATTAATGAGAATTAATGTCTGACACTGTACTAAAAGCTTTCTGTGCACTTTAGATTTAATCTCCACAAAAACTCCGTGAGGTAAATATGATTACTCTCATTTTACAAAAGAGGAAACTGAGACTCAGAGAGGTTGTAGCTACTATAGAGTTTAGTCAGGATTTGAACTCAGGTCACCAAATTATGCTGCATGTGAATACACTAAAACATTGTGGACTCAGTAGGTATGATCAGCAAAACACCATCGTTAGGGGTTTAAGGATGAGATGGTTTGTTTGGGGCAAAAGGGAGGCTATAACCTATAAAGAAATGTTTAAGAGTTGAGAGGAAAGATATTGCCCTTAAAAATGTAGTGCTTTAATAGAAAAATATTTTCTTATATAAACCTCTTAGTTTTGTTTGTTTTGTAAAGATATCAAGACAGCACTGTGTATAAAAGCCTAATAGGAGATTTAGGGCTTCAGTGTGACCTTGAGTAATTTCTGTAAGTTCTTTGAGATTTGACTTTCTTGTCTTCTTCTAGAAGGACTAGACCAGCTGGGAGCTTAGGTTATGGGGAGTCCTAATTCCCCGTGGTGCCATGATCCCTGATCACTTGGGGAGGGAGAACATAATGGGTCCTTAGATGAGAGTGGGCTCATTCAGGCTTTTACAAGTCATGTGCCCACTTCTCTGACTGGTGGTTAGAAGCTTAAGGGCATAGACATATGGTAAGCTAGGTCATGGCTAGGGAAAATCTGAGAAGTCAAGCAAAGCTGATCTAGGTGTTTCTCAATGTTCAATTTTTATTTTTTCTAGTCTCACCTCCTTCCTAGTCACCTCCAGACTCCTAATACCTTTCTCCCACTTATGTACACTGCAGAATTTCCCCATTAGAGTTTCTCAAAACATTTTTCTATGATGTCTTCTTTCCCAGACAATGCCTGAACTTTCAGGCATTTTCAAATCTATTCCCTAAGCATCTTAATTTCCTTTTCATCATTCCCCAGCTGCTGGCTAACTAACTAGTCAGTTAAAGAAATGAATCAGGGCCATGGGGGTAATGGTTAGTAATAGTCTAATCCTTTTCATATAGCAGGGACCCTTCAGGGACTTTGCCCCAAGAACCTGTTGGGGCCAGCGGTAAAGGAGTTTTGGGGGTTTGTATAAGCAAGTTATATTTAAGACCAGATCTGGATGAAGAACTTAAATTTATATATGTCAGAAAGTTTTCTTCAGTTCAAGTAAATGTGGCAAATATTAATTAAATGTGACTGTGGCAGAGGTTGAGGTTTTTTTCACTCTCCTGTGAAAGTTCAGTCCTCACGACTGTTCAAACAAAGAAAGGATACATTTATGGGAAGGGTTTCTGCACTCAACTGCTGCTGCTTTTCCAAGACTGGTAACGTGGGGAATATGGTCTAAATAGAAACCCAAGGTCCTCATTACTTTTGTCTGCCTTAAACCCAGAGCAAATCCCAAGACATCAGCTTCCTGCTTCCCATTCTCCAGACTCCCACAAGACCCCTCTCAGAGCTCCAGATTCACAAGTACTTTCTAAAGGAAAGTGACCCTGATGTCAAACAACAGAGAAAGGGAAAAAACACAGAGATGAGAAAGTGGTACAGTTGCTCATATCAGTCTGTGTAATAAAGATATGTATTAGTTTGGAAGTAGGAAATTGTAACATTATCATAAAAGCCACACTATTTACATATTAATTGCCATGAGCACAAGGTTTGGAAGTTTTCACAGAGATGACTGTTTTGAGCTGGGCTTTGAAGGATGAAGAGGAGTTTGCCATTTTAAGCAGTAGGGGAATTACAAGCCCAAGAAAGTGCATGAGCAGAAGTCCACAGGTGTGATCATGCATGGAGTGTTCAGAAAACAGCAGGGTGTGTGGTGGGGCTGGAGCATAGAGTACGTGGAACTAGACTTGGGAGGTGGAGTAGAAAGGTAGGATGACAGAGAATAGAACTTGGCCTGAAGAAATTGAATTAATGGGAATGAATGAGAATAAATAAATGACATCTTCTGGGACCTGGGAAGGACTAATACTATATGGGAGCCTGGTGGGAGTATCTTGGAGTAGTTGGGAAATATGGACACTAATCCTATTTTTGTCTAAACCAAGATTATTTGATGGGAGATTCCTCATGACTGATGTAAAAACTGGACCAGGTGAGGGGCGCCTGAGTGGCTCAGTCAGTAAAGCATCTGCCTTCGGCTCAGGTCATGATCCTAGAGTCCTGGGATCGAGCCCTGCATTGGGGCCCCCTCTGCCTCTGCTGCTCTCCTCCTGCTTGTTCTCTCTCTCTCTGTCAAATAAATAAATAGAATCTTAAAAAAGAACTGGACCAGGCGACCCCAAGTTCCTCTCTGCCTTTCTCTAGTTTTAGATACAAGCTAACATCATACTATAATGGCGCTACCCTTGGCCCCAGGATGTGGTGAGGGGGACTGTTATGGAGTTATTATTATTAGTCTCTGCCTGAAGCACCTTTGTAGTGACTTATTTTATTTCCTTATCTAACTCTAACACTGGCCAAGTCAGAGTCCTTTGCTTCTTTATTAGAGAGCACTGGCTGTTTTATTGAAGTATATGACCTCAATCCAAAAGCTTTGAGGGAGGTGTGTGTGTGTGCGTGTGTAAAACCATCATTAAGTTTTGGAGTCACTTAGATTTGAATTGAAAGTCCTTCTAGTCTGGCAACAAGTGTGCAACCATGTTGGGTAGGGAGTGTGGGAGACAGGTGTAATTTGTGTTGCCATTAGCAGACAGAAGGCATCTAGAGGCGGGCATAGGATATGTATACGGACTACTCTCCTACCCCGTTAGAGCCTCATCTCTGGGCTTGTAAGCAGATCCATCTATGAGTAGGAAACTTTCTAGAGCAGTCACTGCCCTGTAGGGAAAGACTGTGGCAGTCAGGCTGACTTGGCAGAAAATCCCAGCTCTATCCATATTAGCTGTGTGATGTGAATAAGTTGCTTAACTTTTGAGAGCCTCATTTTCCTCATCCATAAGATGACTCTTCATAGGGTTACTATTAAAATGGCAGTCAAGTATGTGAAAATGCCTGGCTTTGTTGCAAAAGCACTCAGTCAACTGTAGAATTATTTTTTTCCTACTGAGTCATGAGTAGCCCCCAATACATCTTTCTCAGCTTCCCTTCTTTAGAATAACTCATCCCAGGTCCTTAAACCTTTTGACTGAGTCTTGTTTCTTAGCCTCTTATTATAACTGTGGTTGTTTATAGACCTTGTCTCCAGTTCTCCTTGGTGACACTTGAGAAGAGCCCAGCTTTTTGGGAGCTGACAGCACAGCTACATGCCAGTTTTTCTCATTTCTCATTTCTCACCCATCACACTCCTTCAGCTTCCAGTATCCTCCCTCCTCCTGGGATGTGGGCCAAGCTGAGATTCTTAGCTACCACTCCCACCACTTCCCAAGTGGGAGTGATGACTAGTCCTCACAGCAGCTACTCCTGGGACAGGCTCTTGGCAAGGCTTTAGCTGCTACTAAGTTGCAAATCCTGCCCCAGCAATTCCCTCCTTTCTGTCATAAAAAGAGAGGGAGGGTCTCTCTGCTGCAAATTCATCTGTAGCATTTTCAATTCAACAATGAATAGAGTGACTCTATATAAATTATTTGAGGGTCCAGAGTTGACACTGTTGCCAAACAATCTCCCATTAATGCATAGCTAATGCAAAACCAATGTATGACTGGACCTCCAATGCTGGACAGTTACTTCAACTGGAACTGAACTGAAATACCAATTTTTGTGCTACATGCACCAACAACTGCTGAATAATGCAAGAATCTGAAAAAGTTTTCTCCATTACATAAAAACAACCACATGCTTGTTTAATATTTTTTAGCAAACATTCACGTGTCTATCATATGCCAGTATGCTATCGTCAATATGTCAAGATGCTATTCTTAGGGACTTAATACATGTTATTCTATGAAATGAGAATATTTTTGATATTTACAATATAACCAAGTCTGTTACATTATTTCTTTTATCTCCCACATATTATTTACTTTCCACAAATGGGAAAACTGTGGCAACATTATGTCTTTGTTTGGAGTAGATTCAGATCCCATGCATGGAGTCTTGATTTACATGCAGCGCCATAGCCTTTATGGTAACTGAATTTCAGGTTAAGGTAATGATCTAGTGCCCCTATCAAAAACATTTTAGAATTCCCAACACCATCCAAATTTCATTAATTCTTACTTACTCGTTCAACTTAACAAAATGTTTGAGTGCTAAGAAAGTGCTTGACACCTTATTTTGCTAGCTCCTTGTGCCTTTCCAGAATGTTATAACATTAAAATTGTGGTAGACTGGTGGTAAGGTTAAGATGAGACTCAGAAATGGAACTTTCCACAATAGAAACCAGACAAATTCCTGGTTTTTGTGTAGATTCTGGCTCTTATAATCATATACCACTAAAATTTATCATAAAGACTAGCAGGGGACCTACAAACTTGGTTGCTTGGCAAATTTTGATCTTTAAGAAAAAGGTCAAATCAAATTTCATTTGAAAACATAAGGCAAAAAAACTGAATTTTTATGGTGTTTTTTGAGACAGAGTTATTAATGTGTTTAAATCCTACCCCCAAATTTTCAGTTCTCCATTGTTATACTATTATTATGGTATTCTTGAGCTTACTTTGTGATTTTCCAATGCAGTTCAGTTGATAATTGGGCTACATTTCAGGTAATGAATTCCATAATTATCTTAATGCACATTCAAAGTGCAACGAGCTGTTAGGAAGCTAAAAAGTCTAAGTCATACAATACTAGATGCTTAACTTGAAGTTTTTTTAGTCAATTGTTTAATTTAAAACTGACATGTCTCTACTCAAAGTTTAGATCTTTTATTTTTTTTTATTTATTAAAGATTTTATTTATTTATTTGACAGAGAGAGAGCGCACAAGCAGGGGGGAGCTACAGGCAGAGGCAGAGGGAGAAGCAGGCTCCCTGCAGAGCAGGGGGAGCCCAGTGTGGGACTCAATCCCAGGACCCCAGGATCATGACCTGAGCTGAAGGCAGTCACCTAACCAACTGAGCCACCGAGGTGCCCAAAACTTTCGATCTTTTAAAACAGTTCCTGTGCTTTTCTTCCTTCCTCTGTCCTGAAAATGAAGAGAAAAAAAAAGTCTCTAAAATATTTGTTCGACAAATGAACAAAGAAATGAATCTTCTGAGCTCTTTCCAGGCACTGTGGGGTTAGCATGAGCCACAGCATCATTTTGGGGGGATCATTAGTTCTGCTAAATTTTTTCTTGAGTCAAGAGCACATGTTGGGGTTGCTCTCTCAGCATAAATATGATGTAACATCTCAGGATGTGGAATTGTTATAAAAAGAGACTTTGTTGCATCTGCAAAAATGTTGATGATCACTGAACTAATCCAGATCATCTCTGGAGGGAAATTTGATTCAAGAATGTCACCTTCAGAGAGCAAAGACATCTTATCCAGTACGACTGGACCCTGCTGGTAGCTAATCCCCCATACTACAAATCCAAAAAGTTTGGCTGTCTTGATGCTGTGCTCGCTACCAAAAATTCTACCGATAAGCCCATCATGAGGATCAGGGTTCACCTTTATAATAAACAATTGTCATGGGAAAAAAAGAATGTCCCCTTCAAATCACTAGATACTTGGACACTACAAATGGGTTCTCCTGCCTGCTATAAATGCTAACTTGACCCTCTTATTCTACTGGTTCTCAACACCAGAAATTAGATGAAATGTGCCAACAAGAAGATACTTCTCACTGCCTCCTTGCTCCTACAGCTTCTCTTCTGTTTAAAAAACAAAACAAGGGGCGCCTGGGTGGCTCAGTCATTGGGCGTCTGCCTTCGGCTCAGGTCATGATCCCAGTGTTCTGGGGTTGAGCCCCGCATCGGGCTCCCTGCTCGGCAGGAAACCTGCTTCTCCCTCTGCCTGCTTCTCCCTCTGCCTCTCCCCCTGCTTGTGTTCCCTCTTTCACTGTGTCTCTCTCTGTCAAATGACTAAATAAAATCTTAAAAAAACAAACAAACAAAACAAGCCAGAAAAGTTATTAAGACAGTTAGACAAAAATGGAATTTAGTTCTTGACTTCTTTCCATCTATGTGTTGAACTAAGTTTTTTTCTTTTTTTATCCAAAGGAGAAATTAATTACTAATCTTTTCTAAAGCTGTCAGGCCAATTAATTTATTGATAACCAAACTGGTTTACTCCTCACGTATTTTGTTTTTTCTCTTTTCTCATAACCAAAAATTCCAACAAAGTATATTTCTAAAGCTAGAAAGTACGGTTCTTATCACAAATGCCACATGACTTCATACATGGAATATGAAAAACATGATCTTTGGTTTTCATATCTTATGATTTAGTTGAATGTAGGGAGATTTAAATTGCAGAGTTTGAAACTCTGAGATAGACCCATCTGTGAGTTGGCCATCAAGTATTCAAGTAGGCCAAGTGAAGGAATTTTGCGGAGGTATCAGTCAAGGTTCACAAGAGAAACAGAACCAATGGGAGATAGATATGTGTGTGTATGATATATATAATATATAAACATATATAAATAAAGATATATAGGCATATACATATTTTTTATGGAATTGGCTCATGCAATTATTGGGGCTGGCAAACCTGAAATTTGTAGGGTAGGCCAGCAGGTTGGAAACTCAGGCAGGAGTTAATGTTGTAGTCTTTTTTTTTTTAATTTTATTTTATTATGTTATGTTAATCACCATACATTACATCATTAGTTTTTGATGTAGTGTTCCATGATTCATTGTTTGCGTATAACACCCAGTGCTCCATTCAATATGTGCCCTCTTTAATATCCATCACCAGGCTAACCCATCCCCCCACCCCCTCCCCTCTAGAACCCTCAGTTTGTTTCTCAGAGTCCATAGTCTCTCATGGTTCGTCTCCCACTCCAATTCCCCCCCTTCATTTTTCCCTTTCTAGTATCTTCTTTTTTTTTTTTTAAACATATATTATTTGTTTCAGAGGTACAGGTCTGTGATTCATCAGTCTTACACAATTCACAGCACTCACCATAACACATACCCTCCCCAATGTCTATCACCCAGTCACCCTATCCCTCCCACCCCCCACCACT
>NC_138372.1:66134786-66152043 GCF_054177405.1 Leptonychotes weddellii | reverse complement strand
CTCGGATTCACTTCTCCGCACGTCCTACCTTCCAGAAAGTGGTCGCTTTTCTGTTCAGAGAGTTGTTGCTATTCCTTTCTTCGATCTCCTGTTGAGTTTGTAGGTGTTCAGAATGGTTTGATCCCTATCCAGCTGAATTCCTGAGAGGAGACAAAATCCAGGTCTCCTACTCCTCCGCCATCTTGCTCCGCCCCCCCCTAGAAAATATTTTAAAAGAAGGCTTAGGCTGAAACAATTTTGTTTTCAAGTATATGAAGAATTACTATTTACTCAGTGGCTTTTGTGAAAGATTATGCTAGGGGTTATAATATTTTTTTCCCCACTGAAAATAAATCCTTTGGTTTTTAGCTTCAGACACTTCTACATTTGTCCAGTCTGTCCATAACTCCATCTATGAGACTCATCCAGATCTTTGGTTGGAAAGGGCTCTCCCATTTCTGATCTCTCTGTGCCAGCCCTGTCTGTCACACTTGTTTCCCAGCAGCCCTTAAAGAAGAGTGTATGATTAATAGCAGGACTCAATATATAACTACTCTTGATTCCATTGGCTCTCATCCAATAGAGAAAATGAATCCAAATGATTACATGTGACCCTCTTATGCTCTAAAATAAGATTTCCAACATATTCACACTTTTATTTATACCAAGGTCTCAAAGGTTTCAGATTGGCAAGAATTCCAAGATGAAGTTTTCTAAATTTACCCTTTGAATTGCACCTTTTAAAATTATTTATCCTGACATACAATTCTTAGGCTTTAACATTTACTATGATATAGTGCAGGTCTCCCATTTTGTTCAAGCAAACACTAGAGCTTATACTGACCATATGAACTCATCATGTAATTTTCCTTCTATTTCGTTTAGTGTTTGCACCAAATACTAAATCAAAATTCTTTCCTGTGCACCTGCTGGGAGAGACAGAGAGAGTAGAGAGACAGAGACAGACAAGACTCAAGACCCAATTTCTTTCTCTTTAAGTCTATTTACTTAGCTCACATTTCCACATTTCAATTTAGGAAGTAAATTGACTAGAAGGCTTTATTTGGATAACATACAAATCATTTCTCTCCT
This sequence comes from Leptonychotes weddellii, assembly GCF_054177405.1. NCBI lineage: Eukaryota > Metazoa > Chordata > Mammalia > Carnivora > Phocidae > Leptonychotes > Leptonychotes weddellii. The sequence goes on along the minus strand of NC_138372.1, from coordinate 66,150,972 downwards.
CAGAGGAAATTTTAGTCATATTTAAAGACTCTATAATAGTTCTAAAAGTTCTTTAAATAGTTGTGTTAATATTGAATAAAACTAAAAGAATTGCAAAACCACCTTGATGTTTAAATTGTCTCAAAATTAGAGATTTAGGATAGTATCTGCCCACTATAATCACTCATCATTTTATTCTCAGAGAGCATTTAGTTTTTCTTCATTTACCCACCCTCATAACCACTATATCCAATGTGTGTTTTAACAAAATATCTGTAGCCTAAGACAAGAACAATATATTTTGGAATATATATTCAAGGGGAGTGTATTTAGAATTCCTTTAGTGCCAGCCCAAAAGTATGGGGCATTACTTTGGTCAAAGAAATACTAAATGTGGATAGAAAATATTTAGGAATTATAAGAAATGGAAAGAATTAGAGGGTGTCTTCAAGGGTAACCCTACTAATTCTAATAGAGATGGATGTTCTTCCTAAAAATCTTTGGTTTAAATAAAATGCAAGGGAAATAGTGTTGGACTACAGTAGCAAAGATGATTTTTCCCCCAGATCAGCATTTTACAAAAGAAGGAATAAGAAAGGAAGGATTTTTAAACTTATGGCCCAGATTGCATAAAGGATTGTTTCCATTATATGAAAGTTAAGTAGCTTTTGAATGTCATGAATGAATATCTGCTTTGTGTGGAATGCTTCTTTTAAATGCATTGTGATATTAAGCACATTTATGTAAATAATGGGTGATGGTTTAAATATTACATAAACATCACCTTTGAAATGTGATACTTCTGAAAGACTCCACTGACCCTGTTACTTTTGGCTTAAGAAATCAGTGAAATCATACAGGATTTTAAGGAAATCCACAGGAATGTATAAAATCCCTGTCCCACTCTGGAAGAGAAAATCAATGCTCTTTTTATGTACCTATAATTCTATAGGCAGGTCTATAGTTTATAGCTGGAATAAGTCCATGTACATTTGTATGTGATATGGTAGAGTAGGCTTAACCCAGTATGGGATCAAATCCTAGCTTTGCCACTTAGAAGCATGGGATCTAAGGTGGATTACTTAATTTCTCTCACTTTCAGCTTCCCTGTTTGCAAAGTAAGTGTAATATACTGCTATTCATGTTCACAAGGGTGCTGTGAAGATTAAATGAAATAATCCCAGGGCACCTGGGTGGTTCAGTTGGTTAAGCATCGGACTCTTGATTTCGGCTCAGGTCATGATCTCAGGGTGGTGAGATTGAACCCCTCACCAGCTCCGCACTCAGGGGGAGTCTGCTTACTCTTCTCTCTCTCTCCCTCTGCCCCTCCCCTCTCTTACTCTCTCTCTCAAATAAATAAATCTTTAAAATATAATAAATGAAATAATCCCATGTAAGTTTCCAGTCTCTGGCACATAGCACATGCTCAATAAATGTTATGGCCTCCCAACCACCCTTTGAGGTCTGTAGTCCAGGTATTGTTTATCCCAATTTTACAAATCATGAAACAGACTTGAAGACAAAGCTACAGTCACAGAGCTAAGGAGTAGCAGAGTCACATTAGGAATATAGGTCTTGGGACGCCTGGGTGGCTCAGTCGTTAAGCGTCTGCTTTCGGCTCGGTCCTGGGATCGAGCCCCGCATCGGGCTCCCTGCTTGGTGGGAAGCCTGCTTCTCCCTCTCCCACTCCCCCTGCTTGTGTTCCCTCTCTCGCTGTGTCTCTCTGTCAAATAAATAAATAAAATAAAATAAATAAAATCTTAAAAAAAAGGAATATAGGTCTTGCTGATGATAATGATAATAACAACAACAGTAGTAATACTATTTCTGATGATAATGATAACAGTAGTAACATTATATTTACTATTATTAGGTAATGACTTTCATGCTGGCTTACTGATTGACATTTTACTTCAGTTTGCTTCTTATTTGCAACTCCTGTGAAGCTTTCATTGCAGCCAGGAAACAGAGTGTCCTCTCACAGAGAGAAAAGCTTCTCTTCCCTGGCGGCATGGTACAAGCCGGGGACAACCAGAAACAGCCCTGTTTTCACTTGGAAACAAAACAAAACAAATGCTGAAATTACTTAAGCGATCAGTTCAAACTGAGATGCATCTGCCTCCTAACCTTTCCAAATGGTAACAATTACTGGTTTTAATGTTGATGACTTGCCACTACTCAAGACCTATATTTATATCCCTATAAATGAATGTGTATTCACAGAGCTAGTTTACATGTGAAATAAACATTCCTATGAATCCTAGAGTGTTTGCTTTAGACTCTTAGCCAGTTAGTTCACCAGGTATTAGCAGGCCAGAGTCCAGGTCTGTGCTATGAAAGATTTATTTCAGTAACGTAGACAGTTTAATACTGGCTACTGAATCTAGTATAGTCAGGAGAGGAAAATCCTTTGCTCCCTTTATTGGTTTCAATATTCTTGAAAACCTGCGAAATCTGTGGCCATGTGTGTACAGGGTAGAATATAATATTTCTTTATAAGTGAATCAATGTTGATCCAAGATAAGGTTCCAGAGCAGTTAAAGGACTGCTCAGACGTCTGTGAGTGTGTGCATACATTGCACACACACAAGCTGTGACCATATGAAGCCAGTATGAGTTCACAAATGACAAGATCTGACCGACTAATCTAATTTCCTTTTTGAACAGATTGGCAAAACTTGGATCAAAGGAGTGAATATCAATACAGTGTATCTGGATCTTGGCAAGGCATTTGACTAGATTTTTATGATACTCTTATGAAACCAGAAAGAAATGTGTTTTAGATGATAATAAGCCAAATAGTATATAATTACTCAAGGGATGTTAATTAATAAACAGATATGAACCACCATAAATATCTTACAGTACATCATAAGTTCTGATGTTAGCAATTTCCAAGCTGAAGTTTTCAAGTTCTTAAATGAGGACATCAAGGACATTTGAGGATGCTGATTAAATTTGGAAACACTATTATCATTGGGATTTGAGTGGGGTGACCAACTTTTCCCAAATTGCCTCAGACTTTCCCACTTTGAGCACTCAAAATCCCAAATCCTGGGAAACCCCTCAATCCCAGGTAAACCAGTGTGATGGTTAGTAATCCTAGATTTGAGCAGTGACCAGGAGTTAGAAATGACCAAGCAGCAAACAGGAAAGCACTGATTCAAGAGAGAGCCCGAGTATGTTTGAGGACTACAAGTGGTTCAGGCTTGCTGTAGATAACAAGGATTCAGGTTCTGCAGGATTTTTTTAAATTGTTGTGAAATATACCCAACATAAAATTGACCATTTTAACAACCATTTTTAAGTGTATAGTGGCTTTTAGGTACATTCAGCTTGTTGTGCAACCATAACCACAGCCAATCCAGAACTTTTTTCATCTTCCCAAGCTGAATTTCCAATTCATTAAATAATAACTCCCATATTTCTCTTACTGCCAGCTTCTAGCAACCACCACTCTATTTTCTGTCTCTATGAATTTGTCCACTTTTAATTACCTCATATAAGTGGAATCATACAGTATTTGTCTTCTTGTGACTCGTTTATTTCATTTAGCATAATGTTTTCAAGGTTCATCCATGTTGTAGCATGGTCAGAATTTCCTTCCCTTTTTAAGTCTAATATATATATACATGTATGTATATATACCACATTTTGTTTACCTATTTATCCCTATTTATCCCATTCATTCATTCATTCATTGAGTGACATTTGGGTTGCTTCCACATTTTGACTATTGTGAATAATGCTACTATAAACATGGGTATACAAATATCTGTTTGAATCTCAATTTCAATTGTTTTGGGTACATACCTAGAAATGGGATTGCTGGATCATATGGCAATTCCATTTTTAATTTTTAAAGGAACCTCCATACTGTTTTCCGTAGCAGTGATACCATTTTACATTTCTACCAAGAGTGCACAAGAATTCCAATTTCTCCACATCCCTGCCAAAACTTACTTTTTTTAAAAAAAATATAGTAGCCATCCTAATGTGTGTGAAATGGTACCTTATTGTGGTTTTTCATTTTCCTAATGATTAGTGATGTTGATCATCTTTTCACATGTTTATTTTCCATTTGTATATCTTCTTTGGAGAAATGTCCATTCAAGTCTTTGTCCATTTTAAAAATTGGGTTGTTAATTTGTTTAGTTGTAGTTCTTTATATGTTATAAATTCCCATCCTAATGAGTGTGTCCACAGGATCTTAATGCCATCAAATGCATTTAGGATTATCCTCTCACAAGATGAAATTATCTAAGAATTTTGAGCAGATAGTATCAAGAGAGTTAAATTTGGGTGGTTCACTCTGGAGAAGAAGAAAGATTGAAGTGGGGGGGAGCCTGAAGCAGGGTAACAATACAGAAGCTTTTATCATTTTCAGTCAAGAAACAATGAAGACCTTTGGTAGTGGAGTTGAGGAGGAAGAGATATACATGAGATTTTTAACAGGACAATATCAAAAGGGCTGGATGACTGATGGGCTGTGAGTAGGAGAAATCCAAGATGATTTCCCAGTTTCTTAGGAGACTGGGTGGATGGTAACATCATTCACCAAACTCAGGAGTCAAGGGAAAGGTAAAACCAGTTTTATTTAAATTGAATATGAGGTACCTGTGAGGCAGCCAGGTGGATATGCCTAGTTGGTGGCTAAATATATTAACCTAGAGGTGAGCACAAAAAAATCTGGGCTTGAGATAGACTTATCACTGTGTAGGTGAACCCTGAAACCATAGATTGTCCAAGGACAGTGGGTGAAATAAGAAAAGCATATTGATTTCTGAGAAACACCTGAATTTATGGGCTGGGCAGAGCAAGAAAGAACAACTTCAGCTCAATATAAGAAGAATGTTCTAAAAATAAGACTTGTCCAAAAAATGGGGGAAAAAATCCTTTTGCTGAAAGTAGTTCCCAGCCACTGGGACTATTGTCAGAAGCAGGACAACCACATACCTGCATGTCACAGGAGGGATTCATTCCCTGGTAAGGATTTGGTTTCTATTTAAGAATATACTTTTTAAAAAAGATTTTATTTATTTGAGAGAAGAGAGAAAGAGCGCATGAGTTGGGGGGAGAGGAAAAGGGACAAGCAGACTCCCTGCTGAGTGAGGAGTCCGATGTGGGGCTTGATCCCAGGACTCAGGGATCATGACCTGAGCTGAAGGCATTTGCTTAACCTACTGAGCCACCCAGGCGTGCCAAGAATATACTTTTTAATACTAAAAAAACCTACCATTTCATCAGAAAACAATGTGAATTAACAAAACCCTGGGAGATCTTCACTTGTTTAATACTTGAGGTTTCTAGGACTGATTGAAAAAGAAGAAATACATGAGGCTTTTTTAGTCTTCTAAATTAAGGGCTAGGCATATCCCACTCAGAAACTGCTGCAAATATTTTCAGAATATAAGCCAAAATAATAACTGATTCTCTTATAAATAATGCTTGCTGAAAGACTCAGACTTACTGGCCAAAAGTCTTTAGTTCCAGTAAGATGAGTAAAAGAACTTGCCAGCTCTTCTGAAGACAACTCCCTCTGTGGCAAAAGAAGGCTGTGTGTTCAATTTTTTTCCAGTTATTAATTATGAATATGGGGACATAATGAATAAAGGAAATATGAATAAGAACATAAAGCAGAATTACTCTTGTTCTCTGTCCCAAATCATGAGGATTACAAAATCCCGGGGAAATGGAAAGCAACAGAATAAAACTTCTCCAAAGAGCCACTTGATAAACATTCCATCTTCTGGCTGGAAAGAAAGAGCAACCTTTGCCTTTGAGTCCTTACTCTGGTACTGTAACTCATAACGAGGCCCACCTGCCTCAGCATGCTGACTGACAGCACAGCTGCACTCTGTCAGGCAAGGTCTGCTCCCAGGATCCACCAGACCTGGATGAAGTTCAGATCACCAGTTAATGCAATCTCATTGCTGGGCTCTGAGGAATGGTAACTGGCTTTCCGAACAAATACAAACAGTTTGGGAGTCGTCTCTATAATCTACACATAGGCAAAGCTATTTGGGAATGAAGGCAGTAAGTCTTCTTGTGTTTAAAAGCCTGAATTACTCATTTTTTTTGTCAGCCCCTCCCCCATCCTCACCTCTGAGAAAGTGAGATTTCTATAAAACCTGCACCATTCTAACATCCTTTCAAGGTCAGACAGTGATGATTTGAATCCTGCCTCTATCATTTGTTAGCTGTGTAAACTCAGCTATCTTTGCCTTGGTTTCCTTATCTGTCCAATTTGTTATAATACATACAGAGCTTATAACAGTGCAGATACATAGTACTCAACAATGTATGCAGGATACGCAGAGTTCCTGTACCCATCGATTTAGAGAACTCATCAAATCAACTGATGTTCTTCCTGAATGGGTAAGGGAAGAGGACCAAGGATGCTTAGAAAATTAGCCTTTGGTTCAAAATTGAAATAGATTGCTTCATTTGTTGAGCTATTGGTGTAAATCACCTTTTCACACTTATTCTCCAGGGTCTAGGGTCTCCAATCTTATCCCGATGAGGAGTTATTTATGAAGTAATGCCATCCCCCAAATCTTCAGCATGCTGACCTGTGTGGGGTCCTTTGAGTTCCAGGTGATGAGAAGTTTGGAGGCAGGAGAAAACCAATTGCTAAGAATTGATACCATCTGGCTCATTGATTCAATTTTTGAACTAAAGTACCTTTCTATTTTAAGCTATCACCATCACCATCAAATCCTAGAATTTTAGAGCTGGAAGAGAGATTTTATTATTATCAAATCTAACTCCTTCAATATATATATATTAGAGAGAGAGACAATGAGACACAGATGCTAAGTCATTTGCTCAATTTTTTTTAAAAGATTACATTTATTTATTTGAGGGAGAGAGATTGAGAAAGAGCACAAGCAGGGGGAGAGGGAGAAGCAGGCTCCCAGCTGAGCAGGGTGCCTGACGCAGGGCTCGAGCCCAAGACCCTGGGATCATGACCTGAGCTGAAGGCAGACCCTTAACTGACTGAGCCACCCAGGCGCCCTGCTCAATATTTTTTAACCAATTAGTGGTAAAGGACTAAAATCCACCCTTCCTGGTTCAGTTCCCTCATTCATACTTTCATCCAACAACTATGTCTTAGATTCTTCTGATGTGCAAAATATTGAGAGTAAGGAGGTCAATAAAGCATAGTCTCAGCCCTCAAAATGTTACAGTCTAGAGGAGCATTATACCAAGTAGATGGACCATTCCATTTTAATGGTAAAATATTCAGTGCTCTACTGTTGAATGGAAAGATGCCAGAAGGGCATGCCGTAGTCTGCTGAGAACATCTCATCATCACTGAGGAGGACTTACTTTGTGTCAACACTGTCTAAGACCTGGGATACAAATGTACAAAGGCACGCTGCTACCTTCCAAAGGTTGTAAAGTTTACCACAAATACAGCAAAAACTAGCACATTCCGTGTTATGTGAGTATTGCAGACAGTAGAGTACTAAAGAGTTTAAAAGATGGAGAGCTCACCAAAGGATGGGGCCATCGGAGGAGATAAAAATGGCATTGGACTTCAAAGGAAATAACATTTTGTGCTTGGAATTTATCCCAAAAAAGTAGAAATGTGATTCTTCCTTATGTCAAACCTGATTCCTTCCCCCAATATGACAGGTGTTCTCACAACAGTCTTTTTCAGAATTTGTAAGGAAGAACTTAAATGTGATAGTCTTAGAGCATCCCTTCCTCTGCCACATGTCTTGTTTTCTCTATGCTTCCTAGTTTATCCTCTCTCAAGGATTTTTTTAATATTCAAATGTATTTTAGAGATTATTCACTTATTCCTTCTCATATCCCATTCTAGCTGTTCCTCCACAAATCTTTTTCACTAATCCAGGTTTTTAAGAAATATTTCAAAATAGGTTTTATTTTTCATATTAAATTTTGACATTTTCCTAACATAGCTCAATATGTGTCTTTTAAGTAAAAAGTTTTCCAAACAACAAAATTGTCACAATGTTACCATGAAATATCTTCCAACCATTTAAGTGTGAATATGTGTTTGTGAATTTTAAAGTATTAAAATCTACTAAGTGAGTGATAGGAAAACAGACTAATATCGAATGCCTAGACATTATTACCTAAACTTGGATAAACCAGGAAATTTTCCAAATCAAATATGAAATCATCAGCCCAATATGATTAGGAGAAAAGTGATGTAATAAAATCAACTTTTAAATATCTATATGGCATGTTGCATTTCCTAGGAATCTTCAAATGTTTGCTTAAGGATAGCCAAAGCAATTGCAATAAAAGATAACTCTTTGAAATCATATTTCTAAAAATTTATAAATTTCCCCAATTCCCTACATTATTTAAAGAAAAAGTTATTTTCCCAGGAAGGAAGCTTCATTTTAAAAAGCCACTCCAGTATTTCCCTTGCAAAGAAATAAGCCAGATAATTCTAACACATGGAATTTTACTTGGGGAAAATTCAGAAATAGAGGGAAACTTTAATAACTCTTTCATACTAACAACCACTGTAATTCCTGGAAGTTTTCTTCTTGATGAAGGATGATGAGATAATAATCAAAGTCTACTGAGAAACAAAATAAACAAAAAACCTGGAAACCAGCAGCAAGTGGTTATATGGTATCCATACAATATTCTATAAAGAACCTGGACTGGCATCAAGATGCCTGAATTTGCCACTTACCAAGTAGAAGAGAACAAATTCCATAGATTTGTTCCATTTGATGTTTTTGACAAATGTATATACATACCTCTGAAACCACCACCCCAAACAAGATACAGCAGGTTTCCATCACCCTACAAAGTTCCTCATGTCCCACTCAATCTCTTCCCCCATCCTGGCCCCAGGCAGCTACTGATTTTATTTCCACCACTATATATTAGTTTTATCTTTTATAGAACTTCATGTAAATAGAACCATATAATATATACCCTCTTGTCTGACTTCTTCTGTTCAGTTGTTTTTGAGACTCATCTATGTTGTCATGTGTGTTATTCTTTCTGCTTCAGAGTATATCCCATTGTATAAATATACAATTTATTTATCCATTCCCTTGCTGATGGATATTTGGGTTGTTTCCAGCTTGGGACTATTATAAATAAAACTGCTATGGATAATCTACCATCATACTGTTTTCTATTTGTCTCTTCAAATTATTTGTTCCTCTGTTTTTCCTTTCCTGCCTTTATTTGGGTTAACCAAACATGTTTTTAGTGTTCCTCTTATTTCCTCTATTGGCTCCTTTACTATAACTTTTTGTTTTAAATTTTTAAGTGGTTGCTCCAGCACTAACAATATGCCTATTTAATTTATCAAAGGCTATTTATAGTCCAATATTTCACCACTTCACTCTTTATACCAGACTCTTCACACTTTCCATTTGCTATTCCCCATGTCACAAATATAATAATTTACAAGAATATAACTCCATTTACCTACCCTTCCTTTTACTCTTTCAAAGCTGTCAACCTCACTTTACAATGTTGTTATTTTCCATTTAGATGGTAAATGACTTTTATATTTACCCATTTACTTACCATTTCCAGCTCCCTCCATTCTTTACTATAGATTGGAGTTCCATATGGCATAACTTCCCTTCAGCCTGAAGAATACATTTTATCGTTTCTTATAATGCAAGTCTTTATTATGGGAGTTTTTGGAAACTATTTCTGAAATTCTTCAAAAATTGAACTGACAGGGTTTTTTTTTTTTTCCAGCAATTTAAAGATATTATTCCATTGCCTTCTGGCCCCCATTGCTTCTGATAAGCTAGCCATTATTTATATCATTACTTTCCTATAATTAATATGTCTCTTTCCCTTCTACTTTCCAGATTTTCTCTCTTTAGTTTTCACCAGTATAATGGGTTTTTTCTTTATTCATTACTGCTTATTTCTTGGATATAAATCAATGTTTTTTTAATCAAATTTAGTAAAATTTCAGTCATTATGTCTTCAAATATGTTTTCTTCTCTATACTCAGTCTCGGGGACTCTGTTACATGTATGTTAAACCATTTGCTATTGTTCTATGGGTCCTGAGGCACTCTTAATTTTTTGTTAATTTTTTCTCTGTTCTTCAGATTAGAAAATACCTGAATTTTAACTCAGGGTCATTGATTTTTTTCTTCTGCCATCTATAGTTTGCTGTTAAGCTCATCTGGTGAATTTTTAATTTTATTGGAATTTTCCATTCTAGAATTTCCTCTTTTTTTAAGTTTTTTGTACTCTGCTGAGATACCCTATTTCCTCATTAAGATCATACATTCCTTACTTACTTGAAAACTTTTGTTTCATTCTTTTTAACATATTTATAATGGCTACTTTAAAGTCTTTATGTGCTAAAACTAATATGTGGGAATTCTGGAAGTTGGTTCATATTAACTGCTTTTTTTCTTTTTTAAAGATATTACTTATTTATTTGACAGAGAGAGAGGGGGGGAACACAAGCAGGGGGAGTGGGAGAGGATAAGCAGGCTTCCTGCTGAGCAGGGAGCCCGATGCGGGGCTCGATCCCAGGACTCTGGGATCATGACCTGAGCCGAAAGCAGACGCTTAACGACTGAGCCACCCAGGCACCCCTAACTGCTTTTTTCTTGACTGTGAGATTTCTCTGCATGTCTAATAATTTTGTTTGCATATAAACTTTGCAGATGATTCTTTGCAGAGACACTGGATTTTGTTACCTTAAAGAGTGTTGATTTTTTTTAAAGATTTTTATTTATATATTTATTTATTTATTTGAGAGAGAGACAGATAGAGCCAGCACAAGCAGAGGGGGAAGGGCAGAGGGAAAGGGTGAAGCAGGTTCCCCACTGATCAGGGAGTCCGACATGGGGCTCGATCCCAGGATCATGACCTGAGCCAAAGGCAGACACTTAACCGACTGAGCCACCCAGGCGCCCCTAAGAAGTAGTTTAACTGCTGAGCAACTTGAACTTGGGTAACCATGGTCTTAAACTTTGCTAGCATGGTTCTGTGGAAAGTTCACGGTATTTTCCACATTCCTATTACTGGGCATATTTATCTCTAGGCAGGGAGAGAGTTTGGAAGTTTAGGTTTTGTTATAGTGGATCTAAAGTTTAGGTTTTGTTATAGTGGATCTAAAGTAGATGTTATTCTAGAGTGTGCTTCTTACTTGTAGGGAATGGGCTTACTGGTATTTCAGCTAAACGGCTAGGATGTTGGTGAAATATTAACTCAATCTCTCTATTCTGATTGGGCTGGAGCTCTAATGTTTTCCAGCACTGCTTGGTCCACCAGCTTACTGTGCGAGGGTCAAAAAATTATCCCCAGACAGAGGTCAAGGGTGAGGCTCACCTTGTGAGCTTTCCTTCTCTCAGAGATTATTTTTGTGCTGCCTGTGGTCAAATGCCTGCAAACAGTTGCCTTGTACATTCTGTTTAGTTTTATGGCAGGAGGATAGTCCTCTGCCAGTTATTCAGTCTTATCCAGAAGGAGAAGTCCTCCCCAAGTATAAAATGACTTTGCTTTCTGGCTTGAATGACTAGGTGGTAAGGGCTCCATTAACTGCCTTAGGAAATCTGGGATCAGGAGCAAGTTTAGGATGAACGGTGATGACTTGGGTTTTGTTTGTGTTGCACAGAAGGCATGAGAGAGGCTGGTAGAGATAGAGATAGTGTTATTCACTCATTAATACTTGCTCTTAAAATTGATCACCATTTATGCATACACAAACTATTCTTTCCTATTATATTACCTTTAAATATCCTCTTTAGGTTTACCCGGGTGGCTCAGTTGGTTAAGTGTCTGACTCTTGATTTCAGCTCAGGTCTTGATCTCAGGGTCATGAGTTCAAGCTCTGTGTTGGGCTCCATGCTGGGTGTGGAACCTACTTAAAAATAAAATAAAATAAATATCCTCTTTAAATTTTAAGAAACAAATAGCATTGATTTGGACTCTTTCTTGAATTATTTTAGAACTAGAAACAAAGTTGTAGTAAGGGAAGTGTTTGTTTCCAAAGTGAGTTGTCAAAAACTTGGAAGGTTTTTTTTTTCTCTTTTCTTTGAGGGGGAAAGAGCATCTGTTTAATGTTGTGATATTTCTTTTTCTTCCACACTGCCTGAGTATTACCATTCAGCTACTGTACACTAGATATAACTCTGTGCCACACACATGTGTTCTCACTGAGGTCAAACTCCTCCAGTGTACCAACCACAAATATGAAATAAAGGTGCTGACACAACTGGAAGAACATGAGCAATAACGATGAATATATTTGGGTGTTCCTGTGGGCTAAGACAGGAATGAAGGTTAAAAAAAAACAAACAAAAAACAAAAAACAAAAAAAAACCACTCTTGGACAACCTGAGCCATCACTATTCCACTAGACATTTCAGTTTTACCAGTGGTAAAACTGCATGAAGGGCAGTCGGGGATTAGACTGTAAAATTCTCTTGGCAGTCATTCAGGGGCAGCCACTGTCAAGGAGAAATGATACCATGTCCATTTCTGCAGACTGGGCAGGTCAGCTTCCCACTTGCATCCAGTTTATGACATTCCCTATATCTGGTTGGTAGCTAAGGGGGCTGCAACCTTGAACCAAAGGTCCACAGGGATTTGTATCCTCTGGTCTCACTTCTAAACATGTTAAATGCTGGGCCTCATCAGCGGGAACATTTTGGTGCTGCAAATTTACCAATTTTACTCTCTATCTCCCTCCTCCACTCCCCTCCCCCCTTACTAGGACCTGTTTCTCACTATCTCAGGTTCTGCTCTTTGTGCCATATGGATGCATATTAATTGAACTAATCTTGGTTGAATGAAAATGAACAGAAAGTGCTATGGTTTGCTTTTAGTGTTACGGCAGAAGTCAAAATAATTCATAAGAATTTAATATTCTTGGGCGCCTGGGTGGCTCAGTTGGTTAAGCGACTGCCTTCGGCTCAGGTCATGATCCTGGAGTCCCGGGATCGAGTCCCACATCAGGCTCCCTGCTCAGCAGGGAGTCTGCTTCTCCCTCTGACCCTCCTCCCTCTCATGCTCTCTGTCTCTCATTGTCTCTCTCGCAAATAAATGTCTTAAAAAAAAAAAAGAATTTAATATTCTTTAGCTAGACTGGTGACCATTAGATGACAGACAGCTTTACATCTGTATTTTATTTACTTTGCTTAAATTCTTGGTGCCTAATTCAGTGCCTAACCCATGGAAAGCATGCTTGATAATTTTTGCTGTAGAATGAACACCAAGAAAAAGACACCTGTTCCAGTTACTTTAGCATAGGACACTCTAAAGAAAGGTAATATGTTGGCATTCCATCACCTTTAGCCCCAACTGCCCTCGTGTGCTTTCCTGACATAGTGGAATGAATTACTTGTTTGCTACACCAAAAAAAAAAAAGAAAGAAAGAAAAAAAAGATGTTGACAAACTTTGACATTTAAATCCTGGTCTCATTAATTACTACTTAGCTGTATGGCAATGGGCAAGCTACTTGACGTCTCTGGACCTGTTTTCTCATCTGTAAAATGCAGGTAGTAATTGTACTGACTTCATAGGATTCTTGTAAAGATTAAAAAATGAACGGCATTATACGTATTGGCCACAATAATATCTTAATATATAATTATTATTATAATTGTTATTGAATAATTTTTAAGGAGATAAATTGATAAGAATGATGTTTATAAATGCCATAAAAGCTACAATTAGTAGCTTCATAAATGCTAACCAGAAGCAATAAATACACATACTTTGGTTATTAACCAAAAATCTGTCTTCAGGCCAAGTGGAAAATAATAAATTTGTTCTTGTATAAGCAAAGATTTTTAAATACTTGTAGCCCATTCTCATGCCTGAAGTAATGTATAGATATATTTATTTACTCGATAACTATAGTTGTCTGAATTATATCGCTCCAAAAGTTATGTTGGAGTCCTAATTCCCAGTACCTGTGAATGTGATCTTATTTGGAAATAGCGTCTTTGCAGATATAATCAAGTTACAACAAGGCATATTAGAGTGGGCCCTGAGCCCCATGACTGGTGCCTGTTTATGAGGAGAGGAATATCAGATATAGAGACACAGAAACACAGGGAAGAAGGTCATGTGAAGGTGCAGGCAGGAACCCGAATGATGCAGCCACAAGCCAAGGACACTGGCAACCCCCCAGAAGCTAAGAAGAGGCATGGAAGAATTCTTCCCTAATCCTTCACAGGGAGCATGGTCCTGTTGACAATTTGATTTTGGGCTTCAAGGCTGCAGAACTGTGAGAGAAGAAATTTCTGTTGTTTAATGCCACAAAGTTTTTGTTACTTTGTTATAAGCCAATACAATAACTTACAGAAAAGGGGGGCCATTTTTTTCTCCATTTTAAAATTTCATTGTGAAACAAAGGTTTAAAAACATCTTTAGTTAGGTTTTGTTTAAAATATATGGTTTGCATTCAGGAACTTCACACTTCATTTTCCTTTTTAAATTTTTTGGAGGGGACTGATATAAACTATGGAAAGACAACTGCAGGGAGAGGTGTTTTAAACATGGGGTTATGTTTAAGTAACGTGACTGATCTTTAAAGAGTGTGAGTTACATTCTAATAATGTGGAAGTTCTTTATAATGTTTTCCAGGAGACGGGGTTTTGAACTCTATGTGCAGGAAACCATTACATTGGGGGAAAATATTGCTTTATGGGTCTCTGGCTGGGACTTTTAAGTGTTATGTATGAGAAAACATTGAAGCTGGGGGAAGAGAAAGATGTTATAACAAAGTGATCTTTATTATGTTTTAAAACACTAAATTCTGAAGAGTGTTAATAAGCACTCTTCAAATTCATTCTTATTTGACTGCTTTTGTTCACATTTCTGGAGTTGATTTTACTTGTGTTTAAAAAAAAAAACTCCTTTGGAAGTAAAATAAAAACACGCACAAAGCCTTTCAACCAAAAGCACACAATGCTTCTTGAGATATCACAGTTCTAGTTAGAGTAGAGAACATGACACAGCTCTCTAAATTATGAACAAACAACAGAGGCCATTATGTAATAGAGGGTATCCAGGATGTGAGCACAGGCAGCATGGGTGAGAAGAAACAGCTTTGAAGTTACATAGAGTCCAGATACTTGGAGGACAATGGTCATTTCAGTTACATTTATTTTACCTTTTATTTTTCACACCTATATAATGGAATAAATTTTTTAAAAGATTTTATTTTTTATTTATTTGACAGAGAGAGCACACAAGCAAGGGGAGCGACAGGCAGAGTGAGAGGGAGAAATAGGTTCCCCGCTGAGCGGGGAGCCCGATGTGGGGCTCGATCCCAGGACCCTGAGATCATGACCTGAGCCGAAGGCAGACTCTTAACTGACTGAGCCACCCAGGCATCCCTTTCTTATACCTCATTGGTTCTTGATGGATCATTTGAGCAAACACACACAAAGTGGATAGAATAATTTCTAGCACTCAGAGAAGCTCAATAAATACCTTTTCTCCTTCTTCTCCATTGAATCTTTTACATTTGAGATGATCTCTCTGTCTTTATATCCGGAGACTGGAAAGAGTCTGGATGAAATGTCAGCACTGTGTTCACAGACCCAAGTTATACTGCAATGACTAGAAAATTCCAGTGTCTTCTTTAGCAGCATGGGATCTGTTAGATTTCCCCTGGGAAGCATAGAGGCTTTACCATCATACTGGGCGATGCCTGGAATTGCCTGTTCAGGTGTAACAGGCTTCTGTCCCAGAGCTTGAAAGAGATTTCTGCTCATTTTGCGATTTCAGCATGGTACAAAGAAAACAATACTGAATTGGGAGCAATGAGAAATAGGTTGGGGTATAGCTCTAATCTATTTTGTCCCTAATTTCTTCAACTATAAATTCAGCAGGTGGGAATAGATTGATCTCCAAGATTATTTTGGAGATATTAGCTAAGGTATATTTTGGAGTCAGAGAGCTTAAATGGTTTGAATCTTGGCTCCACCACTTAATTGTTCAATTTTTGCCAAGTCATTTAACCCCTTGGAGCCTTAGCTGCATCTATTGAAAAATAGCCAATACAGGGCGCCTGGGTGGCTCAGTTGGTTAAGCGACTGCCTTCGGCTCAGGTCATGATCCTGGAGTCCCAGGATCGAGTCCCGCATCGGGCTCCCTGCTCAGCAGGGAGTCTGCTTCTCCCTCTGACCCTCCTCCCTCTCATGCTCTCTGTCTCTCATTCTCTCTCTCTCAAATAAATAAATAAAATCTTTAAAAAAAAAAA